>NC_083321.1:88063346-88363346 GCF_963455315.2 Globicephala melas
GTCCACTGCCCAGAGGGTAACAGCCTCTTACAAAAAGCACATGGTATTTCATCTGCTACAGGAGCAGCTTTAGTCAATTGTAAAGCCAAGTAGCAGAGCTACTCAGGGCCTGGGATTGCACCACAGGCCTCTTTTAATATAAAGATCTTTGTGGGGGAAGGAAAATGGGTGGTGTGGTTGGTCCTCATAAGTGTCTACTTTGTCCTTCAAATCAATTTTTTTTCAGAGCTAGCAGTAGGCATTTATAGCAAGAACAAGGTCTTGCCTGCCTCTTGTGAGAAGTACAGGTATCTTCAAGTTGAAGAGAAAACAAATTGAGGCTTAGTTTAGTGGTTTGGCTCCCAACTTAGATTTACTTATTTATTTTCATGGGAGACTTTTCTTTTTTATTTCTAAAAGGCATCATCAGTTATTTTTGTTATCATAATATACAACTTTCTCTTTTGTGGACCGCTAAGTCTCATTCATATCTTTCATGTCTTTTCAATAGAATTCACTTGCAAACATTTTGGGAGGCATTTCTTTAACTTTTTATTTTATATTGGAAAGTAGTTGATTAACAACGTTGTGATAGTGATAGTTTCAGGTGTACAGCAAAGTGATTCAGTTATACGTATACATGTATCTATTCTTTTTCAAATTCTTTTCCCATTTAGGTTGTTGCATGATATTGAGGATAGTTCCCTGTGTTATACAGTAAGTCCTTGTTGGTTATCCATTTTAAATATAGCAGTGTGTACGTGTCAATCCCAAACTCCCTAACTGCCCCTCTTGCCCACCCTTCCCCCCTGGTAACTATAAGTTCGTTCTCTAAGTCTGTGAGTCTCTTTCTGTTTTCTCAAAAAGTTCATTTGTTTTTAGATTCCGCGTATAAGTGATATCATACAATGTTTCTCTTTCTCTGTCTGACTTACTTCACTCAGTATGACAATCTCTAGGTCTGTCCACGTTGCTGCAAATGGCATTATTTCATTCTTTTTAATGGATGAATAATATCCCATTGTATGTACGTACCACCTCTTCTCTATCCATTCCTCTGTCGATGGACATTTAGGTTGCCTCCATATCTTGGCTATTGTAAACAGTGCTGCAATGAACATTGGAGTGCATGTATCCTTTTGGACCATGTTTTTCTCCAGATATATGCCCAGGAGTGGTATTGCAAGATCAAATGGTAGCTCTATTTTTAGTTTTTTAAGGAGCCTCCATACTGTTCTCCATAGTGGCTGTACCAATTTATATTCCCACCAACAGTGTAGGAGGTTTCCCTTTTCTCTATATCCTCTCCAGCATTTATTGTTTGTAGTCGTTTTTTTTTTGTTTTTTTTTTTTGCGGTATGTGGGCCTCCCACCGCTGCAGCCTCTCCCGCTGCGGAGCACAGGCTCCAGACGCGCAGGCTCAGCGGCCATGGCTCACGGGCCCAGCCGCTCCGCGGCATGTGGGATCTTCCCGGACCAGGGCACGAACCCGTGTCCCCTGCATCGGCAGGCGGACTCTCAACCACTGCGCCACCAGGGAAGCCTTGTTTGTAGTCTTTTTGATGATAGCCATTTTGACTGGTGTGAGGTGATATCTCAGTGTAGTTTTTATTTGCATTTCTCTAATAATTAGTGATGTTGAACATCTTTTCATGTGCCTTTTGGCCATCTGTATGTCTTCTTTGGAGAAAAGTCTATTTAGGTCTTCTGCACATTTTTTGACTGTGTTATTTGTTTTGATGATATAAGCTGCATGAGCTGTTTGTAAATTTTGGAGACTAATCCCTTGTTGAGCACATCATTTGCAAATATTTTCTCCCAATCTGTGGGTTGTCCTTTTGTTTTGTTTATGGTTTCCTTTGCTGTGCAAAAACGTTTGAGTTTAATTAGGTCCTATTTGTTTATTTTTGTTTTTATTTCTATTACTCTGGGAGATGGATCGAAAAAAAATATTGTCGTGATTTATGTCAGAGAGTGTTCTGCCTGTGTTTTCCTCTAAGAGTTTTATAGTGTCCGGTCTCGCATTTGGGTCTTTAATCCATTTTGAGCTTATTTTTGTGTATGGTGTTAAAGAATGTTCTAATTTCATTTTTTTACATATAGCTGTCCAGTTTTCCCAGCGCCATTTGTTGAAGAGACTGTCTTTCCAGCATTGTATAGTCTTGCCTCCTTTGTTGTAGATTAATTGACCATAGGTGAGTGGATTTATTTCTGGGCTTTCTATCCTGTTCCATTGATCTATATTTCTATTTTTGTGCCAGTACTGTACTGTTTTGATGACTATAGCTTTGCAGTATAGTCTGAAGCCAGGAAGCCTGATTTCTCCAGCTCCATTTTTCTTTCTCAAGATTGCTTTGGCTTTTCCGGGTGTTTTGTGTCTCCATACAAATTTTAAGATTTTTTGTTCTAGTTCTGTGAAAAATGCTATTGGTAATTTGATAGGGATTGCATTGAATCTGTAGATTGCCTTGAGTAGTATAGTCATTTTCACAGTATTGATTCTTCTAATCCAAGAACATGGTATATCTTTCCATCTGTTTGTGTCATCTTTGATTTCTTTCATCAGCATCTTATAGTTTTCAGAGTACAGGTCTTTTGCCTCCTTAGGTAGACTTATATCTAGGTATTTTATTCTTTTTGATGCAATGGTAAATGGGATTGTTTCCTTAATTTCTCTTTCTGGTCTTTTGTTGTTACTGTATAGAAATGCAAGAGATTTCTGTGTATTAATTTTATAATCTGCAACTTTACCAAATTCGTTGATGAGCTCTAGTATTTTTCTGGTGACATCTTTAGGATTTTCTATGTATAGTATCATGTCATCTGCAAACAGTGACAGTTTAACTTCTTCTTTTGCAATTTGGATTCCTTTTATTTCTTTTTCTTCTCTGATTGCCGTGGCTAGCACTTCCAAAACTATGTTGAATAAAAGTGGCGAGAGTGGACATCGTTGTCTTGTTCCTGATATTAGAGGAAATGCCTTCAGCTTTTCACCATTGAGTATGATGTTAGCTGTAGGTTTTTCGTATATGGCCATTATTATGTTGAGATATGTTCCCTCTATGCCCACTTTGTGAAGAGTTTTTATCATAAATGGGTGCTGAATTTTGTCAAAAGCTTTTTCTGAATCTATTGAAATGATCATATGGTTTTTATTCTTCAGTTTGTTGATGTGGAGTATCATATTGACTGATTTGTGTATACTGAAAAATCCTTGCATCCTTGGGATAAATCCCACTTGATCATGGTGTATGATCCTTTTAATGTGTTGTTGGATTCTGTTTGCTAGTATTTTGTTGAGGATTTTTGCGTCTTATGTTCATCAGTGATATCTTTGTCTGTTTTGTGGTATCTTTGTCTGGTTTTGGTATCAGGGTGATGGTAGACTCATAGAATGAGTTTGGGAGCTCTCCTTCCTCTGAAATTTTTTGGAAGAGTTTCAGAAAGATAGGTGTTAGCTCTTCTCTAAATGTTTGGTAGAACTTCTGAAGCCATCAGGCCTCGACTTTTGTTTGTTGGGAGTTTTTAAATCACAATTTCAACTTCAGTGCTTGTAATTGGCCTGTTCATATTTTCTGTTTCTTCCTGGTTCAGTCTTGGGATAATGTACCTTTCTAAGAATTTGTCAATTTCTTCCAGGTTGTCCATTTATTGGTATACAGTTGTTTGTAGTAGTTTCTTATGATCCTTTGTATTTCTGTGGTGTCACTTGTTAACTTTTCCTTTTCCATTTCTAATTTTATTGATTTGAGTCCCCTCGCTTTTTTCTTGATGAGTCTGGCTAAAGGTTTATCAATTTTGTTCATCTTTTCAAAGTACCAGCTTTTAATTTCATTGATCTTTGCTATTGTTCTCTTCATTTTTATTTCATTTATTTCTGCTCTGATCTTTATGATTTCTTTCCTTCTACGAACTTAGGTTTTGTTTGTTCTTCTTTCTCTAGTTCCTTTAGATGTAAGTTTAGGTTGTTTATCTGGGATTTTTCTTGTTTCTTGAGGTAAGATTGTATTGCTATAAACTTCCCTCTTAGTACTGCAGGATTGGTTGGAGCATTTAATTCATTTACATTTAAAAAAAATTTTATTTAGTTTTGGCTGTGTTGGGTCTTCGTTGTTGTGTGTGGGCTTTCTCTGTTTGCGGTGAGTGGGGGCTACTCTTTTTGTGGTGCGCGGGCTTCTCCTTGCAGTGGCTTCTCTTGTTGCGGAGCATGGGCTGTGGCCTTGCGGGCTTCAGTAGTTGCAGCACATGGGCTCAGTAGTTGTGGCACACAGGCCCTAGAGCGAACGGGCTTCAGTAGTTGTGGTGCACAGACTCAGTAGTTGTGGCTCGTGGGCTGTAGAGCGCAGGCTCAGTAGTTGTGGTGCATGGGATTAGTTGCTCTGCGGCATGTGGGATCTTCCCAGACCAGGGCTTGAACCCACATCCCCTTCATTGGCAGGTGGATTCTCAACCACTGTGCCACCAGGGAAGCCCCTTAATTCATTTACATTTAAGGTAATTATTGATATGTATGTTCCTATTGCCATTTTCTTAATTGTTTTAGGTTTGTTTTGTAAGTCTTTTTCTTCTCTTCCTCTTTTGTTCTCTTCTTTTGTGGTTTGATGACCATCTTTAGTGTTGTGTTTGGGTTGCTTTTTCTTTTGTGTGTGTCTATCTATTGTAGTTTTTGGGCTTGCTGTTCCCATGAGGTTTTGATATAGCAGTCTATATGTGTACAACGTTATTTTAAGTTTCTGGTCTCTGCCCCGACTAGAGGAGTTCCTTTAGCATTTGTTGCAAAGCTGGTCTGGTGGTGCTGAATTCTCTTGGCTAATGGCGGCCTCCAGGAGGGTTCACACCAATGAGTACTTCCCAGAACTGCTGCTGCCAGTGTCTTTGTCCCCACAGTGAGCCACAGCTGTCCCCTGCCTCTGCAAGAGACCCTCCAATACTAGTAGGTAGTCTGGCCCAGTCTCTTATGGGGTCACTGCTTTTTCCCCTGGGTCCTGGTGAGCAGAAGACTTTGTGTGTGCCCTCCAAGAGTGGAGTTTCTATTTCCCCCATTCCTGTGGAAGTCCTGCAATCAAATCCCGCTGGCCTTCAAAGCTGGTCTTTCTGTGGACTCCTCCTCCTATTGCTGGACCCCCAGGCTGGGAAGCCCAACGCAGGGCTCAGAACCTTCACTCAGTGGGAGAACGTCTGTGGTATGATTGCTTTTCAGTCTGTGGGTTGCCCATCCAGTGGGTATGGGATTTGATTCTATTGCGATTGCACCCCTCCTACCATCTCACTGTGGCCTCTACTTTGTCTTTGGATGTAGGGTATCCTTTCTGTAGGTTCCAGTGTTTTTCCATCGATGGTTGCTCAGCCGTTGTGATTCCAGTGCTCTTGCAAGAAGGGGTGAATGCATGTCCCTTTACTCTGCTATCTTTGAGATCCCAAATTAGATTTAAAGGGAGAGGTAGAGACCTGAAGTCAATGTGACTCTTAACCTGTGGACAAGAATAGCCCCACATGGTTGTGAATCTCTGATCTCTTTGTTAGATGCCACTCAAAAGATCAACATGCAGACATAGTAGTGACATGACAAAGACCTTTCTTTAATTAAAAACTTTTATCAATGATTGCATTGAAGGCATGCTTATCAGTTTTTAAAATCACATGACTCTGGGCACAGTAGTAAATATCCTCAGGATTTAACCATCTACCACTCTTCTGGAATGACTTCAGGATCCATGATGAAGATACTCCAGCCTTGTAATTCCTTGACCATCCCCACTGCAATGATTTTTCCCCCTCTGTGCCACTTCACTAAGGGCACGTACTGAGGCCACATCCTGCATCTTATTCCACAGAATTGCCCTACCCCTGAAATCCTGAACTCTGAAACTCCACTCGGTGCTCAAAGCCCCAATTTCCACACTCCTCCATTCCCATGAAACTTATTTTCAATCGCATCAAGTTCTCTTCTCCTTACTCTTCTCCATCTTCTCAGTTTATCAGCTTTCATTTAGTTTCTTCTCCCAGGTGCAGATTCCACGATCAATCCCTTCAAATACACTCTCATCACCATCCTCACTTCCTTTGCCTTAGCGATCTCTGCCTCTCCTCTGACCAGTTCTGGTCCTACATTAGCTTATTTCTGGTTTCCTCCACTCAGGGCCCAGGCCTGCTGAGCACTTCTAGAGGAAACACAGAACCTTGCGGGTTGATTCAATTACAAAATTACGATTTCCAGCCCCAGCTGAGTCCTTGGTGCTGCCAGGAAATCTTTAGCTCTTTCCAGCTTCCCACAGGGTCCCTTTCCTGAAGCCTGCGTCACTCTCCCTGTCCCTTTCACTCTCAACAGATAGACCTGCCTACTTTATAATGGATAGAGGGGCAATTGGATTTGAGCTCCTTCAGCTGCCGTCTTCCCCACCTCCCCGTCTCCCCACAGAGGTACCTATTCCTGCCTCTCATCATCAGGGGAAGTGGCCCTCTTCCCTCCTCATTCATGCTCCTCCCCTTGTATCTGTTTCTGCTTCACTAACCCCTCATCTCAGCCTGCAAATGTCCTCTCATCCTAAAAAACCCTCATTCCTTCCCACCTTCCTCTCCAGCAAATACCCTCTCTCCTCCTCTCACCATTTCTGTTTTCCTCCTTCCTGAGGTCTTCTCAGTTCACTGCCATCTGACTTTTCACCCCACCGTGCATGCTATCAGTTCTCAAAAAGGTCACCAAAGCCTCTTAAATGTAAATGAAATGGGTTTTCCAGTCCTCAGCCTGACTTTTTTATAGCATTTGACCTTTTTGACCACCCGTCCTAACATTCTCTGGTCCTGGATTCCCACATAACACTTTCTCTTGATTCTTCTTCTGTCTCTCTGATTGCATGTTCTAAAATAATTTTTTTTGCCGCTCACTTCACTGCCCCTTTGATGTTGATATACCCCAGCCTCTGACTTGAGCATTCCCTCCTTTTCTCTCATTGTATGCTTTCTTTGCTATAGTAGAGATAATACATTCTTTAGAGTAAGATGGGGTGGGTTCAGATTTCATTTTCACCACTTGTCAGCACTGTGATCTTGAGCAAGGTTTTCCACATGAAAAATGGGGCTAATAAAATCGATTTTAATGACTGGATATGATGATTAAAGGAGATAATGCATACAAAGAGCTTCATTCAGTGGCTGACATGGATGGGCACTCAGTGCATTTTCATTCTCTTCTTTCCCTCAGTGCCCTCTCTCTCCACTCCCTTTCTTGCCAAATAACTTCTTATGGTTCACCTTACTTTTGTGGGTGTTGTAGATCCCAGGTTTTGGAGTCAGCCCTGGGTTGAGATCCTTGTTCTGCCACTTACCTGTCCTGTGACCCTGGGCTTGTTGTTGCTCTGAACTGTGGTTTCCACATCTGTAATATGGTAATAGTAGTTCCACATCTCTAATCAATGTGAAGAGGGGGATAAATATTTATATATTTGACCCTTGAACAACATGGGGGTTAGGGGCGCCAGCCCGCTGCATAGTGGGAAAACTGTGTATAACTTATAGTCAGGCCTTTATACCCATGGTTGCTTCACATCTGTGGTTCTGCATCAACCAACTGCAGATCATGTAGTACCACAGTATTTACTACTGAAAAAATCTGTGTATAAGTGGACCCACGCAGTTCAAAGTCATGTTGTTCAAGGGTCAACTCTATATACACACAGACACACACACACACTATATATATATATATGTATGTATGAAAAGATGTGGTGAAGTGCCTAGCACAGTACCTGGCATGTAGTAAGTGTTCAGTAGATGGTGTTATTATCCTGTTTGCACCTATGGTTATGTCTGTCACACAGAGATACTCTCAAATATCTCTCTCCCACCCCACACCCATCTCTTGTGCTCTAGACCTGTATTTTCCCAACTGGCTGTGGAACATCTCTACCCTGATGGTTTGCAAACGGCTCAGACTCTTGTTCAAAACTGAACTGTTTGCTTTTCCCCAATGCTTGCTCTTCATGTATTCTCTGTCTCGGTTAAAGCATCACCATCCATTCAGGTGTGACTTTTTGGACTCTCTCTTTTTGTCACTGCCTACCTCCTGTCAGTCATCTCTGACTTATTTCTGCTATTTGTTCCTTTCTAACTGTACTGCTTCAGTTTAGTCTCTTATCTTTTCTCACTTGTATTATTGCCTGAATGCTCCTCTTTCTGTCCCATATTCTACTCTGTGTCCAGAGTGACCTTCTTAAGATACGAGTCTCACAGTTTCACTTTCCTGTTCCAAAACTTCATGCTTTCCTGTTGAAGTTTAAGCCTTAAATTTAAGTGCTGGTAGGTCTTGTGCTGACCTGTTTGTCCATCATCGTCGCCCGCCACTGACAGCTCTTGTCTACACACTAATTTGTTTACTAGCTATTCCTCCAAGATACCATATGCCTTCAGGCTCTGCCTTTTTTTTTTTTATTATTACCTCTCACTAGGATACCCTTCTACTCTTCTCCAGTTGGCGAACATCCTTAAAGCACCAGCCAAATGTCTTCTTTCCTCTTGATCTTTCCCTGATAACCTCATCCTTCCATCCTGTTGCTCCTGTGCATAGATAACGTTTTTTAACACTTCTCCATTGTTGCAGTAATCATTTTGTATTATAGTTATTTACATGCCTGTAATTGCTGGGCTTGGACAATGCCTGGCAGATAGTAGGGACTCAAAAAATGTTGGTTGATTTGAATAAATGAATGCATAGAATGACAGGGTAGTCTAGAAGGATCTTGTGAGGTGGAATCTAACAAGTTAAAATTTATTAAAGGTAAATATGAATCAAGAAAACCAGTTATGGGCTTCCCTGATGGCGCAGTGGTTGAGAGTCCGCCTGCCGATGCAGGGGACACGGGTTCGTGCCCCGGTCCGGGAAGATCCCACATGCCGCGGAGCAGCTGGGCTCATGAACCATGGCCGCTGAGCCTGCGCGTCCGGAGCCTGTGCTCTGCAACGGGAGAGGCCACAGCAGTGAGAGGCCCGCGTACCGCAAAAAAAAAAAAAAAAGAAAACCAGTTATTACAAGAATGAAGATGGAAGAGATTGGTTTAACAGCAGAATGTGTTAAAAATTAGGGATTTTGCTTGACAGCTCAGTGCAAGTCAGCAATTTGAGGTGGTAACAAATAAAAACAAGAAAGAAAGGAAAGAATATGAAATATCTTAAATGAGGAATCTGAATGTCTGAGTTTATACACAGAGTATTGTGTTTGGCTCTACGTATCATGATTTTATTGGGATTTAGACCAGAATAACAATAATTATTGAAACTATTTTGTTTTTAATGTTTTTTGATAAAAATTACCAAAATAGAGTGAGAAACCACTAGCTAACGTTATCAAGGAAAAAGGGAGAAAACAATGACAATGAAGGAATTCCCTGGCGGTCCAGTGGTTAGGACTCTGCACTTCCATTGCAGGGGACACGGGTTCGATGCCTGGTCAGGGAACCAAGATCCCACAAGCTGCATGGTGTGGCCAAAAAAAAAAAAAGAAAAATAGAAAAGAAAAGAAGAAAAGAGAGAAATGACAATGAAAAAGAAGCCATTGAAATAGATAAAAAATTATAGAAGATTTTGTTGGCCTTTATGCAAATACATTTGAAAAGCTCAAGGAAATGGATAATTCCCTGAGGAAATACAGATTACCAAAATTGATAGAGGTAGAAAGTTTAAACAGACCAATTTCTGTTGAAGAAAACAAGAAACTTATTGTGAAACTGCTTCTTAAAAAAAGCAGTAGGCCCAGATTATTTCACAGGGAAATTCTACCAAACCTTCAAATATCAGATAGTTTCAGTGCTCTATATATTATTTTAAAGGATTGAAAATGAAGGGAAGTTTCCCACTTCTTTTTATGAAGCAAGTATAATATTGATATCTATACATGATAAAATTGTTACAAAAAAGAAGACAATTATTCATATTATTTATGAATATCCATAAAAAAGTACAAAATATATACTACTAATATAATACTAATAAATATTTTCTTAGCAAACAGAATCCAACACTACATTAAACATATAATTCACTGTAATTCAGTAGGATTAATTCCAAGAATGCAAGATAGGTTCATTATTTGGAAATCCATTACTGTCATATACCATATTAATAGATCTCAAGAAAAATAATCATAGTCATAATCATAATCTTCTCCATAAATGCTAATAAAATGTTTGTCAAAATTCAACATCCATTCCTCATAAAAATACTCAAGATAGTAGGACTTGAGGGATACTTTCTTAACACAATTTTGTACATATATATATATACACATACATACCTATTTATATATGTATTTTATATATACATATATTTATATATGTGAGTATATGTGTGTGTATATATATACATGTATACATATATATACACGTATATATCTACACACAGGTATAAATTAATATATTTTCATTTTAGTCCTAAAACCAGTAATATTAATTGGGGAACATTACAAGTTTTTTTCTAAAGCAGAAACAAGGAAAGAATGGCTACTATCTTCACTTCTATTTAACCAGATGTAGCCAATACAATTAGACTAAAGAAATTAATTAGAGGCACACGGATTAATAAAGTAAACCTGGAAAGCCGCAGAGAATTAATGACAGAATAACACAAACAAATAAAAGGTGAGGTAACAGGATGTAAAATTAACATACTGAAATCACTAGCTTTCATATACACAAATAATAACCAGTTAGGGGGCATAATGGTAGGAAAAAACCTCATTTAAAATAGCAACAAAGAAGAGTAAATGCTCAGAAATGAGTTTAACAAGAAATGTGCAAACTTTCAAACACTCCTAAAAGACACAATTAACTAGAAAGATCCTCTGTTCTTGAATAGGCTGGATGATTCAACATCACAAACATGTCAGTTCTCCCTAAGTTAATTTTTAAATTTAATACAATCTTAATAAAAATTCCAGTTTTTAAAGGAAGTTAGACAAATGAATACTAAAGTTCATGTGGAAAAATAAATATGCAAGAATAGTCAAGAAAACACTAAAAAAGAAAATTCTCAGCGAGGGGTGGGGACTAGCCCTGTCAGATGTTAAAATATACTATAAAGACTCTATAATTAAAACATTGTGATATTGATGCATGAATGGACAAATAGACAAGTGATACAGAATAAAAAGCCCAGAAATGGACCCAAGAACTTACGGAAATTGAGTTTATAAACTCAATAAAATTGAGGGAGAAGGCAGATTAAACATCCTCTCATATCAAAAATGATAAAATTATAAAGATGTCATCTCAAATCACTGCATAAAGAGGGCCTTAAAAAAAAAACACCTTTATTTCCTGCAGTTAAAAAAAAATTGTGGTAAAAAACACAACTCAACCATATTTAAATGTACAGGTTAGTGTTGTGAAACGGATCTTCAGAACTTTTTCATCTTGATAAACTGAAACTCTATACCCATTAAACAATAGCTCTCCATTTCCCCCTCCCCTGAGCCCCTGGTAACCACCATTCTACTTTCTGTTTCTGTGAATTTGACTACTTTAGATATCTCATGTAAGTGCTATCATATAGTATTTGTCTTTTGTGACTGGCTTATTTCATTTAGATGGTGTCCTTAAGGTTTATCCATGTTATAGCATGTGACAGAATTTCTTTCCTTTTTAAGGCTGTATAATATTCTGTTGTATGTTAAATTTTGTTTATCCCATTTTTCAGCTGATGGACGCTTGGGTTGTTTCCACCTTTTGGTTACTGTAAATAATGCTGCTGTAAGATGGGTGTACAAATAGCTCTTTGAATCCCTGCTTTCAAGACCGTAGCCTTTTAAGACAAGCCTTTAAGAGAAGACCAAGCCTTTTAGTTGTTATTCATGCTGAAGACATTAAGCATTCAATCTGTCAAGCATAAGAGAGAAAAGACTAAATAATATTAAACCCTTTTAAAAGCAAAGCACAAACTTTTCCTTACAGTTTTGATGTTCCATCATTTAGTTACATCATTTCTATAGTGTAATTATATGGACGAAAATGATTATCCAGTAAGGGTAGTCATGGGTAGTCATCTTACTTGCTTACTTTAGCATAGTTCTGATAAATTTGAAAAAATTTTAAATAAATAGAAAATGTAATATGTATAAGATATGAAGATAACTATCTCTAAAAGTTTTGGAATCCATTTTAATTTGAGAAATGTCAAGCATTCCATATGATGATATCTTGGCTATAGGTTAAAGACAGAATTATCTTAGGCATCACCAGCTTAGGGTTTTTCTTTAGCCCTCTGATGTGTAAGCTTTTTGAGAAGGGGTAAGGGTCAAGAGAATGTAAGTTGCTCTTTCATTGTTGTACTCCAGGATATACTCAAAAGCTCTCAACCCTTAATTTCAAGTTCTTTGACTGAGCAGGTTCTGCTGGGAAGCCATCCCATTTCCTTATTTCTGTATTTGAAATCTCTCATTTTGACCCCATGTTTATCTTCCTAATATTTATTTTTCTATTTTTGCTCCTGTTTAAAGGTACAATCACTGGTTTGATGGAATGGCTTTACTTCACCAGTTCAAGGTGGAGAAGGGCACAGTGACATACAGGAGCAAGTTTCTACAGAGTGATACATATAAGGCCAACAGTGTTCATGATCGAATTGTGATCTCAGAATTTGGCACATTGGCTCTCCCCGATCCATGCAAGAATGTTTTTGAACGTTTCCTGTCAAAATTTGAACCGCCTGGTAAGCAGCCTTTAATATGCTCAGAATTTGCAGGGGATAGTGATGATTCTTTAAATTATTATGATATATGTCAAGCTATATAAATATGAATATTGAAATATATATTTTTTTGATATGAGAGGATGTTTAAACTGCTTTCTCCCTTGAGAAAGCTGTGGTGTTTAAATAACTCTGGGGTTTGATTTCAGCAATTACTGACAACACCAATGTCAACTATGTGCAGTACAAGGGTGATTACTACATTAGTACGGAAACCAACTTCATGAACAAAGTGGACATTGAAACCCTGGAAAAAACAGAAAAGGTAAAATATAGGTTAAAAACGAATATAATAAACCCTAAAATTTTTCTCCATTCCAACTACTTTGTAGAGTAGCTAATATCTGAAGAAAAAATTGGATCCTTAAACAAAACCAAAGTTACCCACTGATTCACATCATTGTGTACCCCCTGTCCTGGTTAGAAGGGCCTGTGGGGTTGGGGTTTTCCTTAAAGATAGTTCTAGACTTCTTCTTCCTTAGTCCTAATGTCTGAAGGCTAGGGCGAAGGAGAAATAGAGTAGTACAGACTTATTTTTTTTAATATTTTTTTAACATATTTATTGGAGTATAATTTTTTCACAATGTTGTTTTAGTTTCTGCTGTATAACACAGTGAATCAGCTATATGCATACGTATATATATCCCCATATCCCCTCCCTCTTGCATCTCCCTCCCACCCTCCCTATCCCACCCCTCTAGGTGGTTGCAAAGCACCAAGCTGATCTCCCTGTGCTATGCAGCTGCTTCCCACTAGCTATCTATTTTACATTTGGTAGTGTATATATATCCATGCCACTCTCTCACTTCGTCCCAGCTTATCCTTCCCCCTCCCCGTGTCCTCAAGTCCATTCTCTACATCTGTGTCTTTATTCCTGTCCTGCCTCTAGGTTCATCAGAACCTTTTTTTTTTTTTAGATTCCTTATATATGTGTTAGCATACGGTATTTGTTTTTCTCTTTCTGACTTACTTCACTCTGTATGACAGACTCTATGTCCATCTACCTCGCCAGAAATAACTCAGTTTCGTTTCTTTTTATGGCTGAGTAATATTCCATTGTATATATGTGCCACATCTTCTTTATCCATTCATCTCTTGATCCATTAGGTTGCTATCATATGACCCAGCAATCCCACTACTGGACATATACCCTGAGAAAACCATAATTCAAAAAGAATTGTGTGCCACAATGTTTATTGCAGCACTATTTACAATAGCCAGACTTATTTTTGCCAATTCATTTTCTGCCTAGCTACAGGTAGAACTGGACTGGAGATTATCTAGACCCATACTGCCTTCACGTTACACATTAATTAAAGATAAAATAAAACTTTGGGCCAGAATTTTAATTTTAATTCTTATTCTTTTGATCTTTCCTGTGATCTTGTGATCTTGGGCAAAATAAAAAATTCGTACTGGATAATCATTTTTGTCCATTTTGTGTTGTTGGTGGTGGTAGAGTTTTTGTTTGGTTTTGTTGTTCTTTGGTCTTAGTTTCTTTTTCTTTAGTAGGAAAAATAATTTTGATTTCTCAGAGGTGAGACATTAGGGCTTAAACTGTAGTTTTTATATCTTATTTTAAAAATATTTGACACATCCCTACTGTCTATGTGTCTAAATAGAGATCTTCCCATGTAACATTTAAGTCTCTGTATGGTCTTAAATTTGCAGGTAGACTGGAGCAAATTTATTGCTGTGAATGGAGCAACTGCACATCCTCATTATGACAAAGATGGAACAGCATACAACATGGGGAACTCCTATGGGCAACATGGTAAAGTTGGGATGGGGGTCTTTTAAAAAATAATTGGGAGTTAACTATCTTCCCACAGTTCCATTATGGCCAAGATGTTAACATATATGAAACTTCATTTGAAAGGTTCAGAAAGAAATCTCCAAAGTAGCATTACTGAACTTAAAATATATAATTTATAATTAAGTTCTGTTGTCTTTTTGCACATATGCTTGGAAGCTGATTTTCTATGTGATCTTTTCAGCATGACTCACATTTTTGTGTTCCATTATGCTTTTTGGCTCACAAGCATTGTAGGGATGAGTAATGTATTTCTCAAACTTGAATTATTGGGAAGTACCATATTGTAAGTATAAGAAATTTAGAATGCTACAGCAAAGAGATATAGAGAAGGTATACTGTATATTACATAGGAAGGAATTTATTATTACCATGGGAGTAAAACACTACAAAGTAAGTTAAGGTTAAAGTTTGGTTGCATTCACAACCACTTACATCACATCTCTTTCCTGGTCATCCATATGCTGCCTATTATTCTGTTCCAGAAGGTTCTAATGGCTAATAACGATAACTAGCATTTATTGAGTGCCTAGTATGTGCTGGTGTTAACCGTATTTTCCATATATTTTCTCATTTAATCTTTATGAAAGTCTCTGAGAAAGGTACTATTATTTTTATTTTTTTAAAATTGAAGTATAGTTGATTTACAATGTTGTGTTAGTTTCTGGTATACAGCAAAGTGATTCAGTTACATATATATGTATATATATATTCTTTTCCATTATGGTTTATTACAAGATATCGAACATAGTTCCCTGTGTTATACAGTACAACCTTGTTGTTTATTTTACATATATTTTATATATAGTAGTTTGTATCTGCTAATCCCAAACTCCTAATTTATTCCCCACCCCTTTCCCCTTTGGCAACCATAAGTTTGTTCATTTGTTTTAGATTCCACATATAAATGATATTGTATATTTGTCCTTCTCTGTCTGTCTTACTTCACTTAGTATGATAATCTGTATGTCTATCCATGGCATTACGAAAGGCTGTTACTACCCCCATTTTATAGACAAGGGCAGTGAACCTTGAGAAGGTTTAAGATGCTTGCTTAGGCAGGCTTCGGGTGTCTAGTCTGAGTAACACACAAAAACTTGCTACTGGTCACTCCATTAGATCATCTTAATTATTCATCACTGACTACAGAGGATTCTCTCAGGGCATGCACATTCATTATCCTGTACCCAAGTACACATCTCTCTCTGTTTGAAAAGGAATGTGTAAGTGTAAGCATTAGAAGTTTCTGACTATCTTAGCTGTCATTCTGTCATCTATAACCTACGAATCTTTTTTTTTTTTTTTTTTTTTTTTGCGGTACGCGGGCTTCTCACTGTTGTGGCCTCTCCCGTTGCGGAGCACAGGCTCGGGATGCACAGGCTCAGTGGCCATGGCTCACGGGCCCAGCTGCTCCGTGGCATGTGGGATCTTCCTGGACCGGGGCACGAACCCGTATCCCTTGCATCGGCAGGTGGACTCTCAACCACTGCGCCACTAGGGAAGCCCTACTACGAATCTTTTGTATGGGTTAACTTTTGAATAGGTTAATATATACCTTTGGTAAGTAATTGACTTTGTGGGTTGTTCATCTCTACCTCTCCATATTTACATGTATGAGTGTATATGAAAATGAATACTGCAGGTTTGCTTTTTACCAGCTCAAGAAGAGATAGGGTACCCTGGAAACTTCATCACTCAGCCCTCTCTCTTCTTTGTTACCTGACCTCGGGTTGGGATGTATTCTTCAAAGCTGTTATAGGAGACAGCAAACATCTTTTTAGGTAAAATCTTTCAGCAAATGGGTAAACTGACTCAGCAGTATTTTGTCCATGCATCTTTTTTGATCATAAAAAATTTATTTCTTAATAAATTAACTCTAATACCCAAGTAGATAACTTTGTAACTAGTTCATAATATGAGAAATACTGTTTAACCATTCTTAATTATTTTTCTAAAATAAATAGTCATTAGATCAGTGATTCTCAGCCTTTAGAGCACCTAAAAACCATCTGGAATGCTTCCTAGCAATGTAGATCACTGGGCTTCATCTTCAGAGATTCTGGTACACGAGACCTGAAAAGGGGTTAAGAATCTGCATTGTAACTACACTTTCACTCCTTATCTTGGTACATTTTAACAAGATCTCCAGGTGATTTTGGTGCAAGTGGCCCATGAATCTTTGAGAAACCTTGCCACCAATCATCAGAGGCTGTGCTTGTTATTTTGCCTCAATTTGATGTTTATACAAAGTCCTGAAGAATCTCCCAGAGTTAGGCTCACAGTATTGGGCAGGTCATTCCTCTAGGCATTCAGTTCTCTGCTGGGTGTTTCCTGGGTGACTGTCTGCTTTGCTCATGCCTTCAAGACTTGAAGTTAGGACAGTTCATTAACTAGCAGTGTTCAAATTTAGTGAATTGAGTAATTGTCACTTAATCCAATTGCTGAGACAGAAATTTTTTCTCTTGATCTTCTAATCTCAACTAAAACTGGATTTACTTCTTTCTTACTTGATTATTTGGTTCAGTGATGAATTTTTAAACTGGAACGCAAATGTACATGTAGCTGCAGGGAACTGTACTAGATAGTATGCATTTGGGGGAAATTTAGTGATTTTCTTTGTAAATAAAGTGCTTGCTAATAATTTCTACCTTTCTAGGTATTTTAAAAAGACTTTTTAAAATTAAAAAAAAATCCTCTAAACATTAATCCAGCTAGTTTTAAGTACTAATTTAAAATACATAAACAGTTAGATAGTAGTATGGTACTCTTGGAACTCTAGAGTTTGTCTTTCATTTCTTTTATAACTCATCACTGTATAAAGCATGGTGTTTTATTTATAATTGGTTCTCAAAACATATAATGTCCTAACCTAGACCTCCTCATCAGTTAGTTGCTTACTCAGTGTTTTTACTAAGATGTCTGATAGATGTTACAAAATTAATTTTTTTAAAACCAAACTCTTGATCTTTCCCCCTAAACTTTCTCTGCTTAAAATGTTCCCTATGTCAGTCGATGGCAACTCTGTCCTTCCACTTGCTTAAGATGATAACTTTGGAATCATTTTTTATACCTCTCTCACATCCACATCTAATGGGTCAAAAAGTAATTTCAATAATGCCTTCAAAATATATCAAAAATCCGACTACCTCGTATCACCTCCATTGCCACCACTCTGGTTTAGGCCACCATTCTTTCTCATTTGAATTATTGTAGTAGCTTCTTAACTAGTCTCCTTACTTCTCCCCTTGGCCCACTTCAGTTTATTCTTAGCATATCAGCCAATTATCCTTTTAACCCACCCCACCTCATCTAGAATTTTCTCTTTGCTTACTATGGATAGGGCCACGCTGGCCTCATTGCTCTTATATGAACACTCCAAACTTATTCTTGGCTGAGAATCTTTGCATCTGATCTTCTCTCCACCTGAAATGTGTTTCTCCCAGATATCCTCAAGGCTCTCTTCCTCACTTCTTTCAGGTCTTTACTCAAACGTCACCTTCTTAGTGAAACCTTCCCAGACCACCATAATTAAAATTGCAAACAGTAGCCCCCATCCTTATACACTCACTTCTAATCCCCATTCCCTGGTTTATTTCTCAATATAGTTCTTCTCATCATCTGATACATTATATTTTTACTTATTGTATGATTTTTTTTAGAATTTGAGCTTTATAAATGAAGAGCCTTTTGTCTATTTTGTACACTGGTGTATACAAGTGTTTAGGATATGGTACTTAGGACTCTTACAAGAATGCCTAGAACATAGTTGACACTCAGTAAGTAGTTGCTGATAATGAGTAGGGAACTGTATGGTTATCTTGTTCCAAAGGAAGCTTAGTGATTGCGAAGTTCTATAAGTTACCTAAGTTCTTCAGGACCTACATTGGCACTTCTAACACTAGGAAGATAATTCAATGTGACCTCAATATTTGTTCATTCATTGAGTGATTTAACAAACATATATTGTTAGTTAATCTGTCAGTAGTTATTTATAGTGTACCTACTAAATGCCAAGTCATTGTTTGGTACTGAAGATGCAAAGATGTATCAGACACAATTCCTGCTCCAGAAGAGCTCAGTCTACTAGGAAACAGATAAATAAGCAGAAAATTATAGTACAATGAGATAAGTACTATGATAGTATAGGATATAATTAAAGCATAAAGGAGGGACACCAAATGCCTTTGGGTGGGGAAGAGTCAGGAATGGCTACTTGAGGAGTGGGTAACTTGAGGAAGTAGTAATAGTCAGATGAATGATTGCATGAATGAATGTTGATGAGACAGGATGACATGGGACCCAAAGTGACCCCAGGGATCTAGAACACTGAAAGGAAGGAGTTGGACATGGGTATAAATGGAGATTGTAGTTTATGGAGCTGGGGAGTGGGAAGAAGGACAAATAGAATTTGAGGATATTCCTGGCTGCTACCTTATCGTTTCCTATGAAGATGGGATTGAGTTCATCTTCAGAGAGCTAGAGGGGAACCATTTGTGGACATTAAAATACAATAGCTGTAGGCAAGAATATACAGTGGAGAAAAGACAGTCTCTTCAATAAGTGGTGCTGGGAAAACTGGACAGGTACACGTAAAAGTATGAAATTAGAACACTCCCTAACACCATACACAAAAGTAAACTCAAAATGGATTAAAGACCTAAATGTAAGGCCAGACACTATCAAACTCTTAGAGGAAAACATAGGCAGAACACTCCATGACATAAATCACAGCAAGATCCTTTTTGACCCACCTCCTAGAGAAATGGAAATAAAAACAAAAATAAACAAATGGGACCTAATGAAACTTCAAAGCTTTTGCACAGCAAAGGAAACCATAAACAAGACCAAAAGACAACCCTCAGAATGGGAGAAAATATTTGCAAATGAAGCAACCGACAAAGGATTAATCTCCAAAATTTACAAGCAGCTCATGCAGCTCAATAACAAAAAAACAAACAACCCAATCCAAAAATGGGCAGAAGACCTAAATAGACATTTCTCCAAAGAAGATATACAGATTGACAACAAACACATGAAAGAATGCTCAACATCATTAATCATTAGAGAAATGCAAATCAAAACTACAATGAGGTATCACCTCACACCAGTCAGAATGGCCATCATCAAAAACTCTAGAAACAATAAATGCTGGAGAGGGTGTGGAGAAAAGGGAACACCCTTGCACTGTTGGTGGGAATGTAAACTGATACAGCCACTATGGAGAACAGTATGGAGGTTCCTTGAAAAACTACAAATAGAACTACCATATGACCCAGCAATCCCACTACTGGGCATATACCCTGAGAAAACCATAATTCAAAGAGTCATGTACCAAAATGTTCATCGCAGCTCTATTTACAATAGCCAGGACATGGAAGCAACCTAAGTGTCCATCAACAGATGAATGGATAAAGAAGATGTGGCCCATATATACAATGGAATATTACTCAGCCATAAAAGGAAACGAAATTGAGTTATTTGTAGTGAGGTGGATAGACCTAGAGTCTGTCATACAGAGTGAAGTAAGTCAGAAAGAGAAAGACAAATACCGTATGCTAACATATATATGTGGAATCTAAGAAAAAAAAAAAAGGTCATGAAGAACCTAGGGGTAAGATGGGAATAAAGATGCAGACCTACTAGAGAATGGACTTGAGGATATGAGGAGGGGGAAGGGTAAGCTGTGACAAAGTGAGAGAGTGGTATGGACATATACACTACCAAACGTAAAATAGATAGCTAGTGGGAAGCAGCCGCATAGCACAGGGAGATCAGTTCGGTGCTTTGTGACCACCTAGAGGGGTGGGATAGGGAGGGTGGGAGGGAGGGAGATGCAAGAGGGAAGAGATATGGGAACATATGTATATGTATAACTGATTCACTTTTTTATAAAGCAGAAACTAACACACCATTGTAAAGCAATTATACTCCAATAAAGATGTTTAAAAAAAAAGAAATATGGGTGTCACGCATATTGTATAAATCTCTTAACTGCTTTTGCCTAATTCACAAGTGCAAGGCTTATCTTTTTTCTTAAAATGAATGTAAAACGGTTAAGACAGGACTTTCCATTTTCCAGGTTCTTGCTATAATGTTATTCGGGTTCCTCCGGAGAAAGTAGACCCTGGGGAGACAATCCATGGAGCCCAGGTGATATGTTCTATTGCTTCTGCAGAGAGGATGAAACCTTCTTACTACCACAGCTTTGGTGAGCCCAAAGATAAGGCAAATTTTAATAGGGGCTGCCTTAAAGTTACTGTTGCAGAGGGATTAATTTTGGCAAGTACTGTGTTAATACAGTTTATCAGAGTATGGTGATAAGAGACGAAGGTTGCATTTTAATGCCAATTAAGTTTATTCTGTTTAGTCACGTACTTCTTATCCTAGCCAACTGACTGATTGAAAAGATATTTTAATACAAGCAATTACTAAAAACTTAATTGGAAACACCAATTAATTTTAAAGTTTTTAATTAATTGACTGCTCTAGGAAATAGTTGTCAGTTTAAGAAATCATTGGTCCCTTCCCAGCACATTGAGTCAGGCTGAGATTTAGTCACCCAGCACTAACTCCACTTCAGTTCTTTATGGAGAACAGCCTCTCCCTTCAGCCCCCTGCTCCAGGATGACACAATGAGTAACCCCTAGTCATAGAAATCAGTCTCTTTGGTTTGTTTTTTATTATGTTGTATGTCATTGAATATCTAAATACAAAGGAAAAAAATACATTTATGTATGTTTCCACAACAGAGACTATAGACTTTGGGTGATTGTGATGTGTCAATGTAGGTTCATCAGTTGTAACAAATGGACCACTCTGGTGGAGGAAATTGATAATGTGGAGGCTGTGCGTGTTTGGGGACAGGTGGTATATGGGGAACCTCTGTACCTTCCCCTCGATTTTGTTGTGAGCCTAAAACTGCTCCAAAATATAAAGTCTTAATTAAAAAAATAATTTGACCATAAAAAATTGACAGAATTCAATATTTTAGGTAACTTTAAGGACCACAAATAATAAACATACAGGAAAGACCTTGATTATATTTTGCGGGAGGCAATTCATATTCCATGTAGATTGCTTCAGCTTTTTCTCAGAATATTTATCTTCTGCATCCTAAACCTTTATAGCCAATCTGCTGCTGGATTGTTACCTCCAGTATAAATAGCAAAAGGATTAAGGAATACAGGTCCAGATCATAAATGATACTTTAATATAATGCTTCTTTGTTCCTAAACCAAAACAATCTGAAAAGAAAGAAAGAAAAAAAAAGACAAAAAGCAAGTTGAGGGCATTCAACCCAAGCTATTCTAAGCAGTTCCTGTTTTTATGTAGGAACAGAAAATATATATAGCAAAGCTGGGAAATGATGAAGAATTATTTCTGACTGGCATTTGTTTAGGTCAGCAGTAATGTGTCCAAGCCTTCAGACAAGTTCCCAAACTGTCACATTTCAGACAACTCTAGTTTGCCAAATAACACTTTATTGTTTGCTTGAACCTTTTAGGAATGACAAGGAACTACATTGTCTTCATTGAACAGCCTCTAAAGATGAATCTGTGGAAAATCATCACTTCTAAAATTCGGGGAAAGGCCTTTTCAGATGGAATAAGCTGGGAACCCCAGTATAATACATGGTTTCATGTGGTGGATAAGCACACTGGTCAGGTGGAGAATTTTGAGTGTATTTATTTTGAAAATGATTGGACATGAAGGCAAATTTCCATGTGATTGACTTTTGCCTTCACTGGGCATTACTTGCATAAGACAATCTTAATCAAGGATATTACCTTCTTCCATAAGTAGGGCTAGTTATTTATTAATTAGTACAGTGGATTTTGCATTTTAGAAAATTGTAGGAAATGGTTTTATCCTTTAAATTATCTGATTCAATTAAAATGACATCTAGGAAATCCTTTTAGCATTTTAGCATGGATTTTTCCATATAATATTTGCTAAAGAGGATATTGTTCATGCAGAGGTCTTCTGTAACTTTTGCAGTGATATTTTTATTAGCTGCTTCTATGATTTCTTGATATGTAAATATGATAATCCTACCAAAGTCTAAAGCATATTAGTTAAATATCTTTCTATATACTCCTGATTAATAGCACTATTGTATTTGTCTACTTTTTAACCTCTCTAAAGAAATAGTATCCTAAATTTACTGTACCCTAATTTCATTACCAAAAAAATCCCATTTTAGTAATGAGTGCATTTTTCAAAGGATTAGTCACTTAATTTATCATAAATTCTTAATAGAAGTATTTTCTATTTAACCATGTAGTTAAGAGTCTAGGATTTATTTATCCTTCAAAATATTGGGCCGTATTTCATGAGAACTTTAAAGTTAGTTGAAACAGTTGATTGGTCTATATAAAATAGCCCCAGTTCATTGATTAATATGAGATGAGATGATTTTAAATCAAAGCATATTTGCTTCTACATTCCAAATTCTGGTTTTTATACCTACCAAGCCTGTCACTTAAAGAGGGGGAAATCTTCTTAATTTGAGCTTTGTGGATCTGTACCCTAAAGGAAATAAATAAAATATTTACTTTTGGACTTCCCTGGTGGCGCAGTGGTTGAGAGTCCGCCTGCTGATGCAGGGGACATGGGTTCGTGCCCCGGTCCGGGAAGGTCCCACATGCCGTGGAGCAGCTGGGCCCATGAGCCATGGCCGCTGAGCCTGCGCGTCCCGAGCCTGTGCTCCGCAAAGGGAGAGGCCACAACAGTGAGAAGCCCGCGTACTGCAAAAAAAAAAAAAAAATCTATTTTTCACTGTTTGTGTTTTCCCCTGCAGCTTCTTCCAGGGATGTACTACAGTAAACCTTTTGTTACTTTTCACCAAATCAATGCCTTTGAGGACCAGGACTGTGTCGTAATTGATTTGTGCTGTCAGGATGATGGAAGAAGCCTAGAAGTTTACCAACTACAGAATCTTAGGAAAACTGGGAAAGAGCTTGATCAGGTAAAATTCTTTGATTTGTCATGAGTTGTCAAAATATTTTTGATCTAGCCAAGTTCTGGCTTTGGGTTTGGAATTAGCTGTTTCTCTTGCCTCTTTTTTTTTTTTTTTCCTCTTGCCTCTTTTGTAAATAAGGAGGGAGAATGGTTTTAAAGCGTTGAAGATACAGCTTTGTAATTAATATTTCAAAATAATTTGAAGTATGTATTTACATAATACCTAATAAATAGAAAGTATGTTAAAGAAAGCCAAGAAATATGTTTTGAAGCACTTGTGATTAGTTCCTTATTACACTTGGGCACTAAACATACTTACATTTACTGGACGGAATAGTAAAATGGACTATAATATTAATTCTTCGATAAAAAAAAGTGTATCAGTTCATCTAGCTTGAAGGGATTTACTTTTTCCTGATAATCAGTTAAAGGCAGAATTTTTCCTTGGATTATGTAATGTAAATTGTTTTCTGCTATAGTTTTATTTTAATTAATTAATTAATTTTTGGCTGTGTTGGGTCTTTGTTGCTGCGTGCAGGCTTTCTCTAGTTGCGGCGAGCAGGGGCTACTCTTCGTTATGGTGTGCGGGCTTCTCATTGCAGTGGCTTCTCTTGTTGCGGAGCACGGGCTCTAGGCGCGCGGACTTCAATAGTTGTGGCTCGCGGGTTTAGTTGCTCCATGGCATATGGGCTTTTCCCAGACCAGGGATCGAACCCATGTCCCCTGCTTTGGCAGGCAGCTTCTTAACCACTGCGCCACCAGAGAAGTCCAGAGTTGCAGTTTTCTGATTCTGTTTATGACCTTACTCAAAGTTTTGTGTTCTTCCGCGTTTTTGTTTCAGGTAGAAGAGCTCCTTTCAACCTTTCTTGAAAGGCAGGTTTAGTGGTGCTGAACTCTCTTAGCTTTTGTTTGTCTGGGAATGCCTTTGTTTCTCCTTCATATCTGAAGGATAACTTTGCTGGATAGAATATTCTTGGGTGACAGTTTTTATCTTTCAATATCTTGAGTAAGTCATTCTATTCTCTTTTGACCTGTAGAGTTTCTGCTGAGAAATCTGCCAGTAACCTAATGAGGGTTCCTTTGTAGCTTACTATCTTTTTTTCCCCTGGCTGTCTTTAAAATTTTTTCTTCGTCATTGACTTTTGACAGTTTTAACATAATGTATCTTGGAGAAGGTCTTTTTGCATTCAGATAATTAGGTGTTATCTTTGCTTCAGAGACTTGGATATCCAGTTGTCCAGGTTTGGGAAGTTCTCAGCTATTATTTCTTTAAATAAACTCTCTGCTCCTTTCTTCCACTCTTCTCCTTCTGGGATACCCATTATCCTTATGTTACCCTTCCTAATGGAGTTGGATAATTCTTGTAGAAATCTTTCATTTGTTTAGATCTTAGTTCCCTCTCCTCTTCTGTCTAATTTCTAGCTTTCTATCTTCAAGCTTGTTAGTTCTCTCTTCCATATGGTTTGCTCTATTTCCAGTGCTTTCTAACATGTTCTTCATCTCATTTACTGAATTCTTCAGCTCCAGAATTTCTGGTTGGTTATTTTTCCTAGTTTCAATCTCTTTGGTAAGGTATTTCTTCTGTTCATTTGTTTTATTTCTGAGCTCATTGAACTGCCTTTCTGAGTTTTCTTGTAGCGCATCAAGTTTCTTCAGGACAGCTATTTTGAATCCTCTGTTGGTTAGATTGCAATATTCCATGACTTTAGGTTTGATTTCTGGAGATTTGTCTTTTTCTTTTTGTGATACTGTGTTACCATGTTTTTTTTATGGTGCTTAATGAGTTGATGTAGCCAGCACGTTTGGAGTAGCAAACACCTTTCTTCTTTAGGTAAAGCTTTTTTTTTTTTTTTTTTTTTACTAGATGCTAGCATTTCAACAGGTTAGTTATTAGAGGCCTTTCTTTTGTTCATAAGTAGGTGGCACAAGTTTTTGGTTTCTCTTACTTGAGCTGCCTGTGGCTGTATTTGAAAATCAGCACTTTCCACCCTCTACCACCTCTGTGAGAAGTGTTGCCTGGTGCCCTCCCTCTCATAGCTTATGCCTCCAGGGTCACTGGTGCTTTGCTGCTGCCAGTGTCACTGCTGCTGCTGGTGTTGCTGCCTCAGGCATCGGGGTGATGGGTACGTCTGTCATGTTGGGGTTGCCTGTGTTGCAGGCACTGCTGCTGTTGGGGGAGGGTGGTAGTGGGGGTAGCCAGGATGGCTGGGGCCTCTGCTGTGTCTGGAGTTGTTGGGTTCCCAGGCACCACAGCTGTGGATAGGGGCCTGGGTCATGGCCACCTCCATGACTGGAGGGGTCACAGGCCCCGCTGCCACTGTTGCTTGATTCCCTGCGGCTGTGGGTGCTCCTGCAGCCAGGAGGTCGGAGTCATGTGTGCTGCCTCCCCTGCTCTTACTGGGTTCTCTGGGGCTGCAGGCTCAGCTACTGTAGCTGGGAGTCGGGATTATAAGCACCACCTCTGCTTTCCTCTCAGTTCTGCCTCTTCAGTGTGCTCCAGTCCACCCACCTTTAGATGTACAAATGTGTGGAACTCTCTAGCCTTCCAATGTGTTGAGCAGATGAACCTTTCTTGAGTTAACATTATGTTATTGGTTGTAGACTGAAGGGGAGAGACAAAGGGAGCATATCATGCACTATGACGCTGATGTGTACAGCATGACGCTGATGTGCTTATTTACTAATAATTTTTCTCATGAATGGATGTTGGATTTTATCAAATTTTTTTTTGCACTGTTGAGATAATGACATGACTTATCCTTTCTTCTACAAATGTGGTGAGATACACTGATTGATTTTAAAACGTTTATAATAGCCATGGATTGATTTTTGAATGTTAAACTAACCTTCTATTCCTGAAGTAAATCCCAGTTCGTTGCACTGTATTTTTAATATATTTCTGGATTTGCTTTGCTAATATCTTATTTAGCATTTTTTGGCATCAATTTCATGATTAAGATTGGCCTGTAATTTTTCTTTCTTATAATGTCCTTATTAGTTTTTTAAAATAGATTTAATTAATTAATTAATTTTAATTTTTGGCTGTGTTGGGTCTTCGTTGCTGCGCATGGGCTTTCTCCAGTTGCAGCTAGCGGGGACTACTCTTCGTTGCAGTGCGCGGGCTTCTCATTGCAGGGGCTTCTCTTGTTGTGGAGCACAGGCTCCAGGAGCGCGGGCTTCAGTAGTTGTGGCGCGTGGGCTTCATTAGTTGTGGTTCGCAGGCTCTAGAGCGCAGGCTCAGTAATTGTGGTGCACAGGCTTAGTTGCTCTGCGGCATGTGGGATCCTCTTGGACCAGGGCTCAAACCCATGTCCCCTGCATTGGCAGGCGGATTCTTAACCACTGCGCCTCAGGGAAGCCCCCTTGTTAGGCTTTGTTATTAAGGTTTCGCTGATCTCATACAGTGAGTAGGAAATTGTTCTCTTTTCTACTCTCTGCATGAAAAGTATAAGATTGGCATTATTTCTTAAATGTTTGGAATAATTCAACAGTAAGGTCATCTGGGCCTGTAAGTTTCTTTATAGGTAGATCTTAAATTATAAATTACATTTCTTTAATAGTATAGGGTTATTCTGATTCTCTATTTCTTATTGTGTCAGATTTGGTAAATAGTCTTTTTCTAACAAATTTATTAATGCCATCTAAAATTTCAAATTTGTTGACCAAATGTTATTCATGATATTCTATGTTTTAAAAAAATGTATGTAGGGTTAATTGATAGCCCCTTTTTTTATCCCTTATATGGTTATTTGTGCTGTCTTTTTTGTTCCTTTAGGCTTGCTAGGTTGTCATCAATTTAATGAGGCTTTTCAAAAGACCAACTTTTTGGCTTAGTTGATCTTCTTTAATGTGTGTTTATTTTCAGTTTCATCAATTTTTGCTATTATTTTCATTTCCTTTTCTACTTTCTTTGTACTTAATGTGTTCCTTTTCTAACTAAGGATATAAAACCTTAGTTTGTTATTTTTCTACCTTTCCCTCCTCAACATATATACCTTTGGGATGATAAATTTCTGTCTAGCAGAGCATCCCACAAGTTTTGATATGTTTTATTACTTTTCAGTTAAAGTATTTTCTAACTTTCACTGAGATTTCTTCTTTGAAAATTATTTTTAAACTTTCAGACAAATGGAAATCTTTCTAGTTATTTTTCCCATTGATTTCTAGCTTAATTTTACTGTATGATTTGAAGTTTATAAAATTTATTGAGATTTGCTTTATGGCCCAGAAAAGATTATTTTAAAAAAATTTAAAAATCGTTTTATGTGCATTTAAAATAATAAATTTTGGATGTAGTGTTTTATATATGTTGATTAGGTCATATTTTAAAATAATATTATTCAAATCTTCTTTATTCTTATTGATCTCTATCAGTTATCATATAACATGAAATGTATATTAAAATCTTTTGCTTGGAGTATAGATTTTTCTGTTTCTCCTCATAGTTATGCTAATTTTAAATTTACATATGTTGGTGCTCTGTGTGCATACAAATTTAGAATTGTTTTACCTTCCCGGTTTATTGAATATTTATCTCTAAGTAATGCTTTTTGCCATGATGTTTGCATGCTATAACTTTCCCATCCTTTTACTTTTAACCTTTCTTAATATGTACCATGTAAGCAATATACATTTACAAAATCCATTGTGCTAATTCTTTTTTTTTTTGCGGTACACGGGCCTCTCACTGTTGTGGCCTCTCCCGTTGCGGAGCACAGGCTCCGGACGCACAGGCTCAGCGGCCATGGCTCACGGGCCCAGCTGCTCCGCGGCATGTGGGATCCTCCCAGACCAGGGCATGAACTCATGTCCCCTGCATCGGCAGGCGGACTCTCAACCACTGCGCCACCAGGGAAGCCCCATTGTGCTAATTCTTGACTTTTGATTGGCACATTTAGTTAAACCAGTCATTAATATTTTGAGGTTTAAATATGCCATCTGACTATTTGCTTCCTATTTGTCTCACTAGTTCTTGTTTTCTCTCCTTTCTTGCCTTCTCTACATTAGTTGAGCATATTTTATTATTTCATTTCCACCTCCCCTCCCCCAAACATCACTCCACCCTCTGACCATTAGCTTGGTAGTTATACATTCTTTAAGTAGTTATTTGAGAAATCACAATATGCATCCTTGATTTAACACAGTATATTATAAATCAGTTCTTTTAATTCTTTCCAGACAATGCAAGGACTCTGGAACACTTTAACTTCATTTACTCTACTCCTGATTTATATGCTACTGTTTTTATATATTTTAATTCTCTCTCTATATTAACCCTTATAAGGCATTATTATTAATGTTGTTTTATGTAGTCATAATTACCCATATTACCCATTTACCCACATCTGTACCTTCTCTTGCTCTTAATTCCTTCTAGCCTCTCTGAGCATTCATGTGGAATCATTTTCTTTCTGACTGAAGAACACCTTTTAGTATTTTCTTTAGTTCAGATATGCTGGTGATGAAATCTCTGTTTTTGCTTGTCAGAAAAATGTCTTTATTTTACCTTCTTTCTTGAAGGATGTTTCCACTGGATAAAGAATCTAGGTTGTTATTTTCTTTTGAAACTTTAAAGATATCATTTCATTGTCTTCTGATTTCTGTTAAGAAATCAGCTGTCAGTCTAAAGCTTTGCTCCTTTGAAGTTGAACTACCACCCCCCCGCAAAGATTTTCTCTTTGGTTTTCTGTAGTTAGTACTATGATATTTTTTAGTATGAGTTTCTTTTGATTTATTTTTACTATTTTTTTCCTTAAGAATTCTTTTTTTTTTTTTTTTTTTTTTGCGGTACGCGGGCCTCTCACTGTTGTGCCCTCTCCCATTGCGAAGCACAGGCTCCGGACGCGCAGGCTCAGCGGCCATGGTTCACGGGCCCAGCTGCTCCGCGGCATGTGGGATCCTCCCGGACCGGGGCACGAACCCGTGTCCCCCGCATTGGCAGGCGGACTCTCAACCACTGCGCCACCAGGGAAGCCCCCTTAAGGATTCTTGAATCAATGGTTTGATGTCTTTCATTAGTTTTGAAAAATTTCGCCTATTATTTCTTCAAATATTGTATCTGGTAAGTCTTTTCTCTCTTTTCTTTCTGGGATTACGGTACACATATGCTACGCCTTTTCACTCTAACCCTCTGTTGCTTATGTTCTTTTTAGTATCTTCTATCCTTTGGTCTAAGTATCTTGCTTTGGATATTTTCTTCCTATCTATCTTACAGTTCAAACATTCTTCTTATTCTTTTTTTTTTTTTTGCGGTACGTGGGCCTCTCACTGCTGTGGCCTCTCCCATTGCGGAGTACAGGCTCCGGATGCTCAGGCTCAGCGGCCATGGCTCATGGGCCTAGAAGCTCTGTGGCATGTGGTATCTTCCCGGACCGGGTCATGAACCCATCCCCTGCATCGACAGGCGGACTCAACCACTGCCCCACCAGGGAAGCCCCAAACATTCTTCTTCAGCTGTGTATATTTTGCTTTTAAACCTAGGCACTATGTTCCTAAACTCATTGCATTTTTCAGTTCTAGAATTTTGATTCCCTTCTCTTTTTTAATTTTAGTTCTCTGCTACAATCCCAATTTAAAATAATTTCCTCCAACATATTCGGAATAGTTAAAGTCTGATAACTCTATTATCTGGATCACTTGTGGTTCTGTTTCTATCATTTGTTGTTTATCTTCTTGTTGTTTTTAAAATCATGCTCTCTTGTCATCTCATGTGCTAATTTTTATTCTATACAGAATACTGTGTTTGAAAAATTGTAGGAGGGATATTTTGAGACTCTGTTATCTTCCTCTGGGGAAGATTTTCATTTGCTTCTGGCAGATGGCTAGGGTACATTATCAGTTGAAGATATTCTTAATCTAGTTATAGGGATTGAGAAAATTTGAAACATGATACAGTTGCTGCAAGAGCTGGACTATTTTTGTTTATTTTTACTTCTAGGGTACAGCCAAAGAGCTAGAGGTTTATCAAGGCTTCCCCTTCTTGGAGACTTTGAACTACAACTTTTATTTTTCTGGCTCTTCAAAACTATCAAAATCTCTTCTCAGTAGGGCCAAGTGATGGGGGAGTTGGTGTGGCAATATCCTTATAAAAGGGTAACATGAAGGAGCCTTGTGGTGATGGAACTGTTCTGTACCTTGAGTATGGTGGTGATCATATGAATTTACATGTGATAAAATTGCATAAAACTAAACACACATACAAACACAAATGAATGTGTGTAAAATTGGTGAAATCTGAGTAATGTTGGTGGATTATATCCATGTAAGTTTCCCTGTTGTAGTGTCGTTATGTAAGAGGTCATCATTGGTGAGACTGGATGAAGGATACATGGGATCTCGCTGCAGTTTGTTTTTTTTAATGTGGTAAAATATACATAACACAAAAGTTACTATTTTAACTATTTTTAGGTGTATAATTCAGTGACATTAAATACATTAATGATGTTGTGCAACCAACATCACTATTCATTTACAGAACTTTTTCATCATCCCAGACAGAAACGCTGTACCCATCAAATAACAGCTCCCTATCTCCTCCCTCTTCCCAGCTCTTGGTCGCCCTTATTCTACTTTCTGTTTCTATGAATTTGCCTATTCTAGGTACCTCATATAAATGGAATCATACAAGATTTTTTCTTTTGTGTCTGGCTTATTTCATTTAGCATAATCTTTTCATGGGTTATCCATGTTGTAACATGTATCAGAATCTCATTCCTTTTAAAGGTTTAATAATAGTCCTTGTATGTATATACTACCTTTTGTTTATTCATCTGTTGGGGGACATTTGGGTTGTTTTCAGCCTTTGGCTATTATGAATAATGCTGTTATGAACACTGGTGTACAAGTATCTGTTTGAGTCCTTGTTTTCAGTTCTTTCTTGGCATATACCTAGAAGTGGAACTGCTGGATCATATGATAATTCTATTATATCTAACTGTTTGAGGAACTGCCAGATTGTTTTTAACAGCAGATGCACGATTTTACATTCCCACCAGCAATGCACTAGGGTTCCACTTTCTTCACATTCTCACAAACACTTGTTTTCTGGATTTTTTTGTTTGTTTTGTTGTTTTGTTTTGTTTTTTGGTTTATAATAGCCATCCTAATGAGTGTGAAGTATTATCTTATTGTCATTTTGATTTTCATTTCTCTAATGACTAATAATGTTGAGCATCTTTTCATGTACTTATTGGCTATTTGTATATCTTGGTGAAATGTCTAGTCTAGTCCTTTGCCCATTTTAAAATCAGTTGTTTGCTTTTCTGTATTATTTCTTACAGCTGCTTGTGGGTCTGCAGTATATATCTCACAATTAAAAAGTTTAATAAAAAATTCTTTTATATTTTCTCAGCCTTTCAGCTGCCTGTTCTTAAAAGCAGCTGATGTCCTTAGTGGAAAATTTGCCCCCAATATGTAGTTTCTGTGGGTTTCCTTCTTCCAAATCTATGCCCCGTTGTTCTTCATTACCTTTTTTAAGCTCACCAGCACCTTCAAATAGCTGTTTTAAACATTTTTGTCCAGCTTTTCTATCTGTTCTCAGGGAAACAGTTGATCCATATTGCCTAACTCACCATTATTGGCACTCTCTTTTTGTTCACCTATGGTTTTGCAAAAGACAAAAATGTTTACATAAATTTAAAAGTAAATTTTTAAAAGCTAATTGTTTATGAAGCTTAAAAATTGCACTAAGTCTTTACTTAGTAAAAACATTTCTGCATGTTATGGAGATGATATGGGCTAGGTATATGGGGGAAAATGGCATAGTTTGTTCCCCATCTTACAATATTTCAAGAGAGGAAGATGTGCTTAAGCCATTCTTACTGTCATAAAAAATACACTTATTTTATTAGGGTCTCCTGCTTAAGCATCATCTCTGCAGAGATGCTGTGTTGGGGGTCCCCAAAACCACTCTTTGTTTTGATGATTCACTAGGAGGGCTCATGGGTCCCAGAATAATCAGAAAAAAAGAAAGGTACATGGGATGAAGTCTGGAGGAAACCAGGTGCGTGCTTTCAAGAGCCCTCTCCCAGGATATGCTTGATTCCTCCAGCAACTCGTTGTGACAACACGTGTGAAATGTTGCCTGCCAGGGGAGCCCACCCAAGCTGGTGGTCCAGGGTGTTTGTTGGGGATCAACACATAACATATATGGCCCCTACATGAGTAATCTCAATTACTGAAGTTCTAGAGCCCCATAGAGAAGGCAGGTGTTCATTATAAATCACGTTGTTAGCATAAACTATAAGAACAAATTAGTACCGCACGCCTCAAGGCCTCAGGCATGCGAACATACTGTTATCAGACTGAACATTCAAAGAGCTCCGTTCCCAGGTGCTGGCCAAGGACCAGTCATGAAAACAGGGCTTTCCCTGAGAATGTGCAGGGTTTGAACAACCCAGGCCTGCTAAGTTAGCCCATTTCCACACAGAGTTCTTCCTGGACCAAACCTGAGGAAGGAAGCACCCATTTTACTCTCTAGTCCCTCACCCTTCAGTGTGTTTCTTATTGGCACTTATCACTATCTGACTTTGAGCTATATAATCATTTATTTATTTGACACTACTTAAGTAACATATATTTCTTATCTATTATCATTCTTTCTCCACTAGAATATAAGGCCAGACACTGTTTTGTTCACTGTTGTGTTCTCAGTGTCTGAAACAGAGCTTGGCCTATTGTAGGTACTCAACTGATATTTGCTGAGTAAATGAATGAATGAAAATGATCATTTATGCAATTACTTAGAAATGCCAATAATACTGGCTGGATCTCAGTTATTGGGACATGCTGTTATTCTATGAATGACAATTTTCTCAACAGTTTATTTCTCTTTCCTGAACAGGTCTATAATTCAGTAGCCAGATCTTTCCCTCGAAGGTTTGTTTTGCCCTTACATGTCGGTTTGAATGCCCCTGAGGGAAAGAACCTCAGCCCCTTGACCTATTCTTCAGCCAGTGCTGTGAAACAGGCTGATGGAAAGGTATGCTATGAATGGACATTAGACTAAGACTTTGATCCTCAGTAGTGTTTCTTCATTCACTAGTAAAGTAGTGTGGCTATGTAGTGTGGCTGTTCTCCACAATGTTTGGTGCCCAGTAAGTTTTATAACATTCAGCTGAGCAGGGTAAGGTCATGGAGCATGGCTTGCAAAAGAGCCACAGAATTCTGGGTGGGAGTGAGCAGTGTAGTTACCTATCCCTTTTGTGTTTTGAAACAAATATATGAAACTTTCTAATGGTTGTGGAATGTCTAAGTATTTGAGATAGGAATTGACCATCCCCACCTTTTAGATAATTTGCACTTACATACCATTGTGTAGCTAACAATGTCTCAGCTTTAGTAGAATAAAAGCCCACTTCTACCTCCTATGCCATTTGATAACTTAGTCACAAAACCAGATAATCTTTTATATGTTCATACACATGATGAAAAGAGGAACAATATTAAAAAATGACATAGAACCTCAGTTTTCAAGCCCTGTCACAAACTCTTATAGGGTGTTAGCCCCACGCTGACCTATACTGAAAAAAGTAAGAATTAAGCAATCACTACAAATCCTTTTATGCCCTCATTTAGATTTTGTGCTCTTATGAAAATCTATATCTTGAGGACCTAGAAGAGGAAGGAGGTGTTGAATTTCCCCAGATCAACTATGGCCAATTCAGTGGCAAAAAGTATCAGTTCTTCTATGGCTGTGGCTTTCGGCATTTGGTGGGCGATTCTCTGATCAAGGTTGACGTGGTGAACAAGACACTGACGGTAATGAAATTCTCTTTGCTTTTCTGAACTCTTAAAAAACCTATTCTGCCCTTTGAATTAATTTCTGTTTTTTTTTAAGGTAGGTCTTGAGATTTTTTACTATTTAAGCAGCTCAGCCACTTACTTTTATTAAATCTGAGAACCATGGAATCACATAGATTAGGGGTATGTTCCCTCTAGGGAATCTAAATGAACCACAAGCCCAGAGAAACAATTCTATGCTTGATAGTATTTTGAGAGAAATCATGGGACACCTCTATTTCAAGTTGATGGGAAACTATAATTACACCAGTTGTGTTTGATGATAATGGAATCTGCAGCTGCAAAAGCTCCCTCTCCTATATTTAACTCAGTAAGCCCGATTCTTCTACTGTTGGACCATTGCACTGACAGTCAAATTCATGCTGGGACTGACAATAACTATAGAAAGCTTCCAGTTCATAACCAGTCTTTTATCAAATACTTTTTTGGGGACTTACAGGTTTGGAGAGAAGATGGCTTTTATCCCTCAGAACCTGTTTTTGTTCCAGTACCAGGAGCCAATGAAGAAGATGGTGGGGTTATTCTTTCTGTGGTGATCACTCCCAACCAGGTAAATGTATTTCCGTCATCGTCAGAAAGAGAAATAGCACTGGGCCTTCTGAGGGTTATATTTAGTGATGCTGTTGATGGTTTATTTTGATTCCAATTTGGCACCTTCTCCCTTTTCTTCCTCTCCTTATTATTTGGGTACCCTTTTATCATAATCAGTACTTTATTACTGTTTTAAAGTTCTATTTTAGAACCATAATAATAATTAACATTTGCATAGGAATTTATTTACAAACCTCTTTCATACATATTATCTTATTTAGTCATCAAAACAACTTTGTGGGGTACCATTTTACACGTAGAATTTGTAACTTAAGGAAGTTGAAAGAGACTTGCATCCGATCTCGTAGTGGTAAAGCCAGTATTTAAATCCCAAACTTCTGAATTCTAGTCTAATATTTCATACCACCATCTGTGCTGCCAATTTAAATTGAGTGACCCAAGGGACTTCCCTCATGGTCCAGTGGGTAAGACTCTGTGCTCCCAATGCAGGGGACCTGGGTTCCATCCCTGGTCGGGGAACTAGATCCCGCATGCATGCCGCAACTAAAGAGTCTGCATGCCTCAGCGAAGACCCGGTGCAGGCAAAATAAATAAATATTAAAAAAAAAAAAACCTAAAAAAAAATAAAATAAATAGAGTGACCCAAAAATCTAATGTGATAGGCCCTGACCTAGTGTCTCAAAAATGTTGATATCTTTTTTTTTTAATATTTATTTATTTATTTGGCTGCACTGGGTCTTAGTTGCAGCACATGGGATCTTTAGTTGTGGCATGCGGGCTCCTAGTTCCCTGACCAGGGATCGAACCTGGGCCCCCTGCACTGGGAGCATGGAGTCTTAAGCACTGGACCACCAGGGAAGTCCCAATAATGTTGATATATAACTTCTTGTCTAGGGCAGTCTTGTGGCAGTAGGTTCACTTTGAGTACCAGCTTTGATCAATTATTACTGGCTACCTGGGGTGTTGGATTCTGAGGCTTTTTAAGGTTTAGATGTGGAAAGTGCTGTGATCAATTAATAATGCCTGCCATGGGCTTAGGAGGACTTTGTCCTCATGCCAGGTACTTGCCACTCCTGTAATTAGACCAGGGCAAATCTCAGTCTGCCTTGCAATGCTACCTTTTGAACAGCTCCAAAGTAACACAAAATGGAGACATTTCATTTTAGAAGAATTTTTATGTCTCTTAGGAGATTGAAAGGGGCAGGTAAAAAGATCCTTAAACCCAAAGAGATCCTATGAAGGTGATTGATACAGAGAACTTATTCTTTGCTCTACATATGTACTTCTTCAGGTGTAATTTCCTTTTCTGTTCAGTTCAGCATTCTGCAAACATTTAGTGAATGAATAGGCAAGGCACTGTGCCAGATGCTGGGGGTGGACATGAAGATGAGTAATATGTAGTCTCTTAGGAATTTTACAGCCCACTGGAGGAAACAGACAGATTTTTTTGTAGGAAAAAAATAAGAGAGAATATTCAGTATTGGCTTTCCTTTTCTAGAATGAAAGAAATTTTCTCCTAGTCTTGGATGCCAAGAACTTTGAAGAACTGGGCCGAGCAGAGGTGCCTGTGCAAATGCCTTACGGGTTCCATGGCACCTTCGTGACCATCTGATGGAACATCCACAAGGTCTGGGAACTAGGTTTTAAATGAATGTGCTCTGTACAAAAGAGAGAGCAAAGGTGCACCTTACCTTCCAAACCATAGACATAAATTTCTATTAAATTTCTATTAAAAATGGAATTCATGAGATAATTATGGTTTTATATTTTCTTAGGGATCTTCCTTGAAAACATTAAGCAAGTGTTGATACAACCTTTTGAAGAGAGTTTTAAATTTATATTTACTGGATATATCTTACAGGTAATAAGAATACATGAAAGAAAAACTAGACCTGATTATCACCACCAGATAAGTGGGTGACAGAGGTTCCCACACTTGGGAGAAGAAATACAGATAACCATAGCTAGTAGAATACGAATATAGGTCTGAAAAGCCCCTTGTTTTTTCCATTACAGCCTGCCTGTTGCTACTGGTCCTAAGGTACTCACAGAGGCTGTCATGCTTGGAGGCTCCTTCTAAACTGGCTATTTCTCTGCTGTCCAGAGCAGACGCCACTGCAGTTGAACCACCAAGTACCACCTCCTACCCTGCCCCCAGCTCAGCCTTGGGAGGCTGTTGTTTTGAGGAATGTTGTTAAAATCAGGCATTTTTTCCTAATCTCCAGGTGTCTAGTTCTTCAGAGAACGATGAAAAGTTGGTAGTTCTTACCATTCAACCCAGCAATTCCACTACTGGGCATATACCCTGAGAAAACCATAATTCAAAAAGAGTTGTGGGGCTTCCCTGGTGGCGCAGTGGTTGAGAGTCCGCCTGCCGATGCCGGGGACACAGGTTCGTGCCCCGGTCTGGGAAGATCCCACATGCCGCGGAGTGGCTGGGCCCGTGAGCCATGGCCGCTGAGCCTGCGCATCCGGAGCCTGTGCTCCACAACGGGAGAGGGCACAGCAGTGAGAGGCCCGCGAACCACACACACACACAAAAAAAAGAGTTGTGTACCAAAATGTTCATTGCAGCTCTATTTACAATAGCCAGGACATGGAAGCAACCTAAGTGTCCATCGACAGATGAATGGATAAAGAAGATGTGGCACACATATACAATGGAATGTTACTCAGCCATAAAAAGAAACGAAGTTGAGTTATTTGTAGTGAGGTGGATGGACCTAGAGTCTGTCATACAGAGTGAAGTAAGTCAGAAAGAGAAAAACAAATACTGTATGCTAATATATATATATATATATATATATATATATATATATATATATGGAATCTAAGAAAAAAAAGAAGGTTATGAAGAACCTAGGGGTAAGACAGGAATAAAGACACAGACCTACTAGAGAATGGACTTGAGGATATGGGGAGGCGGAAGGGTAAGCTGTGACAAAGTGAGAGTGGCATGGACATACACACACTACCAAACGTAAAATAGCTAGCTAGTGGGAAGCAGCCGCATAGCACAGGCAGATCAGCTCGGTGCTTTGTGACCACCTAGAGGGGTGGGATAGGGAGGGTGGGAGGGAGGGAGATATGGGAACTTATGTATATGTATAACTGATTCACTTTGTTATAAAGCAGAAACTAACACACCATTGTAAAGCAATTATACTCCAATAAAGAGGCTAAAAAAAAAGTTGGTAGTTCTTCATTTAATTGGGCAACAGGTGGCACTAGAGACCATATAATCTTTGCATGTCTAAACCCCTTTAGTTTTATTTTTATTTTTTTTGCTGTACGCGGGCCTCTCACTGTGTGGCCTCTCCCGCTGCGGAGCACAGGCTCCGGACACGCAGGCCCAGAGGCCATGGCTCACGGGCCCAGCCGCTCTGCGGCAATGTGGGATCCTCCCGGACCGGGGCACGAACCCGCGCCCCCTGCATGAGCAGGCGGACTCTCAACCACCGCGCCACCAGGGAAGCCCAACCCCGTTAGTTTTTACCAACAGCCCAAATCAGCCTAGATCTGTCATTTAAACCTCACGTCAAAATACCGTGTTCCCTTTTCCTTCAGTTATACTCCAAGGCCAGGCCAGTTAAACTGTGCATGTTCCATGTGCATGTTGAATGGTGCTGGAGAAGCCCCCCCAAACATGTAGTTTGGGGCAGTGTGAACTCATTAGGCTCACGGCACAGTCCTGGACCAACATAGTCAGTTTCTCTTCAGTTTTCCTTGAGAGTTATTATAAACATCACAAACCCTATTCACCTTAGCAAAGTGTTCCATACATACAAATGCCACATGTCAGGGTTTGCATTGTGGCAATAAAATAAAGGTTCTAAGTTTTGTGTCTGTGTTGGTGAGATACAGAGCAATAGCAATAGGTACGGAATAGAAGATGCCTAAACAGAACTAATATAGCAGATGTGGGAGCGTAGAGGCTGAGATAACCATAAGAACATAAATCCCTTGGTGTTTCACAGAAGTCTTCAAAAAGGCATTGTACTCCCCCAGATCAGACATGGAAGTTTGATCCAGATCTTATTTGGATCTGAAAGGTGAAGAAGACTCCAGTGGACATCTGGGAGGTACATAGGTCTCTCTGATCATGTCTTTCTTCTGTTTATAAACCTTTACTCCATCCTACTACACAGAGAGTAAAGCTCAAACATAAAGTTTAGCAGTATAAAAATAAGATTTTGACCCAAGGATACCTGAATTCTGCCTTGGCCCTGCCATCTATACGGTTCTTGAAGGAGAAGACAAAAAAGGATCAACAACATTTTATAATCTAGGTGTATATGCCTGGTAATCCAATGCAGAAAGTTCTGGAAATTGAGCATATGACTGAGGCTCAGAGCCTAGGCAGGGCCTCTTCCTTTCCCTAAGTCCAACTCATCACTGGACAGTGTCCAGAGACTCAAGGAAAGGAACTGTGTGGTGCACAAGTGAGGGGAAAAGGGATTAGGGTGCATCCTTGTGACCTTATCTTAGTTACATCTGGAAAGTTACTATTTCCAAATAAAGCCATATTCTGAGGTACTGGGGGTTGGGACTTCAACACATTTAACTTTGGAGGGGACACATTTCAATGCATAACAGGATGACTGAGGGTGAATTTGGTGAGCACCTTTACATAGAATTAGCTTTAATAAAAGAGTAAGAACTCTGCAAATGCAGTGACATATTTTACTAAAGCAAATAACTAAAGCAATTTCTCAGAAATTCTTTCTACCTTTTACCTTTTATTTTATTTTGATTCTTTAAACTGAATTGGGAACAAGGGAAGTGTTTGTGTAACCATTGATGGTTATAGTATTTATCTCTGATGCAGTCAATGCCTGGGAAACATTGTTTATAAGTGATCCTGGGTAAATAATTCACTTATCTGGGTCTGTGTTTTCTTATCTGTAAAGTGAGAGGACTGAACTAGATTTTGAGTTTCCATCTCAAAAATCTCTGGTTTATAATTATTTAAAGTTCATTACAGCCCAATGGGGGAAAGGAGAAAAATATTTGAAAACGTGTGAGGAAGTTTGCTACACATTAATAATTTAATGCACAACAAACAGCATATATAGCTGGAGACAGGAGACATCTGGGAGAAACCATCATGGGGCTTATATTTCCACCACGTCCATGATTTTATCCCTCCTTTCCAGTGCCTGGAACAGTGCCAGCCACAGTAGGTATTCAGTAATTAATGAAAGAATGAATGTAGGCGAGAAATGCACTGGTGCGTACTAGGAACTATAAGTAGTTTGGCCACCGCTTATGAGTAGATGGCGAGGAAACAAGATTCTTTCACTCTGGAGGTGTCTACATTGGACAGAGAATAGCTAACGTGTGTGTGTTCATGGGTGCATGTGTTTATACTGCAGCAACCCAGAGTGATAAACGGCTCCATGCATGCATATGGATGATAAGGACAGCTCGAGAGTTTCCCTTTGTAAGAATCTTTACAAATAGTCCAAAGGTAGTATCATTTCTTAAAGCCACGTGGTCCCACACGTGCACTCAAATTTCTGCTCCCTTTAAGCTATAAGTAGGCTGGCCCTGGGACTCGTCGCAGAGTAAGCAACGATTGGAGGTTTCTACAACCCAGGGCTTTCTAGAAGGGAGTGAGAGGGACCTCATTGAGCAGACGTAAAAATGAAGTACACTAAGACCCCACCCACCTTATTTGACCGCTCTAAGGCGGACCCAGCTCTCTGATCGCTTGCTCTCCCAAGAGATTGAGATAGCAAGAAACGCCTGTTACGGCCTCCAGGCCGGCAGAGGGAGCCCAGTCGCAGGGTGAAGCAGAGAGCACGTCTGCCGGGCGCCGTCCGCACTGCGCAGCCGCGGACGGGCCTTTCCCCACCCCCTTTCTCAGCCTGGCGGCGGGCCTAGGGCGGGAGGCGCTGGAGGGGACGCGGGCTTGCAAAACTATGAGCGCGGCGGCTTCGGGCCCTGGCCGGCGGGCGCGAGTGTCCCGCCTGGTCTCCTTCAGCGCGACCCATCGGCTCCACAGGTGGGGTGTGCCTACAGTACCAGTGGTGGGGTCAGCACCTTCGAGCTCCGGAGCTGGGTCCCGGGTGCGGGAGGGGTACGGGTGCCCGCTGATGAGAGGGCGGGGGGCGCGGTGCACTCCTGCGGCCACCAGGCTTCGTTGATGACGTCATAACACCCGCGACCGGCGTCTACCAGCCTTCTGGGGATCGATGTGACGTTGAAAGGTGTTGAACTCGCCCAGGTTACACAGTGCCAGGCACATCGTAAACACTCAGTACATGTTAGCTACCCATAGCTAATACAGTTACAGCAAGGCGAGTTTTGTCCACTTTATACCGAAGAGAAAATGAACCCAGATGTTCACTTTCCTGAGAGCAAGCAGCGCAGTTGGGATTTGAGCCCAGAGTACTCATACTGCTTCATCGCACTGAAGAGTTGATTTTGAGCAGGGTTTTGCCACTCATTAGCAAGCTCCACTCTCTGAGCATCTGTTTCCTCGTCTGCAAAATGAGGATAATTTCTACCTAACAGTATTCACCTATCCATTTATTCCTTGGACAGGTATTTGTTGTCAGGTCTTGTGCTAGGTAACAGGGGTGCAGCAGTGATCAAGACCTGTCACAGTTTTCTATCTGCAGTGTACAAACTGGCCAATTTTGTGGAGAGTACAGTGAGATAATTTTGTGCAAAAGCTTTGTGAACTGTAGTACTCTAAATGTAAGAAGTAGATGAGCAGGAGAAAGGAAAGTAATAAAGAGAGTCTCAAAAAAGAAAGGGGTTATGTAATAGGAAGCTCAAACATATGAGAGTGGTACGGCCTCATTGAAGATGCACAGTTGATTGGACAGGTATATGTATAAAAATCCATTAAGAAAACGGATTTCTGCCTGGAACAACGGCTGAGTATTGTACTTTTAAAATTTAACCTGCTTTGAATACCCCTGAATGGATTGAAGTTATCAGTAGGCAATAGTTGAGGGATAATGAAGCAAGGTTTTAAAGAGAAGATGTACTAGGTCATGTAATTATTTTTCAGGGGGAATGAGATTTTAAGCCACTTGAGGATAAGCGTCTTTTTCTTTTTTAATCACCATGTGCCCTTGCTTCATTCAGCCTGTGCCTAGTATGTAGTAGGTACTCAGTAAATGTTGAATTGAAAAATGGAAGGGCCTTGAGCAGATCAGTTGTTGAAGTCTTGCTGTGGAACAAGGATGTTGAATTTACTTAAGCTAATTTGTATGGTATAGTCCTCTAATTAGGGGGCATACACTGGTTCCTGACATAAAATTGAGTAATGAAATCAAATTGATTTATGACTCTCCATTTGATGAGCTAAAGAATAGTAAGTTGTGAAGTTTTTCAAAGGCTAGAGCAAACAATAAGCGTAGGGAACAGAGAAGGTATCTGAACATGTATCATGTTGACTTTTTTTTTTTTTTTTTGGTCAGCAAATCTCTGAGTAATGAGGAAAACTTGAAACTGTTTGGGAAATGCAACAACCCAAATGGCCATGGGCACAATTATAAAGGTGAGAGAAAAACTGGTGAAATTTTAGCTCTTTCGGTAGTGATGAAAGAGTGTTCAGCATATACAGTCTAAATGAGTATAAGAAACCTTATGGACAGAACATGAATGCTTTGAGCCTTGAATGAGAAATTAAATGGAAGTTCAAAATGAAAAGATCTGTTGCCTTAGTTGGATGTATCTTAAGTTTTACTATGCAATTGTCTGCTGTTATAGATCAAAACAATGAATGGCTTAAATACTTTTTTCCTTGGCCTTAAGAGTACATGACGTTCTTTTGGCACCATGTTTCCTTCTAATTAGGTATTGCTGAGGTCAATGTTAAAATTAGATTGTATTCATTGAGTAAATAATGACTGACAAAGGGAGCATATTGGCTCAAGATATGCGGCATGGCAGAAAAATAGGTTGGGTCTAAAACTTTGACAGTAGTGTTCCAAGAAAGTAATTAATTTATGCAAGGACAAGGGACTTGATTATTTGAGATACAGATGATATCTCACAAAACAGCTATGTAAGCCATAGAGCATCACAGCATATGGTATGATGGAGTAAAAAGACCAGAAAAGATGTCAGAAGTTTGGGATTTCTAGTTTAGTTACTGCCTAACTTACTTGACCTATGATATCTCTCATTCTCCGTTTGCTCACTTATCACATAATACCTAATGGTGTCTGTATGGAGCTGAAAAAAATATGAAAAAGTCATTAATTTGTAGAGCACTCTGATCATCAAGATTTTTCAGAAGTTTCATACAAGTACTTGTTAATTTACAGAGCATTACTATAAACTGTGTTTACATTCACATGAGTAAAGGAATAAGAATTTTAGGCCCAGTAGTAGTTTTGCTTGCTCAGAAAGGTACTTGGACCAGCTCAGTGTGTAGCTGAATTTCTTCCTGTATGTTTTCTACTTTTACAGGCAGTGATCAAGCAGCATCTTGATCTTACCTAGTGGAGATTCCTTCCAAGTGCATCATAAACAGAATTTATACCCTTTTTGGCCTTGGCTAAGCACCTCTAAGTTCCTCTGCCTTGGTTGATAAAAAGATCTAAACTAAAAGATGTTCTGGGGGAAAATATAGCTTTGTGGGGTGAGATCTAATAATTTATGTTAGTAACTTGTGTTTGGATGTTACTCTGTTGAAAGTCATGTTTCTTTTTGGTATTTTGTTTTCTTCCCCATAGTTGTGGTGACAGTACATGGAGAGGTACGTGCTGAAAATGTGGTTTGTGCACATTGCTGGGCTCTCTTTCAGCCAACGTGATGGATTCTGTGCTGAAAAATTCTGTTCAAATCAGTATTGCTTCATTGTTGGTCTTTGTGTATGGTGAGCTGCTGCCATTTCAGGCCTTTCCTCTCCCAAAATGTCCTCTTTAATGTGCTGTATGTGGACAGATAGAAGAGCAGTACAGTGAAAAGGAAGCCTAGAGCACTTGGTGTTTCCATGCTGAGATGGATTGTCTCGGGGATGAAGGCCAATGTGGGGACAATTTCTGCACATTGTGCAGCTTAATAATTTACCAGAGGTTTAAATATGAAGAGCATGTTATAGTAATATTCACCTTTGTTTACTTTTTAGATTGATCCTGTTACAGGAATGGTCATGAATTTGACTGACCTCAAAGAGTATATGGAGGTAATGGCATGTTGGATGCTTATTTTGTGCTGTCTTCTGAATATAATATTTGATGGCCCCCTTTTCACTTCCCCAACCAAGTATCATCAGAGGTCCTATGACCTGGCAAGTGGAATTGGGTGAGGGAGTGGGGTAGTAGTTGGAGGAACTTCTCTCAATGTTCTCCTAAAGGTGTTTGGATGACTTAATGGAAATTAGTCATGGTTGTCTTACAATGATAGGAATAAATGTAGCGTGCTCATCTTGTATTTTTTGTTGGTGTATCCTGATTTTCTCTGTTTAACAAATTCTGCCCTTCTTTCAAGACACAGCTTTCTTCTTGAAACTTTCTGCTTCTTCTGTGAATTTTCCTTACACCTTTGATCACAGATTTTAGTACTACCCTGTTTTATTCACTTTAGCTTTATTATAAACTCACTGGGGCAGTTCATCATAGGGATAACAAAAAAGAGGTTGTTCGGTAAAAGACTTACTGATTATATCATTACAGAATTCTTGGATTGTAAGAGACCTCAGAGGTTATCTAAGCCAACTTCTTCATTCCATAGGTTGAGATTGAGAGATGCTGAACAGTTAACCAACTGACTTGCCCTAGGTCATGTAGTTAGTCCTTTACAAAGTTGAGATTAGATTTTCTTCCATCCACCTTAGTTTTTAAAATGCCTTCATTTCACCTGTTTACTTTGCTTCAGCTTTGCTCCTTATTTTGTTCTAAAATTTGACATTTGTTTCATAAAAATGCTGTTATTAATAATCATTACTTCTTTCACGTTACTAATCTCCCATATATTCAATAAGTATGCCTGCTTTGCATCAGTCTTTGAGCTGAGTACTAGGAATCCAATGATGAATGAGACATAGCTGTTAGCCACAGAGTGCTCACATGACTTTTTAAACTTTCTTTTTTTTTTAATTAATTAATTTATTTATGGCTGTGTTGGGTCTTTGTTGCTGTGCGCAGGCTTTCTCTAGTTGCGTCGAGCGGGCGCTACTCTTTGTTGTGGTGTGAGAGCTTCTCACTGCGGTGGCTTCTCTTTGTTGCAGAGCACAGGCTCTGGGCGTGTGGGCTTCAGTAGTTGTGGCATACGGGCTTTAGAGCACAGGCTCGGTAGCTGTTGTGCATGGGCTTAGTTGCTCCGCGGCATGTGGGATCTTCCCGGACCAGGGCTCGAACCCGTGTCCCCTGCTTTGGCAGGCGGATTCTTAACCACTGCGCCATCAGGGAAGCTCTCACGTGACTTTTTATAGCAGGTAAAGAATAGTAAGTGCTCAATAAGTGTTGCTTGAATAAATGAATAGGAGAATGAGTGAATGAACAAACAGTACTGTGCTCAAAGTACTGTAGGAAAGCTGTAAAGTCAGAGTGCTTACATTTACTGGTGACATAAAAAAATATATATATATACACACACACACGCACACACAAATACAAGACAACAACTTGAGAAATATAAGAGGCACCCCAAGCAGGCATACAGTTAAATACTAAAGGAGAGGTTCTCTACACTTTTTCTCCATATTTGCATACCTGAGGGATACCACACACCACACACTTTAGTACTTTTACATGAGTAAAAGTGGCTGATCATGGCATACAGAGTCAAATTAGAAGGAGCCCTGTAGAAGAGGCTTCAATGGAAAAGTTGAGATCTGAACTGGAATTTTCAATTAAAACAAAGATTAAACAAAGGTTTATTTTCTTGATATCCATATGGATATCATTTGATTTATTTTAAAAGTTGTTTGGTTTAGAACTTACTTTTTTTAATATGATTCTGATTTTGTTCAGACAATGATTGCTATTGTTGTCATTAATGTACCTTTCTTGGAACCATACCATATGGAAACTTAGATTGTTTCACAAATGCTTTTTTTATTGAAATATAGTTGATGAGCAATATTATATAATTTACAGGTGTACAGTATAGTGACTGACAATTTTTAAAGGTTATACTCCATTCATAGTTATTATAAAATATTGGCTATATTCCCCATGTTGTACAATATATTCTTATAGCTTATTTTATACATAATAGTTTGTACCCCTTAATCCCCTACCCCTTTACTGCCCCTCCTCCCTTCCCTCTCCCCACTGGTAACAACTAGTTCTCTTCATCTGAGAGTCTGTTTCTTTCTTGTTATATTCACTAGTTTATTGTATTTTTTAGATTGCTTAGATGTTTTACAATAGCTAAAAGTAAAAATTTACAAAGAATAAGGCAATTACAATTCTTGCCATTGATAAAGAAAAACATTATGTTTAATATTCCTAATACAAGTATTAGGAAGCAATAGTCTTTACATGTTTTTATTTTTTCTTCTAAGAGCCCGAGAGCATTCTTAAATTACACCTTACAGCAGAAATTTAGAACTCCTTACATAATTTTAGTCTCAATCTGCTTTATAAATGTAGTACTCATTGAATGTTTGTCCTAATTAAATTGTGGCATTGTGCTGAAGGTGAGACTGTTAGGGAGAAGTATTTCTAGTAACATTTTGGACAAAATTCAAGAAGTATTAAACTAAATTCTGAATCACAATGGCTTGTTATGAGAAAGCTCCAGTGAATTCTCTATTTTTTGGTTTCTTACCTCTTTGCATTCAGTAATGAGGATATCCAGTCATTGTGGAGAGCTAGGCCTTACTTTATTTTACAACTTTAAACTTTCTGAGATTGTTTTATAAGACACCAAGTACTTGCAAGTATCGAGTTAGTGACTAAATGATAAGGTAAGGTTTAGAGGCAAAGGTAGGATACTTTGGAATATGAGTCATAAATGGAATTAGTGATGTTTTTCCTTTGTTTTGTCTATAGGAGGCAATTATGAAGCCCCTTGATCATAAGAATCTGGATCTGGATGTGCCGTATTTTGCAGATGTTGTAAGGTGAGTGACTATTTTACTTTATGTAAATAGTAAGAAAGAAGAATCGATTTTAACATTTTACTTGATTATTGTGTGATTTCTAAAGTTTTAGTGTAATATCTTTTAAAACTAGAATTTCTATTCTCTGTAAGTATTAAACATGAAGTTTTGTTTATTTGCCTTTTGATCTTCTTTCCTTTTCTTCTACAGCACGACAGAAAATGTAGCTGTATATATCTGGGAAAACCTCCAGAAATTTCTTCCTATAGGAGTTCTTTATAAAGTAAAAGTATATGAAACTGATAATAATATTGTAGTCTATAAAGGAGAATAACTCTTAGAAGTTAATACTATAGAATGATTTAATTTTTTTCCATATTTGAAGAAGATCTTTATCCCCTTGGACGATTAAGAAGTCATCACATAATTGTTGCATCTCCATATTGAGTTCTGGAGCACTTGATTTATTGGAATCATTGTGAATAAGACCTGTTTTAGACTCAAATCTATTTTAAAATCAAATTTGTAATGTATTCTGAGTATCATTTAAAGAGTCTTTCATCTATAGATTAAAATCATTTCAGCAAAATGTTTGGTGTAGAATTATATGAAAGCAAAAGAAATCTGTTTTTTCCATTATATCATTTGTAGTATTCATTTTTTTTCTTGGTATAATGTAAATGGCAAAAATGTTTATAAGACTTACAGTAGGTGAATCTTATAAAAAATAAAATACAGGTGATCACCAAGTCTAGAAACATAGACAACATTCTATTTCTTAGTAGATTGAGCTCCCTTGATCACTTCTAGAATATGCTAAAGGTGCAAGTTTATTCAGTGAAAATTAGTCACAAATCATCTGAGGCAATGCATTGTAAATAGGTGTACAAGGACTGATGGGAATGTTGCTTTAATACACATTGTTCATTGCACATTTGCACAGCTTATTGAACTATGAACTGCTAGTGAGGAATAGCACATTGAACATAATCATGGAAGATCAGTAAACTGCTTATGTATATTTGTCTGTGTTTCCAGACCTTGTGGCTACATGAACAATTTAAACTCAGAAGGCTGAAGAATAATCACATGTATTAAACCCTGTTAAAATAATCAACATGAAAAGGATATATTACTCTGTAAAGGATCTCTTATATACAGTTTTTCCTAATTAATTCCATTTTGTTCTGATCACTAAATTTATCTGCTTAGTTGAACTATATTTTTCATCCCTGGTATCTTTTTCTGATGCCTAAATCCACAAGAACGTGTTTGCTTTCTTTGCAAAAAGAACTGTTCTCACTTGTGTTCTCATTTGTATTCTGGACTTCTTAAATATAGGGTTTCATTTTTCTCTCCACATAACAACTAGTACACAATGGACTCTTAGAATGTTGCTGCCTGAAAATAGTAAAAGGACATGTGTGGTGATTACTATACTAAAAAAATTTTCCAAGGAGTACACTTTTATTTTGGAGAGTTATTAACTACAGGAATTTTATGGTAAATTTTGACAATAATACAATGCCCACCTGATTAAATTTAAATGTGTTTTAGTTATCAACACAATTTTTATGTTACTTATTCATGTATATTTTGTATTGATTACTTGAAAGGCAGGATAGCGATAATTTGCTAAGGCACTTTATGTTTTAATTCCCACAGCTTCCATGCAAGGTATTATTCCCACTTTACAGATGAGAAAATTAAAATTGAACTGAGTTTAAGCTACTTGCCTAAGCTCACTCAGCAAATTAATAGCAAACTGAGTGTTTGATACTCAGTCTGACTCTCAAGCACACACTTTTTTTTTAAGGAATTCTAATAATTTACTTGGCTCTCGTCTAAAATTGTTAATAAATTCCCTTTGATACACCCCAGTAACACTTCCTATATCTCTTTTTCTCTCCTTTTCAATTTTCTGTAAACCCACATTACTCTGGAGCCTCTTATTTACAAACCACACTCCAATACAGTTCCCCTTTTCTCAACTGGTTTGCATTTCTGTCCATGCCTCTTTGTCACTTATTTATTTATTTACTTTTTGGGCTGTATTGGGTCTTTGTTGCTGTGCGTGGTTTTCTCTAGTTGTGGCAAGCGGGGGCTACTCTTTGTTGCGGTGTGTGGGCTTCTCATTGTGGTGGCTTCTCTTGTTGAGGAGCACGGGCTCTAGGTGCGTGGGCTTCAGTAGTTGTGGCATGAGGGCTCTAGAGCACAGGCTCAGCAGTTGTGGCTCACGGACTTAGTTGCTCCGCAGCATGTGGGATCTTCCCGACCAGGGCTCTAATCAGTGTCCCCTGTATTGGCAGGCAGATTCCCAGTCACTGCGCCAACAGGGAAGTCCCTGTCACTTATTTTTAAATTACCCTACATCAATTAGCTTTTCTCTTCTTCCCACCTCTTCCTAATCTTGAACTGTGCATCTCAAGAGTCCATCAGTCCATCCTGGTAGAGTGACCTTTTCTCTGGAGGAAAAGATGGGGGGCTCATTTTTTCTCTTTCCCCAGAAGAACAGCTATCCTGAAGTTGAAATGTATATTCTTCTTTTTTTTTTTTAAATAGATCATTATTGGAGTATAATTGCTTCACAATACTGTGTTAGTTTCTGTTGCACAAAAAAGCAAATCAGCCATATGCATACACATGTCGCCATATCCCCTCCCTCTTGAGCCTCCCTCCCACCCTCCCTATCCCACCCCTCTAGGTCATCGCAAAGCACTGAGCCGATCTCCCTGTGCTATGCAGCTGCTTCCCACCAGCCAACTATTTTACATTCGGTAGTGTATATAGGTCAATGCTACTCTCTCACTGCACCTCAGCTTCCCCCTCCCACCCCATGTCCTCAAGTCCATTCTCTATGTCTACCTCTTTATTCCTGCCCTGCAACTAGTTCATCAGTACCATTTCTTTTTGTTTTTTAGATTCCATATATATGCGTTAGCATATGGTATTTGTTTTTCTCTTTCTGACTTACTTTACTCTGTATGACAGATTCTAGGTCCATCCACCTCACTACAGATAACTCAATTTTGTTTCTTTTTATGGCTGAGTAATATTCCATTGTATATATGTGCCACATCTTCTTTATCCATTCATCTCTCGATGGACATTTAGATTGGTTTCATGACCTGGCTATTGTAAATAGTGCTGCAGTGAACATTGTGGTACATGTGTCTTTTTCAGTTATGGTTTTCTCAGGGTATATGCCCAGTAGTGGGATTGCTGGGTCATATGGTAGTTCTAATTTTAGTTTCTTAAGGAACCTCTGTACTGTTTTCCATAGTAGTTGTATCTGCAACTCATTGTAGTTTTGATTTGCATCTTTCTAATAATTAGTGATGTTGAGCATCTTTTCACGTGCCTCTTGGCCATCTGCATGTCTTCCTTGGTGAAATGTCTATTTAGGTCTTCCACCCATTTTTTTTTTTTTTTTTAGGATTTTAAAAATATTTTATATAATGTTTTTATATACGTCTAGTTAATGTATAAACACAGCCTGAATAAGTACTTTACATTAAATTTAACATTTTCTTTAAATAGACAAAATTTTATATAATACAAAGCCATAAACCTTCTTAAAAAGCATTCAGGTATACAGAATTGTATTATGCATAATCCTTGGTTTATGACACACTCTTGCCACTGATCCATTCAGAACCTCTTTTCAGTCTGTTAGCTGGTTATATTTAATAAGATAATAAGCATCTATAAAGCCACAACCCAGTATAAAAACTGAGATCTTGACAACTGACATCTAGTCATATGTACTCCGTCCATCCTCCTTTTCCTTCAGCTAGAAGTAACCATCATTCAAAATCTGGGTTCATTATTCCTTTGATTTGCATATATGTATGTATATGTATACGTGTATACAATTTATAGGGAATATATATACACATATATATTCCTTAAAACTATATATCTTTATATAACATATTTTTTAACTTTTTCACTTTGTAAACAGAACATTGTACACTAATGTTCTAGACTTAATTACTTAAATATTTTATTTGATATTAATATTATTATTGTTATCATTATTATTATTTGGGCCACACGGCGCAGCATGTGGGATCTTAGTTCCCCAACCAGGGATTGAACCCATGCCCCTGCAGTGGAAGTGTAGAGTCTTAACCATTGGACTGCCAGGGAAGTCCCTATTTGATATTATTAAGCTATGGTTCATTCTTATTGTTGAGTGTAGCTTCCACCCATTTTTTAATTGGATTGTTTGATTTTTTGATTTTGAGCTCCATGAGCTGTTTGTACATTTTGGAGACTAATTCTTTGTCTCTTGTTTCATTTGCAAATATTTTCTCCCATTCTGAGGGTTGTCTTTTTGTCTTGTTTATGGTTTCCTTTGCTGTGCAAAAGCTTTTAAGTTCAATGAAGTTCCATTTGTTTATTTTTGTTTTTATTTCTGTTACTCCAGGAGGTGGGTCAAAAAACATCTTGCTGTGGTTTATGTCAGAGTGTTTTTCCTATGTTTTCCTCTTAAGCGTTTTATAGTGTCTGGACTTACATTTAAGTCTTTAATCCATTTGAAGTTTATTTTTGCGTATGGTGTTAGGGAGTGTTCTAATGTCATTCTCTTACATGTAGCTGTCCAGTTTTCCCACCACCACTTATTTGAAGAGACTGTCTTTTCTCCCTTGTATGTTCTTGCCTCCTTTGTCATAAATTAGGTGCCCATATGTGCGTGGGTTTAGCTCTGGGCATTCTGTCCTGTACCATTGATCTATATTTCTGTTTTTGTGCCAGTACCATACTGTCTTGATTACTGTGGCCTTGTGGTATAGTTTGAAGTTGGGGAGCCTGATTCCTCCAACTCCGTTTTTCTTTCCTAATATTGCTTTGGCTATTCAGGGTCTTTTGTGTTTCCATAAGAATCATAAAATTTTTTGTGCTAATTCAATGAAAAATGCCATTGGTAGTTTGATAGGGATTGCATTGAATCTGTAGATTGCTTTGGGTAGTATAGTCTTTTTCACAATACTGATTCTTCCAGTCTAAGAGCATGGTATATTTCTCTGTCTGTTTATGTCATCTTTGATTTCTTTCATCAGTGTTTTATAGTTTTCTGAGTACAAGTCTTTCACCTCCTTACGCAGGTTTATTCCTTAGGCAGGTATTTTATTCTTTTTTTTGCAGTGGTAAATAGGAGTGTTTCCTTAATTTCTCTTTCTGATTTTTCATTGTTGGTGTATAGGAATGCCAGAGATTTCTGTGCATTAATTTTGTACCCTGCAATCGTACCATATTTATTGATTAGTTCTAGTAGTTTTCTGGTGGCATTTTTAGGATTTTCTATGTATAGTATCTTGTTATCAGCGAACAGTGACAGTTTTACTTCTTCTTTTCCAATTTGTATTCCTTTTATTTCTTTTTATTCTCTGATTGCTGTGGCTAGGACTTCCAAAACTATGTTGAATAAGAGTGGCGAGAGTGGGCATCCTTGTCTTCTTGCTGATCTTAGTGGAAATGCTTTCAGTTTTTCACCATTGAGTATGATGCCTGCTGTGGGTTTGTCATATATGGCTTTTATTATGTTGAGGTAGGTTCCCTCTATGCCCATTTCCTGGAGAGTTTTTATCATAAATGGGTGTTGAATTTGTCAAAAGCTTTTTCTGCATCTATTTAGATGATCACATGGTTTTTATTTCTTAATTTGTTAATATGGTGTATCACATTGATTGATTTGCGTATATTGAAGAATCCTTGCATCCCTGGGATAAATCCCACTTGATCATGGTGTATGATCCTTTTAATGTGCTGTTGGATTCTGTTTGCTAGTATTTTGTTTAGGATTTTTGTATCTATGTTCATCAGTGATGTTGGTCTGTAATTTTCTTTTTTTGTGATATCTTTTTCTGGTTTTGGTATCAGGGTGACGATGGCTTCATAGAATGAATTTGGGAGCGTTTTTCCCTCTGCAATGTTTTGGAAGAGTTTGAAAAGGATCGGTGTTAACTCTTCTCTAAATGTTTGACAGAATTCACCTGTGAAGCCATCTGGTCCTGGACTTTTGTTTGTTGGAGGGTTTTAATTACGGTTTCATTTTCATTACTTGTGATAGGTCTGTTTATATTTTCTAATTCTTCCTGGTTCAGTCTTGGATAATTGTACCTTTCTAAGAATTTGTCCATTTTTTCGTGGTTGTCCATTTTATGGGCATATAGTTGTTTGTAGTAGTCTCTTATAATCCTTTGTATTTCTGTGGTGTCAGTTGTGATTTCTACTTTTTAAAATTATTATTAGTTTATTTATTTTTGGCTGCGTTGGGTCTTCTTTGCTGTGCATAGGCTTTCTCTAGTTGCGGAGAGCGGGGGCTACACTTTGTTGTGGTGCGCGGGCTCCTCATTGTGGTGACTCCTCTTTTTGTGGAGCATGGGCTCTAGGCTTGTGGGCATTAGTAGTTGTGGCATGCGGCCTCAGTAGTTGTGGCTTGTGGGCTCAGTAGTTGTGGCTCGCAGGCTCTAGAGCACAGGCTCAGTAGTTGTAGCGCGTGGGCTTAGTTGGTCCGCAGCACGTGGGATCTTCCCGGACCAGGGCTCGAGCCCATGTCCCCTGCATTGGCAGGCGGATTCTTAAGCACTGCGCTACCAGGTAAGTCCCGATATCTCCTTCTTCATTTCTAATTTTATTGATTTGTGTCCTCTCCCTTTTTTTCTTGATGAGTCTCACTAAGGGTTTTTCAATTTTGTTTATCTTCTCAAAGAAACAGCTTGTAGTTTTATTGATCTTTGCTATTGTTTTCTTCATTTCTATTTCATTTATTTCTTCTCTGATCTTTTTGATTTCTTTCCTTTTCCTGACTTAGGGTTTTCTTTGTTCTTCTTTCTGAGGTTGTTTCAAGTGTAGGGTTATATGGTTTATTTTTCCTGTTTCTTGAAGTGAGATTGTATTGCTATAAACTTCCCTCTTAAAACTGCTTTTGCTGCATCCCATAGGTTTTGGGTTGTCGTGTTTTCATTGTCATTTGTTTCTATGCACTTTTTGATTTCATCTTTGATTTCTTCAGTGATCTCTTGGTTATTTAGTAGTGCACTGTTTAGCCTCCATGTATTTGTGTTTTTTACAGGTTTTTTCCTGTAATCGATTTCCAGTCTCATAGCATTGTGGTCAGAAAAGATGCTTGATACGATTTCAATTTTCTTAAATTTTCTGAGGCTTGATTTGTGACCCAAGATGTGATCTATCCTGGAGAATGTTCCATGTGCACTTCAGAAGAAAGTGTATTCTGCCACTTTTGGGTGGAATGTTATATAAATATCAATTAAATCTATCTGGTCTATTGTGTCATTTAAAGGTTGTGTTTCCTTATTTATTTTCTGTTTGGATGATCTGTCCATTGGTGTAAGTGAGGTGTTAAATTCCCTTCTATTATTGTGTTACTGTTGATTTCTCCTTTCATGGTTGTAGCATTTGCCTTATGTATTGAGGTGCTTCTATGTTGGGTGCATAAACATTTTTAATTGTTATATCTTCTTCTTAGATTGATCCTTTGATCATTATGTTGTATCCCTCCTTATCTCTTGTAACAGTCTTTATTTTAAAATAAAAAGTCTATTTTATCTGATACGAGTATTGCTGCTCCAGCTTTCTTTTTATTTCCATTTGCATGGAATATCTTTTTCCATCCCTTCACTTTCAGTCTGTATGTGTCCCTGGGTCTGAAGTGGGTCTCTTGTAGACAGCATATATATGGGTCTTGTTTTTGTATCTGTTCAGCCAGTCTATGTCTTTTGGTTGGGACATTTAATCCATTTACATTCAAGGTTATTATCTATATGTATGTTCTTATTACCATTTTCTTAATTGTTCTGGGTTTGTTTTTGTGGGTCTTTTTCTCCTCTGTGTTACCTGCCCTGAGAAGTTTCTTTAGCATTTGTTGTAAAGCTGGTTTGGTGGTGCTGAATTCTCTTAGCTTTTGCTTGTCTGAAAAGCTTTTGAGTTTTCCATCAAATATGAATGAGATCCTTGCTGAGTAGAGTAATCTTGGTTGTAGGTTTTCTCTTTTATCACTTTAAGTATATCCTGCCACTCCCTTCTGGCCTGCAGAGTTTCTGCTGAAAAATCAGCTGATAACCTTATGGGGATTTCTTTGTATGTTATTTTTTGTTTTTCCCTTGCTGCTTTTAATACTTTTTCTTTGAATTTAATTTTTGTTAGTTTGATTATGTGTCTTGGTGTGTTTTTCCTAGGGTTTATCCTGTATGGGACTCTCTGAGCTTCCTGAACTTGGGTGACTATTTCCTTCCAGATGTTAGGGACATTTTTGACTATAATCTCTTCAAATATTTTCTCAGACCCTTTCTTTTTCTCTTCTTCTTCTGGGACCCCCTATAATTTGAATGTTGGTGCACTTAGTGTTGTCCCAGAGGTCTCTGAGATTGTTTTCAATTCTTTTTATTCTTTTTCCTTTATTCTGCTCCTGAGCGGTTATTTCCACCATTTTGTCTTCCAGCTCACTTATTCCTTCTTCTGCCTCAGTTATTCTGTTCTTGATTCCTTCTAGTGTATTTTTCATTTCAGTTATTGTGCTGTTCATCTCTGTTTCTTCTTTAGTTCTTCTAGATCTTTGTTAAACATTTCTTGAATTTTCTCAATCCGTGTCTCCATTCTATTTCCAAGATTCTGGATCATCTTTACTATCATTACTCTGAATTCTTTTTTCAGGTAGACTGCCTATTTCCTCTTCATTTATTTGGTCTTGTAGGTTTTTACCTTGTTCCTTCATCTGTGACATATTTTTATGCTGTCTCTTTTTTTTTTTTTTTTTTTAATGAGTGGGACTGTGTTCCTGTCTTACTGGTTGTTTGGCCTGAGGCTTCCAACACTGGAGTTTGTAGGCTATTGAGTAGAGCTGGGTCTTGGTGCTGAGATGAGGAGCTCCATGAGACCTCAGTCTGATGAATATTCCCTGGGGTCTGAGGTTCTCTGTTAATCCAGTGGTTTGGACTCGGAGCTCCCGCTGCAGGAGCTTCGGCCCGACACGTGGCTCGTGAACCAAGATCCTGCAAGCAGCATGGGGCAGCAGGAAAAAAAAGCTAACAGTAACATAGGAAACTAACAGACACGTTAGAAAGAATATAAAAATAAAAATATAGATGAATCAGCAACTAGAAGGTACAACAGTACCACAATAGTAAAAAAAAAAGGAGGAGGGAAAAAAAGGGGTGGGGGAAGGACTTGGCTGTGGAGGGCAGGGCCTAAGCAAGGGTGAGGTTTGGGTGGTGAGTGGGGCCTATGCTTAGGACCCACAGGGCTGGAAAAGGCTGTGGGGGTGGGGCTTAGGCTTAATAGAACAGAAGGGGCCCAGGCGTGCCCCCCACCCCTGGCCTCAGAGGATGGGGGACCTCACCTGGGAGCCCAGCAGGCTTCCTGGGCTCAAGTGGGCACGGCAAATGCCCTCCTCTCCTCTCCTGCTCCTCCAGTGTAGGAGGGCCTCTCCTGCCTGCCTCTCTTTTTCTCCCCTAGGCTTCTTTCCTATGCCCCCAAGGACCCACATGACCTGGAGCGGGCTTTGGAGGGCAGGGGATTGGCCTGGGAGCTCAGCAGGGTACCTGGGCCCGAGCGGGCAGGGCAAACGCCCTCTGCTCCTCTCCTGCTCCTCCTGGAGGACCCCTCCCGCCTTCCTCTCCTGGTCTCCCCGGCCTCCCTCCTATGCCCCCAAGAACCCGTGTGGCATGGAGGGGTCAAGCACAGACTCTTAAAAAAAGGATAGTGTATACATTTCAAGATTTTTTTTTTTTTTTTTTTTTTGCGGTACACGGGCCTCTCACTGCTGCGGCCTCTCCCGTTGCGGAGCACAGGCTCCGGACGCGCAGGCTCAGCGGCCATGGCTCATGGGCCCAGCCGCTTCGCGGCATGTGGAATCTTCCCAGACCGGGGCACGAACCCGTGTCCCCTGCATTGGCAGGCGGACTCTCAACCACTGCGCCACCAGGGAAGCCCTCAAGATTTTTTAATACCACATTATGCAGATCTGATATCATATTAGAAAAACATCATTTTTTTAATAGTAACAGGGACACTCCAGGTGTTTGTTGTTCATGAGTTGCTTCAAGAGAACATTTTTTTTCCTACTTGCTCTCCTTAGGAAAGTGAGAATTCTGTTTGTGTACCTACTGTCTGTCTGTCTGTCTATTTAGTGAATGAGTGAGTGAGTAGATGAGTGAAGGACCAAAGATAGGATATAGATGATTTCTTCTAAGTCTCCCTAGAACCTGCTATCAGAGACTTTAGTAAGCTCTATTTTATTATTGCTTTACTTTTTGGTTTTTTCACTACTCTGATACCTTGTGGGCAAAATTATTCTAAGCAGAGTATCTGGTAAATAGTACTCAATAATTTTCACTGATTAAATAAATGAATGGCGTAATGGTAGAAACTGCTCAAATTTTACAGTGTCTTATACATAGTGGACATTTGGGAAATATTTTTAGAATTGAATAACATGAAAAATTTGAGGCTTGAGTTCTAGTCCAAGTGCCATTACTGCTCACTTGTGTCACTTTCATATCAGAGCCTTAGTTCTCCAAAATGAATGTTGGACAGATGTTTTCTGAAGTTGCTTCTGCCTGTTTTTAGATTTTGTATCTCGATGACTTTAAATACCAAATGAGTAAATATTAATTTAGAGAAGGGAAAAATTGTTATGGGGTGGTTAGGTTTGGAAAAGCTTAGTGTGGACAAGGTTAGTCCTGAATGGTGTTTAAAGTGATGGGACAGGGAGGGTGTTGGTTTAGAATTCAGGAGAAAAGGGGAGAAAATACTGAAAGGGTAAAATTTCATAAGTGAGATTACCAGGGTGGGAGTGTACAAAGTATATTTGGGATATAATGAGTAGATTAATCTTAATAGAATGGTGATGCTGTGTGAGAGAGCCATGGGAAGTTAGCTTGGAAATACAGGATGCAGACAGCCTAGAGAGCCTTAATTATTTGTTTGATTTTTATTCTTTAAGGGTGTTGATGAAAATAATCAATAAACAGTCTATAATAGGAATAGGAAAGAGGTTTATTTGAGCCAAACTGAGGACTATAGTCCAGAAGACAGTCTCTCAGATAACTCTGAGGAACTGCTCAAAGCACAGTTTTGTGTCTTGTCAGAACAGAGAATGTCAAACAAGTCGGGGATACATTCCTTCAACGTTTGAAAAAAACCAGATCAGCATGTACATAGCGAGTCAGTATGGCCTTGGCACCTGAGAAGGGAGTCTTATCGAAGGAGTACCAGCATTGGCGTCCCAGGAAGGGAGGCATTTAATCTTTATTTTTAATATGGCTGTTCTTTACACTTCTGGTCACCATGCCCTTTTCCTTTAATAATTAAAGCAGATGGACAGTGCAGGTTTGGTAAGCCACAAACAGTCTATTTTAGTTAGCAATAACATTTGAGTTAACTCATGTATAAGCCAGAATGACTTCCCCATACCTCAATATGTGAAATTTTTTTTTTTTTACCCAGGGGTAAGGAGCTGTTGAAGTTTTATTTGCTTGCTTTTTAAGGAAGATAGCCAGCTGCACAAAGGGAAGCAAAGAAACCAGTTGCGAAGTCATTACAGGAATCTAGACAGGAGGTGACGGTGTCATGCGTGTGGTGGCGGCAGTGAAGATAGAGTGATGGGAAGGGAAATGGAGCTGATGTCACGCGGCCCTTGCTGTGGTGTCAGGCATTTTGCTAATACTTTTTATGTTACATCACTTTATCCTTATAACCACTCTGCGGGGTGAGCATACTACTTACCTACTGCTGCATGACACATTATTCCAAACCTAGGGGCTTAAAACAGCATTTATTAAACATTTATTACATATATTAAACATTTATTATTTCACATTTTTAATGTGCCAGAAATCTGGATGTGGCGTAGCTAGGACCTCTGGCTTAGAGTCGCTCACAAGGCTGCAGGCATCTCAAGGCTTGACTGGGAAGGATCAGCCTCCTTGCTCACTTGTGTGGTTGATAGCAGGATTCAGTTCCTCACTGGTTGTTGGAGTTAGGCCTCCATTCCTGCCTTCCTTTCTTGCCATGTAGGCCTTTTCATAGAGCAGCTTCCTTCATCAGAGTGAGCGAGGGAGAGTGCCAGTGAGAGTGAGAGGAGGGGGGCGAGGAGGGAGGGAGAAAAGTGGGGTGTGTGTGAGTGAGAACATGAGCGTTAGCAGGATGGAAGCCACAGCCTGGTAACCTAATCACTTTTCTGTTTGTTGTTCCTTAGAAGCAAGTCACCAGATCCGTCCCACACTCAAGGGGAGGGGATTAAACATATTCTAGTGTGTAAAGTGATATGGAGAATAGCAGGAGATGAGGCTGGAGAGGTAGGCAGGGAGTGTGTAGCATGCCCTTTTTGACCCCAGGGGAGTAAAGCACATTTCATTTTGCAAGAGTGAAAAAGATCTATGATAAGTGTCCGTTTTGTTTTTTAAACTGCAAACTTTTACATTCCTCCTGGAAATGGAATTATCTTAAAGACGGGAAACAGATTGTGCTCATTTTGCTTTTGTTATGTCTGGGATATTTCTAGCCTCCCTTGCACATAGAAAAATCATTGTTAGTTTCACGCAATTTAACTTTATAACAAGATTCTGTTGCAAGACAGACATTTTGGAAAATGCCCCAGATAAACACTATCTCTGCATAGCTACTGAGAGAACTGCTATCACCATAAAAGAAAAGTAGGGGAAAGTGATTCTTGCACTGGAAGATTTTCAAAGCAGCAGTTATGCTTTCATCAGTTAGTTTGCTTCCTTCAAAATCCACCCACCCACTCCTACCAGTATTCTGTCACCATCTAGACAGAAGTATTAATCATTAAAAAAGAGAATTAGAATTCCTTTCCCTTTTCTTTCCTGGTTGTTGGCTAAAGAAGTGACATCTCAGGCATGTATTCTTAAAGATGCCCAAGAAACAAGTCATCGGTACTTAAGCCCAGGTTCACCCTCATACAACCAGTTTACTAGTCAATGAAAAATCCCAATTTAGTATGATAAGAAGTATGAACTAAATTTAAAAACCCTTTTTTACTTTTCACAAATATCTTAATAAATGTGAGTGCTATGGCTGGGGACAACCTGAAGAAATAGAACTAGTGTTGGCCTTTACCTTTTAAAGTTTTTGTTTGCACAGATAGAACCGCATATGGGTGGTTGGGTGTCTTGTGGACATCTCAAACTTAACACTTCCAAAACTGAATTTCTGATTTCTCCTTCAGAATCTTCTTTTACTAGTTCCCTAAAAATACTCATGGGAATGAGTATGGACCACCATCCATTCATTTTTTTCAAGCCAGAAATCTGGAAGTTGTCCTTGATTCCCACTCCCCCTTTTCACTTCTTACCTCCAATCTATCAGAAAGTTCTACCTCTAAATAAACAATGATTTTTGCCTCTCTCTCTCCATTTCCAATGTCACCACGGCAGTCCGGATTGCCACCATTTGTTTGCCTGGATTTCTGACATGGCCTCTTAACTGGTGTCCTGCTCCACTTTGGTTCTCTTCCACACTGTCATCCCCCTCATCCCCCATCCTTGAGAGCTTCCTCTTGTTTTTAAAATACAATCCAAACTCCTGACATTGGCCTGCCAAGCCCCTTATGATCCAGTCACTGCCTACTTCCCCAGCCTTAAAATGATCACTGTGTTTTTGTCACATTGGCCTTTGCTCATCCTAATGAACACTCACTTCATTCGTGCCTCAGGATCTTTTTTTTTTTGTAAGCGAGAGAAAAACTTATTAATTGCAGCAAGTAGGGAGAACACCGGGGATCTTTCCCAAAGCAGTGTCTCTCAGGAGCTTTGTGTTTACTTCCCTTCTGCCTAGAATGTTGCCCCAACCATTGCCCCTGGCCCATTCCTCATTCCTTTCATAAAACCTAATTGTTCTTCAGATCCCACCCTAAATATCACCCTCTTGAAGGCTTCCTTGGTCACCCTGTATAGGTAGAAATCCTCTGTTATTTTCTATCATAATACCTATACAGTGCCCTTTCTTGCAGTTTTAAAATTACATATATGTTTCCTTTTGTCTTATTTATTTGCTTGTTAGTTTATTGTCTATACTCACCTCGAGGATGTCAACTTCATGAGGACCAGAGCCCTGTCTTATTCATTGTTTCCCCAGGACCTAGCCTAGTGCCTCCTACAGAGCAGGTGCTGAATAATTATTGCATGTATGAAAGTGCCCGAAAGTAAAGAACTGGTTGAAACTGGTTTGGTAAAAATTTTGAGATTTAACACCAAAACGTCTTTTTTTAATTGAAGTGTAGTTGATTTACAATGTTTAACACCAAACTTTAAAGTATACTTCAGATAGGTGTTATTTTTTACATGCTTCAGCTTAGAGAACAACCACTGCAATATGAAATAAAATCCCGTCTTCCTCCAAACTTGTTCGTCTGGCTAACTTTATCTTCGTGGGGATTTTCCATTTCCATTTGTGGGTAAAATTTGTCTTAGTCCTCAACTACTAATTTAAGCACAGATAAGCTAGAATTCTGAATCACGGGTCTTTTAGTAAATTGCTGTCCTTATGACCACACCATCATTTGTTAGCAGCGCTCACTCAGGGGCTCACTAAGGTACTCCCTTTATGGCAGGACAGACAATGAAGATTGGTGGGTAGTTCCTGTCCCAGCTTGTGGAGAGTGGATTTACCCCAGGCAGAGAGGCCTCAGCTGGTCTTGCAAAGAATGCCTTTTATCATTCCATCTGTTTAGCCCCTAGGAGCAGGGTTCCTTGTAGAGTGTAGATCTAACAGATCGGTGGCAACACTGAGGCAATATGTGTTTTTCAGCAAACTAGGGCTCAATTTGTTGCCATAATAACTTTCAGTAATTCCCAAAGAACTAGGGGGAACGTCAAGGTTCCTTTCTTGAAGGAGAAAACTGTTTAGAAAAGAAAAAATGCAGCCTAACCAGGTGTGGGGTGTGACGTCTTCCACCTTCGTTTGAAGTTGTGTTGATGTCTGTGTAGTTAACTAACAAGTTTTTGGCGTTTATTGGCTTATTGTAAATTAGCATTATGTCAGTCACAATGTGTCCAGTATCTCAGTCATCAGGCCCTTTAAGGTAGGAGTCAGCTCCAGTTTACTAAAAGGAATCTGGGGTTTCAGTAGATTGAGAGCTGGGATTTGAACCTAGGTTTGTGTGGCTTAAAAAAAAAAAAAAAGAAAAAAGAAAAAAACCCCGACTCAACAATTATAATAACTATTTCAAAAAATATCCCAAGCTCTTTAAATATGCTTTGTCTACACATTTTATTTTCGCCAAAGTCTTTTTGAGTTTGTTGGACTCAAGCATCTGAGTCTGAAGTTATTTTTACATATAGGTTATATATGTATGCATCGATAAATAAGCAGGTATTTTTGCATATGTTACATTATTTCCCGGTTATATTAGCTATATACATTTAACTTTATCTATATATGGATATAACTTACATAAAAGCAGGGTGGGATGGTACATATGTCCTGGTTTCACTGCTGTGCCACATTCAGAGAAATACAGCCCAGCAATCAGAATTAAAATAATTCTGATATTCACTTGTATCTCTTGAACGACATTGCCAGAACTGGTTTGTAACCAAGAGTAGTGCTTGGGAAACGCCTCGCCTCTCCTTTCAGTCCACAGAGGCTCCAAAGCTTCTTTCTATCTCAGCCCACACAATACTCAACCCAAACTTTGCCTTTGCTTCCTCTTCTCCCACCCTCTCCCTTGTCCCAGCTCTCTATTATGTAGAATAATTTAACCCCTTTACTCATTATTTAGATTCTTTACGAGAGAGCCTAGGAGCTGACCCAGAAAGCCAGAAGACATTCTACTTAGAATCCTGAGGGGTGGAGGTGAAGGTGGGGCTGGAGGGAGAAAGACGGTGAAAAGTCAGACATTAGCCATTTCTTACAACAGTTACAAATGAGAAATTTTAGTCCTTGTTAGGGCACCATTTTATTTGTATATATTTATATTATATATATATATATATATATAGCATTGAAATGCTTGGCTTACTTGTACATCAGTGTATCGTTCGTGGTGCCTTTTTAAAGCATTAAATAATTATATAGTGTTTAACTTTGTGCCAGGTGCTGTTCTGGGTGCTTTATATATATTAACTGATTTAATTTCTACAACAGCCAATAGGTAGCTACTATTTTTCTCCCTATTTTACAAATGAAGAAACCAAGGTACACAGAAGTTAAGTAACTTATACGAGGTCTTATACCTTATAAGGTAACTTATAAGGGGTAAAATAAAATGAAATTGAACCCTGCAGTCTGGCTTCAGAATTTATCCTTTAAGACAATTGCCAAAACTACCTCTCATGAAATAATAAAGTTTACTGAAAGTTTTCAACACTTACTTTAAAAAATAACTTGGGGGTTGATAGACCATAAGATACTGTCTACATTTTCTCCCTGTTCTGAGTCTTTTTCTTGCTCTGAATGGTCGGTATTGTAGTTGGACTACAATACCAGGTATTGTGTTGACCAGGTCTGGAACCTTTCTGGTGTGTGAAAAATCTTTGAGGTAACGGGATTTGGAAGACATTAATTTTCTTTTCTACTTTCTCAGAATGAATTATCACTTCCCTTACAATGGGTAGGCAGTTGCTGTTTCTGACACAGAATAGGAATGCATTGAATTTACAAAACACGAAGCTGCAAACAAGAAAACCCACAAGTGGAAGAACAAGATTGGGCAAGGGAGTATGGGAGCGATAAATAGTCTGTCTCTTGTCTGTGCATGAGGTGCATGCAGCCTGTGGGCTTCCTTGCCATTGCTTGTGTGCCTTTTTTTTTGTTTTGGTCTATCACTTCCCATTAGTCAAGATCAGGATTAGCTGTCCCTGAGACTGTGAAGCTACATACTTCTTTAGCCCTTTATTCTTCTTCTGCTACTCACTGCGCTTGCCACTTACTGGATTCACTTAAGGAGTGACCAAGGATGGCAAATATTTGGAGCCTGTTCTGCTTCAATTCCTGCCTCCTGAGCCCAAGGAAGATATCACTAATTGAATATGAAGTATTTTTGAACCTGGATTTTGCTTCGGAATCCTTCTCAACAGTGCCCTTAGGGTGTCCTGGTTAAAGTGCAGGCTCTAAAGTGGTACAGACCACTCTTCAAAACCCACTAGCTTCACTGTGTATTCACTGATTGACTTTGGGCAAATTATTTCTCTCTCTCTGCCTGTCATCCTCTGTAAAATGGCTATATCTCATAGGGTTGTTGTGAGGATTAAGTGAGATGACGCATATAAAGTGCTGAGTATAGCGCCTGGCAGATACCTATAGTGGCTACCAAGTGACATCACAGAAAATTGTGGAGTCAGGAGTGCCAAGAATTGGTCCCTCCACTGAAGCAGCCATTAAACTGGCAAAATCTGTCAGGGTCAACTTGTTCCGAACTCTAGACTCTAAAAAAAAAAAAAAAAAAAACTTGTAGTTGTTAGGGGAATGCTTAATGAGGAAAGAGGCTGCTAAATTTTGACATACGTGAAAATCTGTCAGGTCACTGGCTGACCACTGAGAGAACAGAAGAGAGACTTCAGTGACCACTTTCAACGAGGAACGCAGTCGTTGCAAAACTAGTTTAGAAAAGTTACTAGACAAATGGATGGTTGCAGCCCTCAACAAGCAACAACAGCATACCCTGATGAGAAGGGAGAATATGATTTCCAGAGTCACCATTATAATATTGAAAATGTTAAGTTTTCAACAAAAATTAGACATACAAAATAGGAAAGTATGGCCTATTCACAGGGAGAAAGAAGAAATTGACAGAAACTGTCCCTGAGGAAGGCCAGCTGCAAGTTGGCATCCAGTCACTGAATGTTGGCATACTGGAATTTAGCATAACTATTAAAAGAAAACGCAGTTGCTTATTACGGGAAATACCATACTTACTTTTGGTTTATATTGTATTATGTATTATGTATTGTATTATGTATATTGTATTATGAGTATTATAAATATTTTGCCCATTTCTCTTAGTGGAAGTTACCATTAGGGGGAAAATGACTAGTTTGCACCTGAGAAAAATTAAAATTGAGAAAATTTTACTTTTATATCTGGCCTTAAAATATACACACTCTCACCATCCCACTGATTTAAAAAAAAAATTTTATTGGAGTATAGTTGATTTACAATGTTATGTTAGTTTCAGGTGTACGGCAAAGTGAATCAGTTTTACATATACATGTATCCACTCTTTTTTAGATTCTTTTCCCATATAGGCCATTACAGAGCATTGAGTAGTGTTCCCTGTGCTATACAGTAGGTCCTTATTAGTTACCTATTTTATATCCATTGATTTTTAAATGCTCACATAAATGAATAAAATTAGATGACATTTTCTGTATTTTAAGTTAATCACTCATTAAAGACATATTTGAATTTAACACATTCATTATTCTTGCTTGAAGCATAGCGTATTTGGTATGACAGAAAATAATGCCTTTATACCATAATCTTTCCCTATCCTTGGCTACTCAGACATGGTACATTCTTATTTTCTTTTCCTTCAAATACTACTGGCGTTGCATCTAAACAAAAGTTTAGACTGACTGCGGAATTGGCTGTCAACATGTTAAATTAAGGGCCAGAATTCCAAGTTACACCCAGACCAGGTTACAAAAAGCCTAATTTGTGTCCTGAGAGATCCAGTTGAACAGCAGTGAGCAGACTGGCTACCCTCCACTAAGTGACCCTCAGGTCTCCGTTTGGGTCTGAAGCAGTGGCAGTAGAGTTGTACCCTGAGAACGCAGAGTCTTCATTCACACAGGTCAGAGCCCTGTCTTGGGACTGAACATAGAAGGATGCAGTGGAGGCAGAAGCAATTGTTCCCCCAGCTTCCTTCTAGAAGAGGAGTTTGCTGGTGAGAAAGACGAGCAGGATCTGAATGGCATCTCTCATGGGGCTGAGGAAGGCTCTGTTGGCCAAGCTTTTGGCTGTGGTTTGGGTTGTGGTTAATTTATGGGTTGTGGTTATTTTGTGGATTGTGGTTAGTTCCTGGGCCGGGGTTGTGGTTAGTTTGTGGGTCAGGGTTGTGGTTAGTTTGTGGGTCGGGGTTGTGGCTAGTTTGTGAGTCAGGGTTGTGGTTAGTTTGTGGGTCGGGGTTGTGGCTAGTTTGTGGGTCGGGGTTGTGGTTGGTTTGTGGGTCGGGGTTGTGGCTAGTTTGTGGGTCGGGGTTGTGGCTAGTTTGTGGGTCGGGGTTGTGTTTAGTTTGTGGATCGGGCTTGTGTTTAGTTTGTGGGTTGGGGTTGTGGTTAGCTTGTGGGTTGGGATTGGGGTTGTGGCTGTGGTTGGCTTGATTGTGGAGATCTTGGTGGTCAAGTCTGAGGTTGTCCCTGGAAAAAAAAATGGCATCAGGATCTCTTTTGGGTGGCGAGTAGGCACTAGAGAAACGAGGCTAATGTGATGGAATGCTGGAGCCAGAGTTCATGGGCAGAATTCAGTGAACACTTCACAAGGGCCAAGTGTATTTAGAGGAGGGGAAATTAGGGGTACAGAATGTTAACAAAAAATAAGAAACACTCTGACCTTAAGACCTATGGAAGAAGGAATTTATACTGAACTTACATAACTATTGAATTTGCTGTTGGGAAGGTAGTCTGCCTTCAAATGTCCTCATGTCCTTAATATTATATTTGCTCAATCAGTGCAAATATGATCCAGAGTGGTACAATTTTATTTTATTATTTTTGCTAATTTCAAAGTTTCCATGTAAAGGTTATAAGAACTAGACACCATCCAGACTTGAGGGTGGCTGACTCGGCTTTAAAGGAAGTGGAAGGAGGCCCTGTCCAAATGCTTGAATCCCTTTTTGTGGTGTCTGAGGCATTGGTCATTTTCACAGGCATTGATCTGACCACACGTTGGTTCTCTGAGGTTGCTTTGCAGAGAAGCAGAGAAAGCCAGGCCTACACCCCTGGGCGGTTGTCTGATCCTGAAAAACTGGAGCTTGGCAATGATACTTCCAAGGATCTGAGTGAACCACAGAGGGGACTATAAGGACGAAGAAGGGAAATGCAAAGCAGTTTGCGCAGACCTGTACATTCTGCCCACTTGCAGGGTGCCTTCCAGCTCTGTGGCATTGTCTTATCTCATTTAGCATTTCCTCAGGGCAAATGTTTCTCTAGGACACCACTGAGCCCAAAGTCTGAACAGAACCGCTTTCTTCTCCTTTTTTAAAATCTGGATTTTATTAGCATGGAGCTAAGGAGTCCTGACTAGAGACAAATTTTTTTTTTTTTCCTTTCCTAGCATGTATACGAGTGTTCATTTCAAAAATGTCCTGGAGAAAGAAAATAACATCCCAAACTTTTCACAGAGGGGAAACCACCAAGGAAACAGTTAAGGCTTTCATATAATAGTTTCATTAGGCATAATCACTTTAATATTGGTTGTTGAAGATAGATATGCCTTTGATCACATTTGCAATGCTTGACTGACCCGAAAATGGGCAGCGTACTAGATGCATTTCAGTGTTTGGGGGCTCACGAGGAAGACCTGTTATCTGGACACTGAGAAAGACTAATATTACTTGTTCTTGGTTGAAGCTTGTATTTAAAAACTTCATTTTAAAAAAAAGATTGTCTTTCTAGTTTTAAAGTAAGTTTAAGAAAAGTCGAGAAAAGTATAAGATGTGGAATTTGAGTCCTCGTTTTGCCATTTACTTTCTGTGTGGCCTTGGGCAAATTACCTATCTTTTCTGAACCTCAGTTTCTTGAATTTGTTTTTGCTTGCGAGAGAGAGATAAGAGAGAAGGAAGGGTGCAGAGAAGGGAGAAGGGCAGGGAGCCTCAGAATGGTTTGACGTTGAGGACTACAGCCTGGGAAAGGCCAGTGGAAATTCCTGGTGGTTGTGCTGGAGGCCAGAGGCCACTCTGAGAACTAATGAAATTATTGGTTTTCTATGCTATCAACCCTGCTTTGTGCAAATCTCCCTTCTCATCCCTTAAACCCTTCGGTAAAGTCTGCTATACCAATGAAGGCTCTGTGTGAGGTGGTATTCTTGTGAAAATTGAGGAAGGAACCAACTTCCATATCCATGTCTCTGTGGTGTTGAATGGAAACAGCTCTTAAGGAAGCCGGCGTCTGGAGCCACAAGTGACCATGAGAATCGAAGGCCCCTTGGAATTGGCTTTTGTTTTCCACAGGGCACAGGATAAGGGGTTGAGCTAATCTTATGTAGACCTCAGGGTGCTGGGAGACTCAACTGGTACCTGGGTAACGCATGATTAGAAGACTTTTTTCTGGGCACCCACAAGATAATTTTCCGGGCCAATGGATTTCACTGCCAGATATGTAAATAGACTGCAGAGGAACTTACCATTTCTTCTCAGTATCTTAAAAGAAACTCTAGCCACGTTGTGCAAATCGACTGTGAAGACTCTGTGGAGGGAAAATTGATGAGAGATAATGGTGGGGAATTCACAAGCTCAGCTCACATTACTGCCTTCCCAGGGGATCCCAACTTCTTAGTTTCTTTTGTGCTTAAATTCTTTACAGCACAAGTAGCAGATCATTCAGTACTGGTCTGCTGTATACTGTCTTGACCAAGATCTTCCACAGTTTTGCTCCAGACAAGATCATGTCCATCCCTCTCCCCCACCAACACCAGCACCCTGGATTCCCCACAGGCTGGTATACACGGCTGGTCTTTGTTCAGGCTAGTCTTTCTGCTTGTAATACCAGTCCCGGGCACATCTGCCCACAGACTCGACAGTAGCCTCTATGAAATTGTTTCTCCTGGTTGTCATGGACCCAGACAGAGCTCCATCAGAGAGACATGCATGCCCCTCTACTACACTGCCTTGCTGTGAGCCTCTCCCCCGACTGGAGGGCCAGCTCTTCGAGGGCAAGTTCTTTTGTCAACAACGCCTGACATGTAGCGTCATAGGTGCTTAATGTTCATTAAATGACCTGTACAGCTTGGTCTGTTGTTCTGATATCATTGGGTCCATTATTATATCAGTCTCTTGTTCATACATTGAACAATTAATGAGAGTGAAGTACATGCCAGTCACTGTGCTTACTGCTGAGGGAACAGTGGTGAACACAGCAGGCGTGGTTCTTACCCTGGAGACTTTAACCGAATAGTCAACTGACAAGTAAGTGATTGCAACGAAGCAGTGGCAGTGATGAGAGTGAGTAAACAGGGAGCGGAACTTGATCTGGGGGTTCAGGGAGTGCTTTCTGAGGAAGTGCTGTGTAACCTCAATAATTATTTCTGTATAGGCCCTGCCTCCCAACCCACACTGTAAAGTTCGGTGGGCAGGAACCTCTTCATGTTGCCTTTTGTGCGCTACTCAGCGTAGTGGGCTTCCCCCATCATATGTGCTGCTCCCCTCCCCTTGTCAGCCTCGCTGATCAAGGCTGCGTGTGTACATCGTAAACAAGCAGAGAGGCCAGTGCATCACAGCAGGTGCGAGTGAAGAGGGGTCTGGAGACCGCACTGTTGGTGAGAATGTGCTGTTTCCATTGAAGATTGTCACCACCATTTGGTGTTTTATCTGTTGTTGCATGGAGTGTGGAGGCCTTAAGGAGGTGAGATGAAAGGAAAACCATTGCCTCATTAGCCCTGGCCGGCTTCTAAGGAGCTGCTGTCATCGTGAGGCTGGGTTGTAGCACCTCCCTTTGGATTTTAGTCTTGCAGGTCGCTCTGTGGGCATAATAGCACCTCCTCCAGAGCCAGCTAGGTCCGACCAAGCCTGGGCATGGCTGGAGAGGCTGGAGTGACTTGGCAGCATCACCATCACCGCTGTCTACAGAGACTTAGTGGCAGTTCATAGTGGACATGGCCTGATGGTCAGACCTGCCCTTTCAGTACAAAATGGCAGTCTGAAAGTGTAAGGACCTCTCAACATTTGGTTCTTAAAGTGAACTTGAAAATAAATCCCTAGCTGGGAGGGAAGTTTTTTGTTAGAGTCCCCAGGTGGCCTCACCTCAGAATCTGAGTGTGTCCATTTTGTGCAACAGGAGGAAGCCGGTTTTACTGTACAATCATCACACTTTCTGCCAGCAAGCCATTTCCAAAATGAATCTATGTTTTAAAAAATGATTCTCTGTGTCATGGTGAAACCGAGTCTCCCTAAAACTGAGATCCCCTGCTGAGTTTACGATTAACCACTCTCAAAAACTTTATTCTCTTTCTTGTCCCACTCCCCACCCCCATTCCCCTTAGGATTGAAGAGTATCAAAGAAACGGGGGGACTGAAACCAAGCAGGACCCTGGGGAGCCGCCCTAGTACAAAAGCCACTCCGTGTCCCCCCATTTCTTGTTTGTAGAAAAAGGCTTTAGTCTCCTAGACCCTCCTCGAGTTCCAAAGAGCAGACTTAAGCAGTTACTAATTAGGGAAGTGAGGGAATGCAGAAACCAAGGAAAGCAGTCAAGAAATAATACTTCAGTGATAAAACAGAGTCCTAGTTCTCCTCAAGGGATACATATAACAATCTGACACATATCTTTGAGTTGTTCTGCAGAAACTAAGACCCCTGCCCAAGTGGAGGATGGTGACTACATGGTGACCACAAGCACGTAGACCCCAGACTGATTGGAATCAGAAGGTTGATGATTCAGACTCCTGAAGCATCACCCTGTTACCTCACCACCACCAACCAATCAGAAGAAAGTCATGCCCCCTGAAAACTTCACCCCAAATGTGGCCTTTAAAAGACCTTCCCTGAAAGCCATTGGGGAGGCCGGGTCTTCTGAGCATGAGCCACCTGTTCTCCTTGCTTGGTGCCTGCAATAAACGCTGCACTTTCCTTCACCACAACCCGGAGTCAGTAAATTGTCTCTGCTGTTTGGCAGGCGAGTGGACCCAAGTTCAGTTTGGTAACAATGGGGACTGAGTACCCCTCCTCCAGGCTCTTGGCTACTGGCAGCTTCTCTGCACCCCCAGTTTAGCAAGGCCTCCTGGAGGACTGCCCTGGGGGTTGGCAGAGAGGGGAACGCTCAGGTGGCCAGATGGTTTCAAGAGGAGTGTCTTTATTTTTAACTGTTTGCTGCTGCTGCCCCCAACCCTGCCTGGCTCTGGAGTACTGTCTGCCCCAGACTAATAGGAATGAATTGGGTGGGAGTAGGAGGGAATATAGAGAATTTGAAGCAAACTGGGTGCCAGTGACAAGGATTCTTTGCTTGACCAAACTTTAGTCAGGCTCTGGAACCTTCTCCTAGGCCCATCTGTGTACTTCCTTATAAAATCCAGTTTTAGCCAGAATCCTCATAAGTCGGTTTAGCAAGAACCTTCCACCCTTGATATCTGATCACCTTTATTATCTGATTGAATTCCTCATCCTCTACTATCCCCCAGGTGATATCGGATCAGCCTTGGCCTCCCTTAAGCAAGAATCCTGTTAGGTCAGTTTAGCCAGAGCCCCCTTACAGGTCTTGATGTTTCCTCTTAGTGATTTTCCATCCACTGAGCCCTCACCCTGTTCCTGGGCTGTAAATTCCCACTTGCCCATGTTGTATTCAGAGTTGAGACTTGTTCCATATGGAGGTCTCTTTTCTCTTATTGTGATAGTCCTGAATACAATCTGTTTTTGTTCATTCATTCATTAGTTTTGCTTTAACTACTGTCCAGCTCTGGTTTTCTTTAACACCAATTCTTTCTGTTTATGTTGAGCATACCTGGTGTGTGTGTGTGTGTGTGATGTATAAACTTCTACAGATAAAGGTAGGACAAAGAATGGTGAGGCAGAAAAGGAGTACAGCTACTGAATTATCCACATCATATCTGGATTGCATTTTGAGTCCTCTAAAGTCAGTATAAAACTGTACAAACATAATATGAAATTGCAAAAGCCCAAAGCAAATCATATATGGATAGGTTCTTACTGTAGCTCGACTGTAGTTATGTTCATGAAACTAGGAGATACCCATTTTGCCTCGAAGAGCTTGCTGTATCGGCTCTTCATGTGGTACAAGACGCTGCTGCTGCAATACTTGTCAGCTTTTTGCCAGGAGCCAATGAGTGAGTTGTCCTGGTCTATTGCTCGCAGGATCACAGAGGTAATATTTTTATTCACAGGAACTGACACTAGGAGGAAATGAGAAGGAAACAATCAGCCGTCTGTGCAGTAAGACAAGAGATGGGGGTCATGAAATCAAAATTAAGTGTGAAAAAAGAAAGTTACAAGTAGTATGTAAATATAGTGTGGTCCCATTTTTGTGAAATAAGTTGAAAAAAGTCTGGAAGGAAATACATGAAGATATTAACTATGAGGATTTCTTGGTTGTGGGGTTATAGATGGTTTTTATTTTCTTCCTAGTTCTTCTTTGTGTTTTCTAAGTTTTCTACAGGAAAAGGTGAACAAAAGAAGACCTGTACTCTGGCCCTGGTTTTGCTACGTATCAGGGATGAGGTCCTGGCTGACTTTTAACCTCTTGAGCCCTGTTCCTTTCTGCCAGATGAGAGTTCTGCCCTTCTCTCAGGAGGAATGCAGTGTGGGGAGAGAAGGGGTGGATGCATGTGAAAGGGTCAAGCGGACCTCCTGGGAAATGCTTCCAGAAGTAAGGAACTGTTACTGCCAAGTCAAAGCAAAGCCTATTTCCTGGTTCCAGAAATGCTGATGTTCTTGGTCTTTGTTGTTGAGAGTGAGGGAAGGGGGGGCCTCTGAGACCCAGAGGCCCTAATCCAGGTACCTAGTCCAAGTACCTGCCAAAGCCCCAATCCAAGTACCTCTAAGTAAGCACTTAGGGTTCCGTGACCCCCTCCACTCAGGTGAGTCTCACCTGTTGACCTAGCCCAGCGTGTGCCCACAGAGACCCCACTGACACTTGTTAATTCCACCTGTTATTTTCAGCCTTCTGATGTGTAATAGGGAGGGAATTTCAAGAGACTATTTCAGTTTGTCCGTTTCCTCCCTTAGAAGATCCCTTCTGAACAAATTTCTCAATGCTAGGGTCCTCTCAGCCACCCCAACTTATTTTAAAGGCTTCTCCTTTACAAAATAAAGAAAATTGATCTTGCAGCACAATAGGATTAGACAGTCCTGGATCTGAATCCTAGCCCTAACATTTAAGACCAAGTCACTTCACCTCCGATCCTTGGTTTCTTTCCTGTTCATCATTCACTCCACAAATATTTATTGAACGCCCGCTTTGCACTAGGGTTGGTTCTAGGTCTGAGGATAATGACATTATCTCTCATTGTATGGAGATCATGGTACCTTATCTTGAAAGGTTCCTGGGAGACTGAAGAGAAGAATGTAAAGACTTTAATACTGGTGGGTGTTGGATAAGTTGCCGTTGTTATTCTTAGCACGAAACATTTCTCTGTTCTGTTTGTTTTTGCCAGTCAATGTTGCTGATCCAGATCCCCCCGCCCTGAGTTGCTCAGCGAGAACCTGACATTTGTCCTAGATGTGTGTGCATGGTGCTGAGGTGGATGGTGATGAGTGATGGTGTCATCCAGTCATCAAGCCTGTCAGCTCTCCCCTGGGCTTGCCTTTGTCCTTTCTTCTGTTTTCCACCCCACTCTCTGGCTTAAATCTGCCTTTCATCCCTCCTAGTTATCTGTATTATCCAGATTCCTGGCCTCCACAGTCCCCTCCCTCAGGCTTCAGACTGATCAGACTTCCACACTCAACATTTCCATCAGGACACACACCTGTCCAAAACCTTCAAAGTGCTCTTCTAGAGCCTCTAAACGTTTCTGGTTTTATATTTCTGCTTCTGTTGCTTGCAGGACCCAGTGCATGGCTCTTATGATCCTCATAAGAAGCACATGACACGTAGTAGGCATTCAGTGAGCCTTAGTTCCTCTTCTCCTTTCTCTCTGCTCTACCCGGTGCCTCTGTAAATGCTGTGTTGTCCCTCTCATCCAGCACGTTCCCTTTCAAGGGGTCTTATGGATCATCTTTTGATTCTTCTTTCTTCTGTCTTCCTACTTTCACATGGCTCCTCTGCCACCCCCACCTCCAACCCCGCACCCCTTGCATCTTCACAAGATAGGTTTCTTTTTTTTCCATTTCAACAGCAAAATTCTTCACCTCGTGATGTGTTACCTTAAGTCAGAGGTATGAGACCTGACCATCCAGGTCCTGCTCTGTATACAAGGTCACACACATGCCCTCCTGGTCCTCATCTTGAAGCACAAGATTACCCTCCCTGCCCTGTTTAGGACAAGATCTGCTGCCTGAGGGAGTGGGACATAGGGAGACCCACCACAGGTGAGGCACTTAGTGACAGTCCCCAAGAAAAAATAGAAAAAAGGACTAGCCAGGATGAGTGTGTGAAGGCAGGCCATAGTCATTCTCCTGCTGAAGCCTGGAATCTGTAGAGCATGGGTATAGATATCACCCTGGTGTTCTCTGCAAAATTTGGTTAGAGTTCTAAGAGAGGCAGGATAACATGGTAGATGAGTCAGGCTCTGAAGCTGGACGGCTTGGCTAGACAAAGCAGGACAAATCTTGGCTATTATTTAGGTTCAAATGTTAGCTGTGCAACCTACTAGTGACCTTGGGTAAAACTTTAACTTTCCTGTGCTTCAGTTCTCATCTGTAAAATGGGGAAGATAATAGCATTTACCCTTAGAACAGTACTCAGCACACAGTATGACGTCTTAGCTCTCATTACCTTAACCGAGAGGCGTATAGTCTAGTGGTTAAGAGCAGGGTCTCTGAAGCTAGAATGCTTGGGTTCATGTCCCAGGTCCATCATTTAAGCAGCTCTGTGACCTGAGCGAGTCACTAGCATCTCTACCTCTGTTTTCTCATTGACACACAGTAAATGACAACAGTATCTACCTAGTAGGTCATTGTGAGGACTAAATACATTAGTACATGTAAACAGCCATATTAAATTTGTTGTTATTATGAAAGTTATTCGAGAGCACTTGCCTTGACTTGTAGGTTTGACTGATCCCAAAAGGGATGTCTGTAAAATATTTCTAGGCACCTCAAAGAAAAGCACTGGATTAGGAATGAAAAGACCAAGATTCAAGAGGCAGTTCTGCCACTTATTAGTTGTGAGACCCTGAGCAAGTCATTTAACTTCTCTCAGCTTCAGGCTCCTCATTTATCAGGTGGGATAGTAATACTTTCCCTGTCTAGCTCACTAGATTTTCCACCCACAGACTAAAAGTGAACAGCGTCTCCTGGAGTTGTGCCGTATACAATCATCCATGGTGGCATTGTTTCATCAAGTGGATGGGAAAAGACTACAAACTGTGGTGCAATTTTTAATCCCTTAAAATAATAAAAATGCCCCCCCCCAATACAGACTGTTTTAAGTTAAAAAAAAAAAAAAAAGCCCAAATTATTTAAGTGAGAGAACTTGCCGCAGTTGTGCTCTTGCTGGGACTCGGTTAACCTGAGTGTTGGGATGTAATGACTCCCATGGCTCAGGTTCACACAGGGGACATGAAGAAATAGGAAATAGTCCCACCCAACCCATCCTCTCACATGTTCTCATTCTCCCTCTTTCTGCCTCTGTGTCCCAGACGGGTCAAAAACACATGTTTTGTTTGTGTCATTGAGAGCAGGGATGGAGGGGTATGTTCTGCAATTCCGGTTTTATCTACCCTCAGAAAACAGAGGACAGCAGAGGGAATGGCTTCTACTTACCTGTGTAGACTGTATTGCTTTTATAGACGTTTGGGTTGGCATGGATTCCTGAGTAAGTGGCGACAATGACCTTATTGAAGAGCATGCAGTTGCCATTGTGACTTATGCAGCTGGCAGGAGAACACAGCAGTCCAAGGCACAGAAACAGCCCCAGTGGCAGCAGCAGGGACCCGAGGATTGCCATGGTCTTGATCTGTTTGGAAACTACTGGGCCTGAAACTGGGTAAGAGCTACAACTCACCTGTTTATATGCTCTGGGGCTGGAACTTCTGGGTGAGGTCATACATGCAAATCTCCTGCCCACTCCTCCCTAAGATGAACGGGCTTCTGGAATTTGGCCCAAGATATCACCAGGAATGAATCTCCTTGTATCTGTCACCACGACCCTTTGCGAATTCCAGTTTTGCTCATGAAGGGGAATGTACTGATCGTGGTTTTATTTTGCCTCTCATTCACCTCAGCATCTGACATTTGAAGCAAGCTGTGAGGAGGGGTTAATACTGGCAAAGTGAAATTCAGAGTTGAGTAATCATCACCTACCTGTCCTGTTTAGGAACTACACTCTTCTCGCTACAGGAAACTCAGGCATTAAAGCACTTTTCTTCATGGTATATTACGTATCCTTTCCAAGTCTCCTTAATCGAACATGTCTCCTGTCCCAGTTCATTTAGCGACTATCATAGAACTAGAAAGACTGTCCTTCTGGATTTATATTTGTTTCTTTGGAAAGAAACAGCTTTGGTTCACCTTGCTTCTGCCTGACACTTTCCTCTATACTACTGTAGCACAAGGAAACTACTGAAAAAAAATCAGAAAATATGTTTTTTTCATACTGCTTCTCTGATTTTAATTTACTCACTGAAGGAGAAAAGAGGAGAGATGTATTCGGTGTGAGTGGAAAGAAAATGAAAAATGTAGAATTGAATCAAAGAGATATTTATAAATGTTTTTTCAGGAGAAGCACTTACAGAATGGTGGAGTGAGGACCTCTGAAAAACCTACTCCTCCAGAAAAGCAATGAGCAAAAACAGTCTAAATCAACTTTTTCAGAACTCTAGAAATTAAGCAAAGACTTGCAACAATTCAAGGAGCATTTGTTTAAGAAAAATGGCTGAATCTCATTAAACATAGTGAGCATCGAGGCATTTTAACTTTCCCTGTTCCCATCCCTCTTACCCCACCTCTTCAAGTAGCCTTAGAAACCAACAGCCTTGCAACTATGATAGCCATGAAGACCAGCAAACTAGCAGCCAATAGGGAGGGGACAGAATGGGCTTGGAGTGCTCCAAAAAGCTTCATTTCCAGAGAATTGTCCCTATATGACCTGTCTGCAAATTGCCTATGAAGCTGAATTCTCAGGGCTTTCAGAACTTTCTCTGCAAACAGCCTTATTGCTAGGGTATTTGTTGAAAATAATCAGTGGGAAGTTTTTAACATTGCAGCTGTCTGAAGCAGTGGTTGCAACTGGGACTAACAAGGAGCTGAGCACAAAATTTAAAAGAAAAAACTGGGACTGAGATGTTGGTTGGGGGCCTTGGAAAGCTCTGACACATTCCTGGGGATCTAAAAGGTCATCTGCATGTACAGAGCTATGCACATGCCCAGAAAAGATCTGAGAAAGCCCTAATCACTTATCTCTGGCTGACCTTGAGGGTCTATACAAGTAAGAAATGTAGGCAAAGGCTGAGTTGTAAACTGCCTATTTGACCAGTGAAGGCATGCACACAGAGAGGAAGTTGGCAAAGATTGAGAGACTTACTGGTTCAAGACATTTAGGAAATCTCTGTCTATTCATTAGCTGACCACTAAGCTAACTAAGCAGAGACTTCAGTGACCACACATAATAAAGAATACTGACTTTGCAGAATGAATTAATTCAGAAAAGCTGCTAAATAAACAGCAGCAGCAGCAGCAACAACAAATAATAACTAATGCGAACTACAACAAACCCTGGGAAGGAGGGGAATCTGGTGTGCATAATGGTCAATGGTCACATTATATTTTTTAAATGTTCAATTTTCAAGGGAAAATTATAAGACATACAAAGGAACAAGAAAGTGTGTTCTGTATATAGAAAAAAACTCCCAGCCAATAGAAACTGTCCCTGAGGAAGTCCAAATGTTGGACTTACTAGACAAAAACATTAACTCAGTCATTATAAATATGTTCAAAGAACTAACAAAAGCCATGTTTAAAGAATAAAAGAAAAGTTTAAGAATGATGTCTCAACAAAAAAGAATATTAATAAAGATATAGAAATGGTAAAAAGGACCATACAGAAAATTTGTAGTTGAAAAGTATAACTGAAATGAAAAATTCACTAGAAGGACTTAAGAACAGATTTGAACTGGCAGAAGAAAGTATCAATAAGCTTGAAGATATTCAGTGAAGATACTGAATAAATTTAACAAACGAAGCGCAAGACTTGTATACTGAAAACTATAACAAAGAACTCATAATAGCCAAAATGATCTTGAAACAACAACAACAAAGTTGGAGGACTCACATTTACCAGTTTCAAAACTGCAAAGGTACTGTAATCAAGACAGTGTGGAAAGATGGTGGAGTAGAAGGACAATAAGCACACCTCCTCTCGTGGGCATACCAAAAGTACAGCTATTTACAGAGCAGCTATTGATGAGAAACACTGGAGTCTACCAGAAAAGATCTTCTATAACTAAAGATATAAAGAAGGAACCACAAGGAGACAAGTAGGAGGTCAGGAGTTATCAAGACCCATATCCCTGAGAAAAAAATGACAATTGCAGAGGTTCTTTACAAGGAGTGAGGAATATAAGCCCCACATCAAGCTCACCGTCCTGGGGGTCTTACACTGGAAAAACAACCCCCCAGAATGTTTGGCTTTGAAGGCCAGCAGAGACCCACAGCGTTGGGGGAAATAGAGACTCTTCTCTTAAAGGGTGCACACAAAATTTCACATGCTCCAGGACCCAGGGCAGAATTTGAAAGGGACCTGGGTCAGACCCACCTGCTGATCTTGGAGAGTCTCCTGGAGAAGCAAGAGGCAATTGGGGCTCACCCTGGGAACATAGACACTGGTGGCAGCCATTTCTGGGAGCTCATTCTACCACAAAGACACTGGTGCTGGCAAGTACCATTTTGGGATCCTCCCTCTAGCTAATTAATGCCAGGACCTTGCCCTACCCACCAGGCTTTTGGCACCAATACTGGGACACCTCAGGCCAAGCAACTACCTGTGGGGGCCACAGTCCCACCTACCAGCAGGCAGGCTACCTTAATACCCCCAGAGCCCACAGCCACCCCGGTCAAGGCCCTGTCCACTAGAAGGCCCAGGACCTGGCCCCACACACTAGTGCACATGCACTAGACCTGGAATGCCCAGGGCCCTGCAGCCAGAGGTCCCAGGGCCCAAGACAGGATCCAAATCAATAAAATCAGAAATGAAAAAGGAGAAGTTACAACCAACATCACAGAAATATAAAGGAGATTAAAGAGACTACTACAGATAACTATATATTAATAAAAATGGACTACCTAGAAGAAATGGACAAATCCCTAGAAATGTACAATCTCCCAAGCCTGAACCAAGATGAAATAAAAAATATGAACAGACCACTTACAGATAGTGATATTGAATCAGTAATAAAGAAAAACTCCCAACAAACAAAAGTCCAGGACCAGATTCCTTCACAGGTGAATATTACCAAACATTTAGAGAAGACTTAATGCTTATCCTTCTTAAACTATTCCAAAAAATTGCAGAGGAACTTCACTGAACTCATTCTACAAGGCCAGCATCACCCTGATACTGAAACCTGACAAAGATATCACCAAAAAAGAAAATAATAGACAAGTATCGTGGATGAACATAGATGCAAAAATCCTCAACAAAATATTAGGAAATCAAATCCAACAATACATTAAAAGGATCATACACCATGGCCAAGTGGGATTTATCCCAGGGATGCAAGGATGGTTCAATATCTGCAAATCAGTCAACGTAATACACCATATTAAAAAGCTGAAGAATCAAAATTATATAATCACCTCAATAGATACAGAAAAAACTTTGACAAACTTCAACATCTATTTATGATAAAATCTCTCCAGAAAGTGGGCATAGAGAGAACATATCTCAATATAATAAAGGCCTATATGACAAACCCACAGCTAACATCATGCTCAATGGTGAAAAGCTGAAAGCATTTCCTCTAAGATCAGGAACAAGTCAGGGATGCCCACTCTTGTCACTTTTATTCAACATAGTTGTGGAAGTCCTAGCCACAGCAATCAGAGAAGAAAAAGAAATAATCCAAATTGGAAAGGAAGAAGTAAAACTCACTGTTTGCTGATGACATCATACTATACATAGAAAACACTAAAGGCACCACCAAAAAACTGCTAGAGCTCATCAATGAATTTGGTAAAGTTGCAGGATACAAAACTAATATACAGAGGTCTGTTGCATTTCTATACACTAACAGTGAACTATCAGAGAAAATTTAAGAAAGCAATCCCATTCACAATAGCATCAAAAAGAATAAAATACCTGCAAATAAAATAGCTAAGGAGGTAAAAGACCTGTACTCAGAAAGCTATAAGATACTGATGAAAGAAACTGAAGACAACACAAACAGATGGAAAGATTTACCATGTTCAGGGACTGGAAGAATGAATATTGTTAGAATGACCATACTACCTAAGGCAATTTACAGACTCAGTGGCATCCCTATTAAAATACCACTGATGTCTATCAAAGAACAAGAAAAAATAATTCTAAAATTTGTATGGAAACACAAAAGACCCCAGATAGTCAAAATTATCTCAAAGAAAAACAGAGCTGGCAGCACCATGCTCCCAGCCTTCAGACTGCAGTACAATGCTACAGTAAGCAAAACAGTATGATACTAGCCCAAAATCAGACACATAGATCAATGGAACAGAATAGAGAGCCAAGAAGTAAACACCGACACTTTTGGTCAATTAATCTGACAAAGTAGGCAAGAATATACGATAGGAAAAGACAGTCTCTTCAATAAATGGTGCTGGGAAAACTGAACAGCTACATGTAAAAGAATGAAACTAGAATATTTTCTCATGCTATATACAAAAGTAAACTCAAAATAGATTAAAGACCTCAGTGTAAACCTGGAAACCATAAAACTCTTGGAAGAAATCATAGGCAAACCCTCTTTGATGTAAATTGTAGCAATATTTTTTGGATGTCTCTTAAGGACGAAGGAAACAAAACCAAAATAACCATATGGGACCTAATTAAACTTAAAAGCTTTTGCACAGCAAGGGAAACCCTTGACAAAAGAAAAAAACAAGCTACTGAGTGGGAGAAAATATTTGCAAATGATATGACTAATATCCTTATCCAAAATATATAATATCCAAAACATCCAAATCCAAAACATATAAACAGCTCATATAACTCAACATCAAAGAAACCAACAATGCAACTAAAAAATGGGCAGAGGACCTGCATGGACATTTTCCTAAAGAAGACATACAGATGGCTAACAGGCACACAAAAAGATGCTCAGCATTGCTAATCATCAGAGAAATGCAAACCAAAACCACAATGAGATATCACCTCACACCTGTCAGAATGGCTATCATCAAAAAGACCACAAATAACAAATGTTGGTGAGGATGTGGAGAAAAGGGGACCCTAGTACACTGTTGGGGGGAATGTAAATTGGTGCAGCCACTATGGAAAATGGTATGGAGATTTCTCAAAAAACTGAAAATAGAATCTATCATATGATCCAGAAATCCAAACAAGATGAAAACATTAATTTGAAAAGATACATGCACCCCAGTGTTCATACTAGCATTATTTACAATTGCCAAGATATGGAAGCAACCTAAGTGTCCATCAACAGATGATTGGATAAAGAATCTGTTTTATATATATATATATATATATATATATATATGTATATATATTTATATATATATATTTATATTTATATTCTATTGTGTGTATGTGCATCTATCTATCTACTATTACATATATATATGTAATAGAATAGAGTATTACTCAGCCATAAAAAGGGACGAAATTTTGCCATTTGCAACAATGTGGATAGACCTGAAGGTTATTATGCTTAGTGAAATAAATCATACGGAAAAATACATACACTGTATGTTATCACTTATATATGGAATCTGAAATATAAAACGAATGAATGAATTTAACAAAACAGAAAAAGACTTATAGATTTAGAGAACAAACTAGTAGTTATCAGTGAGGAGAGGGAAGAGGGAGGGGCAAGATAGAGGTAGGGGATTAAGAGGTACAAAGTACCATGTATAAAATAAGTAAGCTGCAAGGATATATTGTACAACACAGGGAATGTAGCCAATATTTTATAATAACTTTAAATGGAATATAGTCTATAAAAATTGTGGATCACTGTGTTGTATACCTGAAACTAATGTAATATTGTAAATCAACTATACCTTAATTAAAAAAAGACAAATGTGGTACTGGCATAAGAATAGACATATAGATCAATGAAACAGAGTTGCAAGTCCAGAAATAAACACATACATTTATGATCAACTGATTTTTTTGGTCATTTAAGATAAATTCTATTACATGAAGATTAAACTTCTGTTATGAGGAGATTCATACAAGATTAAACGCCTTTTCCCAATGAATCTGAGTAAATGAATTTTACTGAATGTATCTTCTAGAGTGCTTTTGCTGCAGGTTGCTTCAAAAAAGAGTGAAATCATTTTGAATGTTAGAATTAAAACAATTTGCTAATTTATTGGTCCTATGACTCCTTTTATGTAATTAAGAATTCTTATGAAATAATATATTTATGTGCTTGGAAACACTCTCAAACTCCATTTTGTCTTGAACCTTATAACCTCTTCTACCCATCACACATTCTTTTTTTAAAAACTATTTTTAAAAATTGATGTATAGTTGACTTACAGTGTTACACTGGTTTCAAGTGTACAACATAGTGATTTGATATTTTTATACATTACAAAATGATCACCACATGGTTAACTGATTTTTGACAAGGGTGCAGGACAATTCGATGGGGGGAAACTTGTCTTTTCAACAAATGGTGCTGAGAAAACTGGGTATTCATATGCAAAAGAGTGAAATTGGACTCCTATGTCATACCATATAAAAAATTAACTCAAGGTGGATCAATGACCTAAATGCTATAAAACTCTTAGAAAAAAAACAGAGATGTAAATCTTTAAGACCATGGATTAAACAACAGTTTAATAGATATAACTTAAAGGGGTGGGATAGGGAGGGTGGGAGGAAGGCTGAAGAGGGAGGGGATATGGGGATATATGTATACATATAGCCGATTCACTTCATTATACAGCAGAAACTAACACAACACTGTAAAGCAATTATACTCCCATAAAGATGTAAAAACAAAACAAAACAAAACAAAACAGTTTAATAGATATAACGCCTAAAGCAAAGGCAGCCAAAGTAAAAATAGATAAGTTGGGCTTCATCAAAGCTGAAGTCTTTTGTTCTTCAAAGGACACTGTCAAAGTGAAAAGACAACCCAAATAATGGGAGGAAATATTTGCAAATCATATATCTGATAAGGGCCCAGTATCTGGAATATATAAAGAGCACTAACAATTCAACAACTAAAAGACAAATATCCCAATTTAAAAATGGGCAAAGGATTTAAATACTTTCTCCAAAGAAGATGTATAAATAGCCAATAAGTACATGAAAAGATGCTCAACATTATTAGTCATTAGGAAAATGCAAATCAAAACTACAAAGTGATACCACTGTGAAGAGATACCACTTCACAGCCATTAAGATGGCTATAATCAAAATGACAGATGATTACATGTGTTGGCAAGGATATGGAGAAATCAGAATTCTCATGCATTGCTGATTGGAATGTAAACGGATGCTGCCATTTTGGGAAAGAGTTTGGCTTTCCTTCAAAAAATTAAACATAGAGTTACTATTATATGACCTAGCAACTTCACTTCTAGGTATGTACTCAAGATAATTAAAAACATTGTCCACACAAAAACGTGTACATGGATGTTTATAGGAGCATTTTTTGTAATAGCCAACATGTGTGGAAACATCCAAATGTCCATCTACTCATGAATGAGTAAAAAAATGTGGCATATCCATACAATGGAATATTATTCAACTATAAAAAGGAATGAAGTACTGATAGATGCTACAGCATGGATAAACCTTGAAAACATTATGCTAAGTGAAAGAAGCCAGACACTAAAGGCATGTATCCTATGATTTCATTTATATGAAATATCCATAATACACAGATCCATAGAGATAGAAAGTGGTTGCCAGGGACCTGGGCAACAAGGAGAATGGAAAGTGACTGCTACTTGGTTTGGGTTTTCTCTTTGAGGTGATGGAAATGTTCTGGAATTAGATCATGGTGACAGTCTCAAAATCTTGTGAATATACTAAAAACCACTGAATTGAATTTTATGGTATGTGAATTATACCTCAGTAAATTCTTTTATTTATATACTATTCTGTGAAGGCAAGGTGGGGTAGTAGAAAGAATGAGACAGAACTTTAGTATTAGATCCTGTTTAGAAACCTGGCTTCAGGAGAATTTTAATCTATCTGAGCTTTAGTCTCCACTGCTGAAAATTGAGGCATTAATACCAATCTTACATATTTTTATGTACATTAAATGAGAAATACATGTAAACTGTTTTGGGGGATGGGGTGGGTCTGACATATAGTAGGTGTATAACGCATGGTAATTTATTTCCTTCCTTCTTTCCTTCCTCTGCCCCTCCCTCCTTTCCTTCTTTCCTTTCTTCCTTCATACTGGATTAAGGCACTGGATCAGGAGAAAAAAAAAATATATAGGAGTCCTGCTATTATATGGAGACAATAGTCTAACCTTCCCTGTGAATTGGGGCAGAAGACTGGGGGGATGGGGGACAACTCAGAGGGGAAAACTCTGATTTAAGCAGAAGTCTTCCATTCATTCATTGCAATGTGGAGCTCAGCCCAAGAGAGGGTCTGTAGGAAGTCATCAACTTTCCCTCTAGGAAGGAGGGAGCTATTAGCTACAGGGATAGCTGTTGACAAAACAAAGTTGTTCTTTGATTCCAGCCAGAAATGACTTGATTTTTCTTCAGGACAGGGACCACAAGAAAATTAATTTTTAAAAAATGCACTCCTTTGGGCTTCCCTCTCCTTCACCCCTTTCTCTGAAATTTTGGACTCTATTTCCTGGAAATGCACACTTTGAAAAAACTCCATAGGTGATTCTAGAACAGTGCTTTTTAAAACTTTAACGTGTATTCAAATCACCTGGTGCATTTTGCTAACATGCAGTTTCTGATTCGGTCGGTCTGGTGTGGGGCCTGAGGCCCCTCATTTCTAACAGTCTCCCAGGTAATGCCAAGATGCTGCTGATCCATGGACCACACCTTGAATAGCAAAGGTTTAGCAGCTGATCTGCATAAAACAGATTGAAGCTGAATGTTAGACTAATTGTTAAAGTTGAAAAAGCTGGGTTCTATGACTGTACCGTGCACCCCAAACTTTCCAGTCCGCCTAGAGCTTATCTGCTGAAACTCTTCATGCTGTAGAAAGTGTGGTGGGCACTTCAATACCTGGTTGCTTTCTCTGGGAAGGAGAGCTGTCAGAGAGGAGAGGGCAGCTGCTCTTCTAAGGTCAAAGTCTGAGAGGAGGTCCCCTGAAATTCACCAGAAGCAACCCCTGGCGACTGCAGGGATCATCGGCCTGAGGTGCTTCGGGGTTTTTGATCCAGTGTCCTGGGTATGTCAAAGGTGTTTGGGATGCAACATGGGCATCATGGGGGAAAGAGCGCAGGCTTTAGAGTCAGAGAGGCCTCAGACCTCATCGTAACCTTGGATTGTACTTCACTTATGAATAAGAGAACTATCTGAGCCACAGTTCTCTTATGCATATAATGGAGAAAATAATACCAGCTTGACACAGCAGGACTGTGTCAAGCTTTAAGCGATAATGTGCCTGCCACAGTCAGTGCTCTGTAAGGAGTGGTTCTTAGCCACTGATGGCAGGTCACAGTGTAAATCTAAGAGGAAGGGCCACCAGGGAGAGGGTTGATCAACGTTCACTTGTCTTCATGGAATGAGAGAAATGAGAGTAAGATGGTGAGATTTTAAAAGAGAACACAGGCTTCCCTGGCGGTGCAGTGGTTGAGAGTCCGCCTGCCGATGCAGGGGACATGGGTTTGTGCCCCGGTCTGGGAGGATCCCACATGCCGTGGAGCGGCTGGGCCCGTGAGTCATGGCCGCTGAGCCTGCGCGTCCGGAGCCTGTGCTCCGCAACGGGAGAGGCCACAACAGTGAGAGGCCCGCGTACCGCAGAAAACAAAAACAAAAACAAAAATCACACAGAAAACACAAAAATTTATTTAATTTAAAGGTCTGCCTTTTATTCCGACATTACAGCTTTTTGGCATTTTATTATTAAAATGTCCTTTTTCTTAAATGAAAATACCGTCCTCGTAGATTGTAGATAGTAGAACCCCCTCCCACTCATCTGTTTATTTTTAAAATGTCCTTATTTGGCAAAGTAAGAAATAAGCTGGCTTTATTTGGGAAGATTAGCACCCTATCTAGGTCCCTGAAATCCAAAGTCTGGAAACCAGGGTCTGTGAAGGCTTTGCCTCATATCTTCCCCAAATGCCTTGTGGAAAGAAGCCGGGATTGCTGGCTTTTAAGTAGGGACTGGAAAGCTGTCTCAGGGTGAGTGTCAAAGAACTCTTCCTCATTGAGTGCGACGTTGAAGCTTTTAATGGATTCCAACGTTAGAATCCACAGTCCCCCCAAACTGAAAATTGGTTTCATTCATTTTTGAGGGCACTTCGTGGTCTGGTTTGGTGTGTGAAGAAGTGAAATGAGACAAGAAGAGAAGTCCAGGCTCAATGCTCCCCAACCCCCAGCAGAAGAGGGACTCGAAACTGCATCCCAGGCAGAGGGAGGAGGAAGGTTTGGACACCCTTTTCATGTGGCCGGCCAGCATGCATTTGAAACCATGCCCCACGGCGTTAACAGAAACTGGTGACTAACAGAAATATTTGAGCTTATCTTACAGAACAGCAGGTAAGGGAATACTTGTTAAAACCCCCCTCCGCTTATAGCCTGCCCTCTCTGAGCAAAGCATAAGCGCAAGCTCGCCTTAATTATTTTGTTGCCGATTGCATACCCTTGAAGTTTCACGTAGCCTAGGAATTTGGAGTCAACTCTTGTCCAGTTCGAGTCAGCTAAGACTAGTTGGGACCACTGACCCTAAAACTGAACCTGGGTAGAACACAGATTACCTCACCTTTTCCCTACTTCCAGTCCTCTTTCCTCATGCCTAAGACCACTCTGCTTCTTTATCCTGTAAACGTTTCAAGCCCCTCGCCTTTGGCGAGGCAGATCTGAGAGTCCTTCTCCCATCTCCTCATTTGGCTGCCTCGTGAATAAACCTTTTCTTTGTTACAAACCTCAGCATTTCAGCATTTAGCTTGCTGCCCATTGTGCACATGCACCTGGTTTGGTGACTGGTTTCTCCCTGGAGAGGCAAGAGCTCTGCCTGAGAGGAGGTGCATTGCAAGGTGCTTGGAGAGAGTTTAGCAAGCCTTGGTCAATAACCTCTGGAAACAGTTGGCTCTCCCTTTAGTTCCTGTTAGCTAGACTTTGAAATTTCTTTGCAGGGTGAAGTATTTATCAAGACATTCACATTCTTGTTCGTACTGTTTAACTGGACAGCTCAATAGTGAGAAAACATAGGATGGTTTAATCAGTGGGGCGTGACTTAGGACTCCCTGGATGAGCCATGGATCTATGTGGTCGTCTGATGAGAAAGTGATGGAGACAGCTCTCCAGAGGTAAAGTCAAAGAAAGTTGCTACTTATGGGAATTCCCTTACATCCAATTCTTTAAAAGTGTATTGATTTTCTAAAATCCTACCTTATTCATATAGGATTTCAGGTAGCTAACAGAAATATAAGATTTAAAAAAGAAGAAATTAAGGATCTAAGGGTAATAAGAGTAGAAAGAATAACACAGTAAGAGGAAGGTGGGGTTCGTTATTTTAGAGACGTTGGCTGACTGTTTCTCTGGGTTTGATACTGTTGTAGGCACTGAGGGAATGACAAACCCCTGCTCCAATGGAGTTTATGATGTGCTGATGTAATATACAACCCTATTGAAACACAGCCCTGAATCCAGCCCATACCTTTCCCTTTTCAATATCATTTCATTAGTTGAATCACAGGAACATCCTTTAATTCATTTAATTCTGTTAGATGCTACTAACTTGTGCCATTAATTGTGAACTCTGATTGTTTTCCTTTTGTACTGAATTGATACGATGTAGCAACATTTTAAATATTATTACTGTATACTATAGCTTCTTATCTTTCCTAAAAACAAAACAAATAACAGTATCTACTCTCCTGATAACAAATAGGCTCTATTTTTAGCCTGTGTACAAATGCAGTTTTGTCACTTATATAATTTGTTATTGATACAATATTTGTAGAACTGTTTCCTGAAACTTTGAGAAACATTGACTTAAGAAATTAAAATCTTATTCTAACATATCTTTCAGTTGAGAATTACCATTTCAAAGATGCTTTTTAACAAATAACATATAAGGGCTATTTAAAAAAAATTGTTGGAGTATAGTTGATTTACAACGTTGTGTTAGTTTCAGTTATACATATACATATATTCATTCTTTTTCAGATTCTTTTCCCATATAGGTTATTACAGAATATTGAATAGAATTCTCTGTGCTATACAGTAGTCCTTGTTAGTTATCTATTTTGTATGTCATAGTATGTTTATGTTAATCCCAAGCTCCTAATTTATCCCTCCCCCCCAACTATAAGGGCTATTTTTAAATGATGATTGAAATTGAAACATAAAATCTAAAAATTCTAATGGAACATGTGGATCCTAAGAATACAATAGATGCCATTTGGAGATATACTGATTTATTTAAATTATTTATAATGTATTGATTATTAATGATAATATAATATTGCCATGTTTTAAGAACTGATACAAACATTATTACTGTTTTATTATTTGGCATAAAGAAAATTATGTGAAAGATAATGTATTCCTTTTATCATGAATAAAATTTTGAATGCTTACAATATATACTCTCAAGCCAAAGATTCTGATCTAGTTGGTATGCAGTGGGGCCCAGACATCAGCACTTTGAAAACTCTGCAGGTATTCTCAGGTGCTGCAAGGCATTTTGAAAGCTCTGCAGGTATTCTCAGGTGCAGCAAAGCATTCTGAAAACTCTTCAGGTATTCTCAGGTGCAGCCAGAGTTGAGGCCAGCTCTGTTGGATGGCATGGAGAAAGCAAAAATAAATTGGTATGTATCATGCTCTGAAGGGCCTGGTGACACGTGAGGACAGGGAAAGGAGTGACTATTTTTAAGCGCTCCTGAGGCAGACCTTGCTTTGCATCTGTTTTATTTAATCTTCACAACAATCCCATGAGCTAGGAACCATCACTCCCATCTTACAGGAATTGAGACCCAGTGATATTAAGTGAATTGACCAGAAGCTAGTAAGTAAAGGAGCTGAGATTTAAAAACATTTATGTCTACTCCATCTTGTTACAAAAAAAATGATTTGGGGCTACAAGCTGGGATTTGAAATCAGGCCTTTCCTTTTTGGCCGTGCGTTCCCACCCGCTTGACATCCCACTACACAAGATTCTAGCAGCAGAAAGTGATTTGGTTCAGGCATAACAAGAACATTATCTTGATCTTCTGAAATTGGTGCTCTGGGGCTTTTATTTAGTAAGTACTTCTCAGGACCTCTATATTTATTAACTGAGTAATAAGAGTGCTGTTTTATTGTAGGTGGAAATAAGCTTTCTTGTGTTTTATGCTGAGAGAATAAGTGCATTTATCTTTATTTGTTTATTCTAGAGCAGTAGTTCCCACCTGGGGGTGACTTTGCCACCCACGGGGTATTTGGCAATGTCTGGAGGCATTTTTTGTTGCCACAACTTGTGGAGGGGGTGCTACTGGTGAGTAGTAGAGGCCAGGGGTGCTGCAAACATTCTACAATGCACAGGACAACCCTCATGACCAACAGTTATCCAGACCCAAGTGTCAGTAGTGCTGAGGTTGTGAAAACCTGCTCTAGAGGAAGGGAATTACCTGGTATGTGAAATATTAGTGACTTTTAATAACAACCAATAAATACCATTTATTAAACATCCGTGGTGTTTTGAACCCTTCAGTTGATCAGTCAGCATTTATGTTCTTGGTATCACGTCCAAAGGTCCATTAAAAATGGTTTTTGACCTCAGGAAGCGTACACTCCAGCGGGAAACCAAGAAAGTTCTGAAAACTTGAGCAGCTGTCAGAAGCTATCAAAATCATAGTCCGTACAATGAATGGCAAGGAAGATGGTCCCTTCTATGTGAGTGGTTAAGAGCAGCATCTCTGAAGTTGGGAAGAAAGCTCTTTGTTGCATTCCTGATTCACCTTTTGCTATCCATGTGACCTCAGACCAATACGTTGAACTGCTCTAATAAGTCCTCCTCCATAAAATGAGGATAATGGTAGCACCCATATCATAAGGTTGTTGGGAGATTTTAATGAGATAATATTGATACATGTGGAGCACAATGCCTGGCACAGAGAGGCACTCAGTAAAGTCTTGCTTTCCTTGTTGTTATTATTATTGGAGAGAGTCCACTGAGGTGGGGCCTGGGAGCTGCCCACACTTCCTCCGGAGGAGGATGCCTCCTTGAGCGATGACAGGCGAATCAGGGCTGTGGGTGCTCCACTTGGGCTCTAGGACGCAACCTGTCCAGCTGGTAATGAGCTGTTCACTGCAGCCGAACTGGGGTGGCGCTGGGCTTGATTGGCTGGGGGAGGTGGGAAAGAGGATAGATAGCGAGTTCTCTTTTCCTGTGAAAGTTTGTAAACTGAAAACATTCACTGCAGTCTGCAGAGCAGAAGCAGTGTGGGGAGAGGTGTGTGAATGTCTCCATCTGTGAATGAAACATGATTTAGAGCAAGGCTGCTCCAGACTTCTTCCCCAGGCAGGACATGAGCTCTCTAGAACTCTCTAGGGGAGGTGATAGGCTGGCTTGCCCCCAGACACTCAGGTGAGGACAAAGGGTGGGGTGTTCATGCCCTGGATACCTGCCAGCTTCTCTGCTACTGACTCTGCTCTGCTCTGGCTCTTTGCCTTTGACATGGATTTTACCAGAGAAGGGCACGCCATCTTTATCCATTGTTGTCCACACCCCTACTGGCTTCCTGTGTTTTGTAAACATAGATATGTTTAGTTTTCTTTCACTGGTGTTATTCCAACCCCATGCCCTTGTACCTTCTTTGTCCAGAACATTCCTCCTCCAGGGCAGGGAGGGCCGTGTTTCGATGCATGCAGGTGTGGGCCCTTCAGCTACATCTAACGGTCCCCCTTGTTGCCTGCTGTCTCAGAATGTTCCCTTCATTCTGTGGGGTCCTGGACTTGAGCTTTCCTTGGCTTATTTCAGCCTCTGCCACTTGACTCCTTTTGGTGGCCGCCTTCTGTTTCAGGTCGTATGGGAAGGCTGCTGGAGGGTGGGTGGGAGAAGGATGGGGACCTCCCTCAAGAGAGGCTGAGGGACATGGCAGCTCTTGTTCACACAGGTCCACATTTATTTATCTTGTAATACCCTTTGGATATTCCCTGTCTTGATCTACACTAGGAACTTCCTGGAGGCTTGTGCCCGAGAGAGGGGTAAGCGCAGGACTCAGAAGGTGGCTGTGAAGCACAGTCTTGAGTGTCTGTGGGGACACTGGCTGCCTCAGGCCTAGCATCTAGATTTACCTACCGGGCAGCTCAGGCCTGGCACTGCTGGCAGCTTATCACATCAGGGCTCTGCTGAGAATCAGCAACGCCAGGGCCTTAGGACTCTATGCTGCTGCCCCCAGAATCTAGCTCACCTTCATTTCCCTAGATCGCTCCACATATACCATCACCCCTAGGCTGGTACCCTGACATGTCGTTCTCATCTCCTCCACACTTAGCTTATGTTTTCCAGGTTGTGCTTAAAAGAGCACAGGCCTTAGCGTTGGTTTCAAGTTGCTGCTCTCCCACCTACTAGTGTGTGACTTGCTGTCTGAGGCTGCGTATTTTTGTTTGTCTCTGATTCATAGCCCTGCTGTGACAGTCAATCCAGTAATTGTTATTTGAGCGCCTAGTACGTGTCAGGCACTCTGCTCAGCCCGGGGGTGGTGGCGGCAGTGGGCAATCACCCAGCAAAGACCAGCACCCAGCACCCAATCCCTGATTCTGCATTTCGTTTAGTGTTGGGAGGTAGGTCCATAAGCAGGTAGCTTCAAAGTAATGGGTAAATGCTAAGATAGAGGTAAGCACAGGATGCTTTAGGAGTACAAATGAAGGGCAAGAATGAGTTTTGGAGTAAACAGTGGATGAGTTGTTTTGAAAGATGGGGGGAGATGACCCAGACAAGTGGGAGAGGTGGGGGGAGGTTTTCCTGAATGAGAGAAGTGTGGAGGATGAAACAGTGTGCTATGAACAGAGAATTACTACGACATAATGTTCAGTACCAGGATTGATGGGGCTGACGCTGGAGACTGAATAGAGGCCAAGTAATGGGAGGCCTTGTAGGTCATGCCAAGAATTTAAAACTCTATCCTATAGGCAATGGGTTTTAAAGCAAGTGAGTGACATGGCCAGATCTTGGTCTGGATCACACACTTCAGCGATTATGTGGGGAACAGATGTGAAAGTGAAAAATCTGGAATTAGGAGTCCAGTTAGGAGGCTGTCTTAATAGTCCAGGTGAGCGGTGATGAATCACCACACAATTCATCAGCAGCAGGTGCAGGGCATAGAGGGGAGGGGATAGATTTTAAAAATCAGGGCAATAAAGAGAGCAGATCTTAGAGGCAGATTGCTGAGGAGAGGGTGGGGTTAAGGATGACCGGAAGGGTGGATGATGGTGCCGTTGACTAAGATGGGGAACACAGGAGGATCAGGTTTGGGGTAAGAGTGGAGAGGATGAGTTCAGCTCGAGACAGATCTAGTTTGAGGTGCCTGTGAAATGTCCTGGTGGAGATGCCTAGCACAGAGTTGTATACACGAATCTGATGTTCAGGAAGGAAATCCAGGCTGGGATATAGACTTGTGAGTTACCTGAATATAGGTGATAGTGAAAACTTCAACATTGAATGCTATTGTCCAAGAAAACCGTGTGGAATGTGAAGAGTAGTAGTTTAAGGGCTGATTGACAGGGAACCCGAATGATTAAGTGGTGGGTGGAGGGGGGATTCCAAAGTGGAGACACACACTTGTGTAGAAAGGATGGCGTTACAGTCATGAGGGAGTAGACAGTTTTAAGAAAGAGAAAGTGAATAATAGAGTCAAGTGCATCAATAAGAAAAGTATAGAAAGCTCTCCACTGGATTTGGCAATAGGAAGGTATTGATGATTTTTGACTGAGGAGTGGTGACTAGGGGATCAGAGACTGCAGTGGATTGAATTGGGGAGGGAAGGAAGTGGGGAGAGCAGTATAGATTTTAATAAACGAGGAAGAAGGGAGATAAGGTGGGGCTGGGAGACCCAAGTGAAAGAAGGTTTTTGTTTGTTTTTAAAATGTTGCAATACTTGAATGTATTTATAGGATAAGAGGCAGGAAAACACTAGAGAAGGAGAGGTTGAAAGATAAGAAGTGAATACAACCACATCACACCCTCCTAATACTTGTAACGTGAAACCCCAGACAAGCAGCCTGCCTTCTGCAAGTTAAGCTGTGTGCCTTCGCTCATCACCCAGCAGCAACAGAGTCCACGAGTCTATGTGTCTCAGTCTGCAGCAGCTCAAATCCCAGCTTTCTCTATGGACCCAAGTCATTATTCAACACTGAACATGCACGATTGGCTCCACCATCCTTGGCTCAACAATGAGGCTTCCAACAAGGTCTTTCTCAGCCAAACTCAGTCCAGCAGATTCCAATCCCTATTTATGCACCACCGCAAGGACAGCATCCAGCCCTACTGGGTGCTAGACCTGCTGTTTCCCAGGCTCAGGCATTATTTAGTTCTTCACTTCAACTGTATATATCTCAGCCAGGCTTTATTCAAAGCAGTCTATCCCTGCTGTCTATGGTCCTTTCTGGTACTGCCATCCACAACTTTCCAGCTGTCCAACTCCGGAGACCTGCCAGGGCACAATTGGGTCTTGGCTTTCAACAAACTTCAAATATGCAGCCTATTCCTGTATTGTATGAACATCAGCTGGGTCAGGCATCAGGACTAGAAGGTTCCCAACTGACTGATACACATCTTCTCCAGGCTAGAGTGGATCTCACCCAGGCTTCAAATCTTTATTCTGGACAACTACAACAGCCTGGTCAGACAAATTTTTATAACACTGCCCAGTCACCGAGGGCTCTCCAGCAGGTTGCAGTACCTTTACCAGCATTCCAGCTTTTCTTGCCTAATTTTGGGTCTACGGGACAGCCTTTAACTGCTCTGCTTCAGACTCTTTAGCTCCCATTACAGCATCCCACCCCACAAGTGCAGGCACAGAGCATGAGTCGTCCTGCGCAAATAAGCCAGCCTTTCAGAGGATTAGTTCCTGCTGGAACTCAGCACAGCATGATCACAACTGCAGTAAAAAAATGTCTGAAATGGAACTAAAAGCCTTAGGAAGTGGCACTGATATAAAACCAGTCATGCCTCCAATCAGCAGTAGAAGCACCATACCAACCTCTAGTCCCTTCCGGGCTGCTTCCACAAGTCTGCACAGCCAGTCCAGCAAAACAAACAGCATTGTCTATGAGAAGCCGTTCCGGTCAGCCCCTGCCACTGTGAGAATGACACAACCATTTCCTACACAGTTGGCACCCCAGAAGAGAGCTGTGAGAACAGGACTCAGCCACAAGACGCTTGGTCCTAGGTGTTGGCAGAGAGCAGAGGTTTTTCAGTCCATGCAGTGGTTCTTCGCTGAACAGCAACAGAGCAAACAGATAGGAGGCAAAGTCCAGAAAGTGGACAGTGGTTACAGTAAACCTCCTGAAACACTGACTGACCCTCCTGGTCAGGAAAAAGCTGAAGAAAAGCCACCCCCTGCACCCACCATAGCCACCAAACCTGTTAGAACTGGACCAGTTAAACCTCAGGCAATCAAAATGGAAGAAATAAAGGCTCAAAAATGTGGTTTATTGCAAGGGTTGGGGGAGGGGACAGGGAAAGAGGGAGAATGAAGTCAGATAATGCCAGCAGCCAAGGGTAAAATGGTCTGGGACAATATCCTGCCCAGAGCTTGGAGGTGCACAAGGGACGTAGGAGCAATTTACAGTGACACACAGCTGCTGCCCCAGGAAAACGAGGCTTTGCCAGCTCGCCCCTACTATGTAACATGCACTCTGGATGGCCATGCATCTTCAACCAGAATTTATGTATGAATATGTGCACACATTCCTTGAGTGCATATAATTTAGAACTAAAATCCTTATGGTTAGATGACACACCAGAAATACGAGAGAAATGACACCACAGAGGAATAGCTCAGCCTGAACAATGTGGTCTCAGCTAAGACATCAGATGTGGTTTCTTTGCTCCCTGTGTTCTTTGGATATGGCGGTAGCATTTGTAGGCTTGGTGGTGAAAACATAAGATAACTGGTAGAGAGGAGCCTTATTTTTTATTATGACAACTTGCTATTTTTGTAACATGGTGATTGAATTGAACACAATCAAAGTTCAGCAACTGATCTCCCCCTCTTCCTGGATGAGGGAAATATTAATGTCAGCATCCTTGAACATATCCAAGTGGGCAGTGTTTGGCCACTGCCTCTGTTTGAAATGATGCTGGGTTTTGGTTGTGGCCCGAAGCTTTGAAGTTCTACCTGGCATCTCCTTTCTTCCATGGAGCTCTTCCCATTCAGATCTGACAGATTTGGTCAAATACTTGTTGAGTCTTGCTTGCCTCTCCTCGGTCATCTTTGTATGAATCCAGTGGTTGTTTTTTGTTTGTTTTTTTAAATGGGTTTTAACTGATGTTCATGAAGATCAGTGAGTACCTAGAACAGTGCCACTAAAGAAAGGAAATCCTATCCAAGAAGGTGCATTTCTGTGCCAGAGCTGTGTCATAACCAACCTTTGGGCCCTCTGCTGGAAAAGTAGAATCATGTCTCAAATAATGCCTTTTAAATTATATCCTCCGGTATTAAAGATGTAGGACAGTACTGTATCCTACCCCTGGGAATTATCTTGTACCTGCTTTATGATGTGTAGTAGTGACTGTGCTTTATCAGAGCTGTTTTCAATGAGGCTATTCTAGACTGTTTTCTTTTCAGATGATGATTGAGAAGCCAATAAAAAAGATAGTGCCAGGTACCACAACAGTAACAGAACTTTGCTGTTTTCTGGGGTTTTGTTTTTTATGTTTTTTTTTTTTTTAATGGATGTCTCTGTATGACTGCAGAACCTGGAAAAGCTGTCACTGCTATCAACGCATAACATATTGCTATTGGTCTCTCTCCCTCTCTTCATATATATACTCATTGTTATATACATAAAATTTGAATTTTTAGAAACATTAGTGGTGCTCTCAACTTTGGAAAAAGTATCCCAGTTGTACCATGTTTGGTTGGCATTGTACAGAAATTAACAAGCATTTGGTCTAAACACATCAAACATTTTTTTCCATTTGTACAAGGGTAACACACTATATTAAATATGTAAGGTCTTATCTACATGGGTTTGATTACAGAAACTAATAAAGTATACTCTAAATAAAAAAAAAGAGAGGCTTCCCTGGTGGCGCAGTGGTTGAGAATCTGCCTGCCAATGCAGGGGACACGGGTTCGGGCCCTGGTCTGGGAAGATCCCACATGCCGCAGTGGGCCAGTGAGCCACAACTACTGAGCCTGCACGTCTGGAGCTTGTGCTCCGCATCAAGAGAGGCTGCGACAGTGAGAGGCCCGCACACCGTGATGAAGAGTGGCCCCCGCTTGCCTCAACTAGAGAAAGCCTGTGCACAGAAACGAAGACCCAACATAGCCAAAAATAAATAAATAAAAATTTAAAAAAAAAAAGAAAGATAAGGAGTGACAACTGATGCAAACAGGTTCCAAAGGTGGAGAACACAGAGGTAGGGACTGGCCTGGGGTAGGAAGAAGGACACTCACCCTGGGGAAGAAGGAGAAGAAGGAGTGCAGATGGGTAAATGTATAGGTGGGGGCTGGAGAGTTAGGGAGACTCTCATCTTAGGGCTTCAGTTTTCTCACTAAGATAGGAAGAGTTGTTGTCTGCTGAGATGGAGGGCTTGGGGTTGGGTGGGTGGGTGGGGGTCTTGAAGAGGGCTGTGGAGGTTGGAGCAGTTCCTGAGGAGAATGGGAGAGGTGGCCGACAAAGCACAAGGAAGATCCTTGGTCTGAAGCGCTCAGCACACAGTTGAGTTTGGAGCCCCTGGTGCCTTGATAGAATTGTGTGCTTTTCTTCAACCGAAGAGGAGGGTTGAGGCGGATGATGGGATGCATTGGGTTCTCTCAGAAGAAGGAGATAGAAGGTAGATGCTTTCAGGTCAACTGTGTGGTCTAGGCTGGGGGACAGAAAATGAAGGACTCGGGCCAGGAGCCTCAGGCTGAGGAACAGGTGTAGAGGGAGTGAGCCCAGGAGACTTACTGTTGGGTGCTGGGCTACTGGAGTTTGAGATTTCTGATGCGGGACAATTCTGACAAGGTTCCTGGATTTGGGGGAGTCTGAAGGAAATGAAACCAAGCCCACTGGGCTGAGGAGGTCTGTGAGCTGTGACTCAGTGCTGGACGAGCCAGGCTTCCCAGCAAGATGGCGGATGTGGAAGAGTGAGAAGGGCTGTCGGTCTTCAGTGTGAGGTTGGTGGGCGATGGTCACGAGGAACATTGGAGGCTCATACAACCTCGTGGCAGAGGCTTTTGCAGGAAGGGGAAGAGTGAAGGTTTGGAAGTGGGGAGTGAAGAGGAGAGCACCCCCCTTCTTGACCGTGGGTCCGGTGGGGAGTGGGGATGTTGAGCCATCTCCATGAAGGGCTACAGGAAAGTGGTCAGACTGGGATCTGTCAGTTAGTACGTTGTCCAAGGAGGGGAGGGACTGAAATCTGAGCTCTGATCACATTTTGGGTCCTCAGAAGCTGGACTGCCTAGGGGGGCGCTTTTAATCAATGTGACCTTCTAACCAGAGGGGCCACCTTCTTCTAATTTACCAAAGGCACCATAGGCTAGTGGTGGCCTTGGGGAGTGATGTCCTGAGCAGAGAGCTGGGTTTCATCTAAGATCACAGGGTGTAGGAAACGGGTCCGAGATGTAGGGGTGTTTACCAGTTAGCGGGGGCTTCAAGTGGCCCAGAGGGAAGGTTGGTGAGAGAGCGAAACAGAGAGGTGGGGGTGGGGAGGGAGGAGCAGCCCTGAAGTGTCCTGTGGAGGAGGGGTAACTGGAGGGGCTTTCAGTGGGACGGTGACCGGGGATGGCAGGCTCTGAGGCATTAACAGACTGGCTCATTCCAAGGGTCCAAAGGGAAGCCACTAGCCTCCCAGGGCCAGTCTGGAGCTCCAGAAGGATCCCATTTGGATAGACTACTGTGGTCCTTGGACATCTACATCAGTGTCAGTACGCCTATTAAAAATGCATGTTCCTGGACCCCACCCCAGATCTAAGGGTGTGACACCTCTGTGTGCCATTGTGCTCAGCTCCAATGTGATTCTTAAGCACCCCAAAGTCTGAGAACCCCTGACTGGGAGTCTTGGTGGTCTTGGGTGCACAGCGCATGGTGGTATTCAGTGAGGTAACGTCGATACAGCACCTGTGCAGGGCGTATCTGGGCAATGACAGTTTTTACACACAACTCCTTGGTTGTATCGGTGACACGGTAGGTGTGTAGGCACCAGAAAGAGACTTTACTATTAGCTGATACACATGCCATCCAGAGGGTGGGACAGAATATTGCTTCATTTTTCCCTTCACAGCATCTCTCAGTCATACCTCTGGGGATCCCCTTCTTGCTCTGGTCTCCCCCTTTTTCTCTTCCATAGGCCTCTTAGTCTTTTCTATTCGCAGCCTCTCTCACGGCTGTGCTGCAAGTCCGGGGCCCGGGTCATTTCTGAGGCTGGTGTATGGACCGTGAACAAGGCAGGGGTACCAACGGCCTACCCTCACTTCCTTCAAAATATGGTACTTTGCTAATAATTTACCTCTTGTCTCTGTCTTACTGAAGGCTCCTCAGAAGGGGGTGGAAGGGAAAAGGAAAGAATGAGCCTAGGGGAAAAAGACCCGCCCACCTTGTCACCTAAATCTTACACTTTACCTGGGTTCCAGTCCCACCTTGGCAGCCAGTTCTTCCCAGACCCTTCAGCCTGCACTGATCTGAAACTCTCTTGAAATTCTAAGCAGAATTTGAATTAATTCAATTTCAATTCAACATCAGAATTTGAGTGAAGCGAATGTTTCTTTAGTTGTACTGCCCCTAGATGCTTTGGGCCACACAGATGATATACATCAGTCAACAGTAAAGGGAAAACTCTTGTGCCTTAGAGAAAAGAGAAAGGAGACCTTGCAAGGCTGGGTTTGAAACTGTCAGGAGTGGGGCTGAGAGACGGGCTGGAGAAAGTGCAGCAGGTGAAAGGGGGAAAAACAAGCCGAGAGAGCTTGTGAAATGAGCCTTGTTTGGCCTACGTGCAGAGGGGCTGGTTTCTTGAGTCAGATACTCAGAAGAGGGGCAGGAGATGATCACGAGGTCTGTGGGGCCTGGGAGGACAGGAACATCAGTAAGGTATGAGAAGGTGAAAAACAAGCAAGCAAGCTTGCAAACAAACCCCAGACCCTGAATCCCCCTGCACGTTCAGCCATGTAAATGAACGGATAGAGGAAAATCCTAGGATCTGACGGCAGAAGGGAGTGTGGTGGTTACTTAATCAAACCAATCACTTCATGCTCTCCATGTTAATTTACTGAATATTCCCATACCCCTGTAGACGAGTGCCTGCCTGTGCTTCCGATGCTCCCAGGCATACAGTGGACTAATGGGGGGCAGGGGTGGGCAGGGCAGTAGGCAGAGGACATGGCACCCTGCCACTATTTTACAAAAATGAATAATTAATTGTGTAGGAATTATGAAATCATTCACTGACATGATGTGATGGGAGTGTGAGTAAGACACCGTCCCTGCCCTCTGGGGCTCTCAGGTGATCCAGGAAGAGAGGCATGTGGACACGTAACAGTAGTTCAAGATTAACTCCCCAAAGCCGTGTTGGACATGGAAAGGGAGTTCTCTGAAAGAACAGGAAAGTGGGGAATTAAGTTCAGAACACCTTCTTGTGTGTTGTTTCTTTTCTCCTCCCCAAAAAGATTGCAAGTTCTTGGAGGATAAATCTTGTACCTCCCTTTGTGTCTCCCACGATACTCTACATGCCTGGGGTTAAGCACAGAGTAGGTGCTCAATATTTGCTCCCTCCTATCCATTTCAATGCCTACAGGGCTTAAAACATGCTCTTCATGTGTTAGGTACTTGGTTTTCTTAAATGAATAAAATTAATTTTCCCTCTCTTTCATCCCATCCCTTCATTTCTCTCCTGTCTTCCAAGGATTTGTACAATAAACGATTATTAAGATGAATCATGAAATGGTCAATGATGTTAGAAGTTCAGCTTCATTGATAAGAAATTTCACCTGTAACATCAGCAAAGATGAATAAAAATAATTCCCAACATTAATGAGGCTGCAGGTAAATGGAACTTTTATAAATCGTTAAAGGGAGAAAAATTGTTCAGTTTTTTGGGGGAAGGCAAACCGATACTCTTTGTCAATAGCCTTAAGCATGCACGTATCCCTTTGCCTAGATGTTCAATCTCTACGAAATTACCCTAAGGCAAAAATTACTGCTGAGAGGAAAGAATTATGTGGAAGGAAGATAATCAGCATTCGTCATGGTAGTGAAAGTCAAAAACATCTTAAGGGACTGTATGATTAGTATCTTGAAGCAACCTATAATAATGTGGTAGAAAAGTCTTTGAAAAATGGGAGCATATTAAAGATAGATTAAATTTTAAAATATCACAAAAAAGCAGCTCAGAAAGCTAGAACAATAGGCATTCTGGAATTCTGGTTTGTTCCTTACTGGCCGTGTGGCCTCAGGAAGGTTACTTGGCCTTTTTTGCCCTTCGGTTTTCTTTTCCGTAAATTTGAGCCGTGGCTGTTTTCTTTGCAGGGTTGCTGTAAGGACTGTTGATGTGTACATAGAGCACTTGGTTCTGAGCCTGATGCGTAGCAGATGCTCAGTTAGTAGTGGCTTTTATTACCCAATTTCTGCTTTAAAAAAAGACAAGACGTATACTTGAACGGTGAAAGAAAGACCAGTAGAAATTACAGCAAAGTGTTAGCAGTGTTGTCTCTGACTGGTGATATTGTAGTGATTTTTCTTTCCTTCTTTGGGTTTTTCTCTTTTACCAAATTTTCTACAGTGAACATTATGGAAATGATATTAATATAATCAGAAACAAAGTGCTTAGAAAAGAAATGGCCCTGGGCTTGTATTAAAAAATAAAAGAATTAAAGAGATGAACTACTGATTCATCTATGGTAGGATTATAAGAGCCCTTAGGGATCATTTGTTTAACTTCATTTTACAGCTGAGGAAACTGAGGCACCGACAGGGAAATATCTAAGATAAAACATGAATTAGTAGCGGGTGTCACATTTCCTGAGCCAGTGCTTTTCCAACTGCACTCGTCTGTCTTTGAGGACCTGGGGCTCAAGAGAGGGGTGCCTTTAGCCCTGGATATCCCCCAAACCTCTGGAGTCACCAGTAGAATCTGGAATCTCTAGAATCTTCTGAATCTCCTGGGGAGAGACTTCTGTGTCCTCTCCTCTCCCCACGCAGAGTAGGGTCAGATAGGGTCCACTACTGGGATTTACTTTCTACCGTCCAAGTTTGAACAAATTCCTTCTCCAAATTCTATTTTTTTATTCATTAAATGGAGACAGTGATGTCACTGGAAATGTCTGGCATAATTTCCAGGCCAGCCCTCTCTCCAGGGGGCCAGAGCCGTCTGTTTATTGACACATGTGTGTTCTGCTAGTACGTCCAACCCCTTGTGCCTAAAATGGAATTATTGTCTTTCCTGTTTCTCCTCCTATGTTCCACCTTGGAAAATGGCAGCACCAGAATCCAGGGTGTCATTCTCCACGCCTCCTACTTTTTTAAAACAAAAAACAAAACCCAAAAAACTTTATTTATTTATTTAAAATTTTTTTAATTTTATTGGAATATAGATGATTTACAATGTTGTGTTAGTTTCAGGTGTACAGCAAAGTGATTCAGTTATACATATACATATATTCATTCATTTTTAGATTCTTTTCTCATATAGGTTATCACAGAATATTGAGTAGAGTTCCCTGTGCTATACAGTAGGTTCTTGTTGGTTATCTATCTTATACATAGTAGTGTGTCTGTATTTTCATCCCAAGCTCCTGATTCCCACCCCGATCCCACCACATTTACCCTTTGGTAACCATAAGTTTGTTTTCAGTATCTGTAAGTCTACTTCTGTTTTGTAAATAAGTTCACCTGTGTCTTTTTTTAAAGATTAGATTCCACATATGAGTGATATCATATGATATCTGTCTCTCTCTGTCTGACTTACTTCACTTTGTATGATAATCTCTAGGTCCATCCATGTTGCTGCAAAGGGCAATATTTCATTCTTTTTTATGGCTGAGTAGTAGTCCATTTGTATATGTACTACATCTTCTTTATCCACTCATCTGTTGGTGGACATTTAGGTTGCTTCCATGTTTTGACTATTGTAAACAGTGCTGCAATGAACAGTGGGGTGCATGTATCTTTTTGAATTATAGTTTTCTCCAGATATATGCCCAGGAGTGGGATTACTGGATCATATCTTCTAACCCCTTATTGATTAGTTAAGTCTTGCTGATATAGCCCACGAACAACTCACATTCATGCAATCAGTACTGATTAGCATAAGGCACTCTCCATCTGCATAGTGGGTAGATAGGAGGAAACAGGAGGATGAACTAAACTGTCCTCGAGGAGCTTATCCTTGGGAGAGGGTTTAAGGTACATAAACAGCTGTAAAATCAGGTAGAGAGGGATGGTCACCATAAGCAAAGGAAGATAGTGGGATGTGGGGCTTGAGATGAAGGGGAGGTCAGTTCTAGTGGGGGCTTGGTGGCAGAGAAGAGGACGCACTTGATCTGGACTGAGGACAGTGTAGGATTTGGATATGTATGAAGGCACGGTGAGGAAAGGACGAGGGGTTGATCAGGGAGGAGTAGAGCCTCATGGGAGAAGGAAGGAGGAGGGTGATAGTGGGAAACAGATGAGGAAAGCAAGGCTAGTGTGAGCCTGCAGAAGGCCTTGACTTCATATACAGGCTTCCTAACTGCAGAGCCCAGGACCAGAGGAGCCATAGGTCTGAGTGATGGGGCAGAGAAGATTCCAAGGACATCATTTTCATTCCTTGGGGATGCCGGTGCAATATATTTAATTCATTCTATGAGACTCATTGAGTCCTACTCTGTGACAAGTACTAGGCTAGATGGTGTGAAAGACACCCCTGCCCCCATGGACCATACAGTTTAGTGGTACAGACAGGCAATTAAGAAGTTAACACATTAATTGCAAACTATGATATGTGTAGGCAGAAGGAAGCAGATTCACCCGAAGCTAATGGTGCTTACCCTTCAATGTCTCTCCCTTGCACGGGGCCCTAGCTGTTTTGAATTTGTGATTTTGTAAACTTCTTCTTCAAGTCAGCCTTCCACGTGGCCTGAGCTTCAGTTCCCATAGAACCTGGTTGTGCCTGGTGCTCTGGATAGAGAGTAAGGAGGTAGGGAGGAAGCCTTCTCAGATGGGCACGTCACCAAGAATCTCAGTGCAGGCTGCTCAGCACACGCTGTCCTTTGTCACCTCTTACTCTGCATCCTGCCGGTGTGACACCGAGAGCCTCCCTCTTCCTCCTGTGGCTGCGCTTTGGCGGCACCATCCTTTTCTCTGTTCCTCTAAATTCTTCGCAGCTCAAGGCCTCCCACAAGCTTCTGCCTGGAAGCCCTTCCCTCAGTGTCTTGAATTGCAGGCTCCTTTTGGGTTTTGTTTCAGGACTCCGGGTTAATGTCCCTCTGTCAGGGGTGATGGGAAGTGCTCCACAACCTTGCTAATACTTGTTTAATTTTGCAAATTTGGTGTGCATCAGTATCTCATTGTTTCAAGGAATATTTCCTTTATATAACATTTATAGTATGGCCGTTTTGGCTTTCTCTTCTAGAAGCACCTCTTCATAACCTTTGCTCATTGCTCTATTTGTGCTTGTCATTTTCTTATTGGTTTGTAGGAGTTCTTTACAGGTGCTGAACATTTGTTGATCGCATGTATTATATTGTTTCTCAAAATGTGACTTGTCGTTTACCTTTCTTTATGGTGTGTTTTGCTACGTATGCGTTTTTAATTTTAACGTAGTCACATCTCTAACCTTTTCTTCTATGGGCAGTGTTTTTGGTTTTTTGAGTCTTTTAAAAGGAATCCTCTCCTTCCATGAAGTATTAAAAAGATATCCTTCTGTATCTTCTCCTGAAGTTGAGAAGCTTTACATGTCACCTTTGGGTCTAGAATTTACCAGAGATTTATTTTTGTGACTGTGGGAGATAAGAATCAAATATTTTTCCATATGGATAACCAGTTACATCAAAAGCATTCCATCTCCGTGGACCTGTAATGCCAGTGATGGGCGTGGGGTGGGGTATTTAGATAGAAAGATAGGGAAGCCCTCTCTGATGAGGGTACATTGAGCAGAGAGCTGAATAAATGAGGAATTGAGTGAACCATGCAGTTATCTGGGGGTGCTTCCCTTAGGCAGAGGGCAAAACAAGCACCGATGTCCTGGGGTGAAGCACCCCCAGTGTTGGAGGGAAATCAAGGAGGCAGTGCTGTGGCCAGGAGGCTGGGATGAGAGGCAGCATGGCATGCTCACTGCATGCCAGGCCAGGTCAGGAAGGAGCTTGTAGATCACAGTAAGGGCTTCGAACTTCGGCTGCCACTGGAGGGCTTTGAGCAGGGAGTGACAGGATCAGATTTATGTCTTTTAGTGATCACGTTGGCTGCTACACGAAGACAAAACTGTCACGGGGCTAGAGATCACTTAAGAAGCAAGAGATGACGGCAGCTTGGGTCCTGGTGGGAGGAACAGGGAGGGTGGAAGCGGTCAGATTCAGGGTGTATTGTGAAGGTTGAGTCAAGAGAGCCTGCTGACGGACTGGATGTGGGGTGTGAGCGAAAACTAAGACCTCCACTATTCCCTTCACCCTCTTCTGAAACTCCTACCTGTATGTTTGTTAGACCCTCATAGAGTCCATCCGCCATCTTAACTAAACTTTCATCCCTTTGATCTCTTTGTGCTCTAGCTGCATTCTGGGTGAATTCTACAGTGCCTTCTTTCAACCTACTAATTCCCTCTCTGACTGCGACCAGTGTAGAGATTTTTGTGGCTGCTGAATTCTAAATTCAATCACTATGTTTTTCATTTCCAAGATGAAAAAATTTTTTTCATATCTACCTGTTTTGGTTTCATAATTTTTTTTGTTCTCCTTGAAGTAGATATTGAGAGGTAAAAATGGGTCTCTGTAGGACTGACCCCCCCCCCCCACAGATGGGCCTCCCAGAAACGGAGCTGGCTTCCTGCAGGAATCCATGGGAACTGGCCCAAGGGCTTATGACAGTTGATCCTGATCAACAGCAAGGACTGGGTACCAGCCCCATGCCCTCACTCCCACATCATGCCTGGAGAGGGGGGCTGGTTCTTCCACAGCTAGGAATCCCCAGCACTAGGTCGCTAACACATTTAGCTGCAACCACTCAGCTTGGACCTCGGTCTCAATGAAAAGGGGTTGGGCTGGTGCTTCTTCCCATCAAGAACACTGAGCCCAGGTTCCGCCACGTCCTACTGCTGTTGCATCCCAGCCTCTGATTGCTTTGGAAAGAGGCCCAGCCTTCTCCAGTCAACAGCTGAGAGTCAGGGTGCCTCTCCTACAGTCTCAGGTTTGGCCATGCTGGACCTCTCTGTGCGGCCCTAAGAGAAAAGGGCACAGGGACCTGCTCCTCTCTGTGATCTACTGCAGTGGCTGCCGCTCCAGCGGGCCAGTGCGTGTGCTACTTGGTCATTGCCTTTGTTTGCGGGGCAGACATTACACCTTCATTTATCTCTGGAACTTCCTCAACATACTTACATATGTCTGTTACGCTGCTCGCTAAAACTGATTTCATCTGGATTGGGTCACGTTTGGATTATTGATGTTTTTGGCTGTTATGCTTAGCATTCCATTTCTTCATGTGTTTTGTAATTTTAGACTTGTAGGTTCATTTGGAATAGGAAGTGTTTGGATTTTTTTTCTTTCTCCTCTGTGTTCAACCCTACCTGTCTAAAGGTGTTGTGGTTGGTTCCTCTTGGCCCCCTGAACCTCTGGTTGGTCCAGAAACAGGCCTCACACGGCTGGCTGGTGGTTGGAGATGGGGATGGCACGGTGGGCCGTCTTAACTTGGTTCCTGGAAGAAAGACTTTGTCCCCCAGTTCCCTGGGCCCACGGCTTCCTAGGAAGTTGTCACCCCAGGCTGCACCTGGCCACAGTTTTCGTCAGCTTCCTTTCTGGATTAGGGGCGACCTACCCAAAGCTGAGTCTAAGCAGCAGAGCACTTCCAGGCCTTCCTCTCCACTCCCTCGGCGATCCCACAACATTAAACCTGGAGTTCTGCAGCCTGTCCAGTCCTGCTGCAGCCTCCACAGGGTCACCTGGAGTGGTTGTCAGGGACACCAAGCCGAGAGAGCCGAATTTTCCATGACTTTCTGGTTGAGTGTCATCCGGAAGTACTTTGTGTAAAACGTTCACCAGCGGAGAGAAAGGGCAGGGGGAGGGGCGCACAGGACGGGCTGGTGAAATACATGGAGAAGGTCCAGAGGGGCCTGTGGGACCCTGCACGGGTGTCCCGACCCTTGTTGTTGTTGTTAGAGCTGAGCCCCCCGACACTCTGCTGGCTTCCAGACCCGGCACCCAGGAGCCTTGAGCTTCAGCTCTGCTCCCTTGTCATCCAAAGAGATGTTTTTTCAGTCCAACTATATCTTTTGGCTTTCCCTTTTTATATCTTGCAAAGTGTTTGGAGCAGCAGGGAGGCAACAAAGCTGGACTCGTTGTGCTATCCTGACCCAGTCGGTAGTCTTTTAATCCACGGTGGGCACGGTCTCAGGTGTGGCTCTGAAAACCTCGGTTGGGATGGCTTCTCTCAGAGCAGCCACGCCCACTGGTGGCATGAGTAGTGTAACTGGGAAAGTTAGACTGCTTTGCCAGTAGTATAACGGGGGGGGGGGCAGAGGGGACACTCAGACTATTTTCCTCCTTCCCGTGGACTCAGAGACTATGAGACCAACCTCCTACACAGCGCAGGCATCCCCTCTACACTACCTCCAGAGGTGGTCAAGGCCAGCTGGATTAGCTCCCTGTCCAGAATCCACTCCCCGTTGGCACAGCTCTGTTTTCAAGGAGTCCTTCTGGTATTGAGCATCTGTTTCTCTCTGTAGCGCCCACCCACGAATGCTATCTGCCATTTGAAGCAGCACTGAGTAGGTATGCCCCCTCTGCATTCCCTCTCAGCTGTTTGAGGGCAGCAGTAGACTTTTCTTCTCCTGGCTCCCTCATTCAACCTCCCTCTACCCCACCTGTCGTGTTCTCTTGCTCTGCAGGAACTCTGGGTTATCACATGGACTTTGTAAAACACCACCTGGCCTTGACCAAAGTGGACAGACAGACATTTAGTCCCTGAGAGGATGCTGCCTCCTGACGTCTCTAAAAGAGGAAGACGGAAAATGGATTCCCTCACATCTTCTGGTCTCAGCTAAGAATCCTCCCTGGTAGGTAGCCGGCTAAGGCATGTTTCACAAGGAAGCATCTCCCTCTAGTGGCCACCAGGGTGTATCGCAAGATGCTGTCCTCCCTTTCCTAGCTCTTTGGTCCATGAGGATTCCCTTATAAGGTTAAGAAGAGCCACTGAGCGGTGGGTGGATCAGCTGTAGACTGCAAAGCCCCTCATCTGACTTTCTGACTAAAATGAACTGATTTTGCAGTGGTGACTGGTGAGGGTGAGAGAGCTCGGCTTCAGTTTCCATGTTTCTCATAATTTCCTAAGCCAAAATTTGCAAATGGTTATACATATGTTAATATTATTCCCAGAAACTCCAGAATAATTGTTCTTCTTTTAGGTGCTTCCTTAATAATTGGCTCCTTTTATGATTTTCTCTGCCTGTCCCTACTTGCTAAGTGGTTTAGTCGAATCCTTTTAGTTGCAGTAAGCAGACTCCTTTACACCTGCATCTCAGCCACCTTGCATCTACTGGGTCCTCGCAAGGATCCCACATGGCTATGAAATAGGGGTCCTTCCCACTCAGGGGACACATGTGCATAGGTTTGCCATACAGAAAATGTTGGAGGGGGGAGTGGGAGAAAATAAACAGTTATTGAACACTTTCTATACTCTAGGTGCTACGCTGTTTCATATATATTGTTCATATTTTTGCATCAAGTCTGTTGTAACTATTATTATTCCCATTTTACAGGTAAGGAAACTGGGCTGAGAGGTTCCACCAGGGCTGCTGCAAGTTGTATATTTTCATTCTCTAGGAGATGCTCTTCACTTTGTAGTTAAAGCAGCATGATGGTTAGGGGTGGGGCCAGTAAGTCACTTGCCCAAGCCACACAGCGAGGGAGGGGCAGAGCCGGAATCCAAACCCGGGTCTGAATGACTACACAGCTAATGCTCTTCCTGCTGCATCATTCTCTTGGGGACCCCATAGGAGTAAAAGCAAATGAAGTTAGCTTTTTCCTTCTCCTTAGAGAAAGTTCCGTTTACATATTCTGAAATCAAGTGCAGGAAATATGGAATTTTATCCAAAATGACGGCCACCTCTCAGAAGGAAAAATGAGCATCTACTATGCGTGACACCTACTACTGTCCCAGGTGTTGGGTTATCAGCAAGACTCAGATCCCACTGGAGGCTGTGCTGGGCTGGACTGGGAGTGGAATGATACGCCTCCAGGGTATGATGGAGTCAACCTGAAAACCGAATTTAGTTCCACGTCAGAGGTTCCCCACCCACAGAAATGTGGTTTTAACTGGTCTGGCATGAGACTCAGCATCTCAGTTTTCTAAAGCTCCCTGAGTGATTCTACTGAGCAGCCAGGGCTGAGAAGCACTGATCTAGTCCAGCCCCTCATTGTAGAGAAGGAGGGAAAATGTGCCCAGAGGCCAGTGACTTGCTTGAGACCACTTGCCGATTAGTGTTGCTACTGAGTGTGTGCTGTCTCCTACTGGATCCTCTGCTGTGCCGGGAAGGGACAGGGAAGGGATGAGTCACCTGTTGGAAGAGAGAGGCCATAGTTGGTACAGGAGAGGCACTTACCTGTGCTCAGTACGTGCTTTTAACCATCACGTCATATGAAGTTGATCCTTAGAGGGCATGATCGCTGCTGTGAGCTGGAACCAGGTGTGACTCATGCCAGGAAACTGCTTGCTCTTATTTATTATTAGTCAGGGCGAAAGGAAGAGCTGTTGTAAGAAAAACACCCAAGAATACCGTGGCTTAAAGAACATTGAGGTTTATTTCTCTCTCATTCAACAGTCTATGGTGAATCAATGAGCTCATTTATTCCACAAGGGCATTCGGGAACCTGGAACCATCCCTAGGGCGTTAGCCAGAACTGCTGCCTAAAGCTGGCATGCAGGCACTAATGGGTTCCAGAAAGAACACGAGGAGCATGTGGATGTATTTGAAGTGGCCCATCATGTTTGCTCATTTTCCAATGGTGAGAATTTAGTCCCATGGAAGCAAGGGGCATTGGGAAAAGTATTCCCTTCCTGTAGCCAGTGCCCAGCTACAGTTCTATTCCTATAATAGAAGGAGAAAGATTTTAGTGACCAATGAGTGTCTCCCTGGTAGCCTTCAAGGGAATTTAATCCTGGTGTCCTCTTTCAATCACTCTTCCAGTCAAGAAGCACTTTCAAGTACCTCTTATGAGTCGCGCAGGCATGGGAGATGGGAGCACAGAGCAGGGGTGACTAGGTTGTATGTTTTAAGTCAGGGAACATTCCCTAGAGGCAGAAATGTTTGGACTGAGTTTTGAAGATGAGTAGGAATTGCAAAGAAGGATATGCCAGGCGGAACACAGCTGTGCAAAGGCCTGGAAGTAGATGGAAGTGGATGGGACGAAGGTTTGAATGCGCCAAAGTGGCTGGAGGAGGACTGGAGAGAACTCTGCAAAGCCAGACCATGTGGACTCCCATTCTGAAGCCAAAGAGTGCAAAGTAACCTTATTTTCTTTCTTTCTTCCTTCCCTTTCCTTTCTCTTTCTCTCTCCCTCCCCTCCCCCTCCCTTCCCTCCTTCCCTTTTCTTTCTTTCTTTCTTCCTTTCTCTCTCTCTCCCTTCCCCCCTCCCTTCCTCCCTCCCTCCCTCCTTCCCTCCCCCTTCCCTCCCCCCTCCCTCCTTCCCTTCCTTCCTTCCTTCCTTCCTTTTTCTTTCTTTCTTTCTTCCTTTCTCTCTCCCTCCCTCCCTCTCTTCCTTCTGTTGACTGAAATAAAAATGCACAACATGAGAGCTGTGAGATTTGGGTTTATTTGGGGACTTACTGAGGACTATAGCCGGGAGATGGCCTCTCAGATAGCTCTGAGGAACTGCTCTGAAGAGGTAGGGGGAGGTCAGTAGATACGGGATTTTGGCGAGGGGTTATGTGCGATCAAGCACACATCTTGGTAGGTTACTGTTAATCACAAGGAATAGATATCTCAGTTAAAGGTTTTAGTGCTTTTCTACATACAGGAAGACGCAAGAATCTGGGTGCGTGAAATTTTCTCCTGAAAATATCTAACTACCTGAGGGCCTGTTCTACCTGTTTTCCCGGAGCACAGCATGCCTCATTCCCGATCTTCGCCCTTCGTTCCTTTCAGGGTGTATGTAGGTGGAACTGGATGGTGGGCAACATGGTTTGTTTTATCCTTTCCTCCTTCCCTCCCTCCCTCCCTTCCTTTTTACAGTACATCTCCAGGACTTATTTACTTTATAACTGGAAGCGTGTGCCTTTTGGCCACCTTCACCCATTCCAGCCCCCTCCTTCCACAGCTTCAGGCAGCCATCAGTTTGTTCCCTGTATCTACGAGTTAGTTTCGTGTGTGTGTCCTTTTTATTTTATTTTATTTTTTTAGATTCCACATATAAGTGAGATTATACAGTATTTGTCTTTCTCTATGTGACTTCTTTTGCTTAGCATAATGCCCTCATGTTTCATCCATATTGTCACAAATGGCAGGGTTTCCTTCTTCTTAGGGCTGAATAATATTCCATTGTATATATATATACCACATTTTCCTTATCCATTCATCTGTCAGTGGACACACAGGTTATTTCCATATCTTGGCTATTGTAAATAATGCTGCAGTGAACACAGGGGTGCAGATATCTTTTTGAAGTAGTGATTTTATTTTCTCTGGATATAATCCAGAAGTGAGATTGCTGGATCATACGGTAGGTAGTTCTAGAACCTCCTCACTATATTTTCCATAGTGGCTGCACCAATTTACATTCCCACCAACAGTGCACAAGGATTTCCTCTTCTCCACATCCTTATAGCACTTATTTCTTGTCTTTTTGCTAACAGTCATTCTAACAGGCATAAGGTGATAAGTCATTGTGGTTTTGATTCGAATTTCCCTGATGATTTGCAAATTTTAAATTGATAGTTTTTTGTTTGTTTGTTTTTTTAATTTTCTTGGCCACCACGTGGCATGTGGGATCTTAGCTCCCCAATCAGGGATCAAATGTACACCCCCTGCATTGGAAGGGGGGAATCTTTTTTTTTTTTTTTTTGCAGTATGCAGACCACTGCTGTGGCCGCACAGGCTCAGCGGCCATGGCTCATGGGCCCAGTCACTCCGCGGCATGTGGGATCTTCCCGGACCAGGGCATGAACCCGTGTCCCCTGCATCGGCAGGCGGACGCTCAACCACTGCGCCACCAGGGAGGAAGGGGGGAATCTTAACCACTGGACATCAGGGAAGTCCCTCAATTGATAGTTTTGAGGAGTGAATTCACTGGCATCTACATGTGAAAAGGAACTTGTGTGGGATTGGGCCCCTAACTCTTAAGAGACTAAAAGGAAACTGAGCTGAGCTTTATTTATTTTTTTAAATTATTATAGCATTTTATCATCACATCCTTTTCTTTTTTTTTTTTTTATAGATTTATTTATTTTGTTTTTGGCTGCGTTGGGTCTTCGTTGCTGCGTGCTGGCTTTCTCTAGTTGCAGAGAGCGGGGGCTACTGTTTGTTGTGTGGGCTTCTCATTGCAGTGGCTTCTCTTGTTGTGGAGCACGGACTCTAGGCACATGGGCTTCAGTAGTTGTGGCTTGCGGGCTCTAGAGTGCAGGCTTAGTTGTTGTGGTGCACGGGCTTAATTGCTCCGGCATGTGGGATCCTCCCTGAACAGAGATCGAACCCGTGTCCCCTGTATTGGCAGGCGGATTCTTAGCCACTGCGCCACCAGGGAAGCCCCCTGAGCTGGGCTTTTGACACTCCCCACCCGAGGTTATTTAAGGATCAGCCAGCCTTTGGGAAATGTACTGTTTTCTGATATCATGAGATGGTCTTGCCCGCACACTTCTGGACTACAGGGTGGGTGGGAGTGGTGCCCCCTGGAAGGGGTGGGGTGTGAAAGGGGGCAATCCAGGGCACACATTGGTTTCGGGAGGAGGCCTTAGACTGGGGTGAGGCAATATCTCTCGGACTCAGACTCCAGAGCGTGGAGGTGCCTGGCATGTTTCTGGTCATGGGAGGTGGGCGACAGCTGGCCCTGTGAAGGTGGGTGGGCAGAAGGTGGGAGGCAGGTGGGTAAGGGGCCTATGTAGGTCCTTCTGTACCTCCAGTCCTCTGGGGAATTCAGGGTAAATGTAGCTGGTCTCAGGCATGCTGTGTGGTGGATCCCACGGTAAGGACTGAGAAGCAGGGGCAGAGCAAGGCCCTTTCTCTAGTGGCCCGCGTGGCAGTTGTGGCGGCACCCCCTGGCAGAAGCCCGCTGTTCCCCGCAGAGCCGTAAGCTCATGGGCTCCATGGGGGTGGCCTCCCGGGGAGGCTGGAGCTGCAGACAGGCCGACAGGTCGGTTGGCGGGGGCGTGGAACCTAAGCCTCAGGTGATCACAGTTTGGGAATTGAAAGGAAATGTGCTCTGCCTTTGCAGTTTCCGGGGATGAGGTCCGGAACATTCTGGTTATGCTTTCATATTCCCCTCCCAACCCTCAGGAGGGCCCCTCCTGCTCTCAGGATCACATTGCTTGTGAAAACTCATTCTTTTTAGCAATTCTTTCTGAAGTTTTGGACTTCTGTTTCTCAGTTTGTGTTCGTGTCTGTGTCGCCTCCCCGCTGTTCTGTCTCTGTCTCTCATTTCTCCCCACGAGCTTGCCAGTCAGCAGTCGGTCACCTGATGTTTCCTAAATGTTTCTTCTCTTTCCTGCCTCTCCGAGTCCGGCTGCAGAGAAGCTGCTGTTTCTCCACGGGCAACGGGGAGCCTGTCTTCTGTTCTCCTGAGCTGCTGCCTTTTCCTCTCGTCACTGGCCACAGGGGGTCCCTGCAGGCTCCCAGGCCAGCCAAGCAGCAAGCTCATGATGAAAGGGGGGGCTCTGTTGTCCTGAGATGAAGCATCAGGGGCAGATCCTGATGACTGAAGCCCTGACCCCCAGGTCTCCTGGTGCTGGCAGCCCAAGGCAAACTTTGCTATTAGGAGCCATCTCCTTTGTTCTTACATGTTTCTACTTTCTTGTTACCCAGTCTCAGGTTAATTGTTTTCTGACAATTTGTCTGGCAGGCTATCTGTGCGTCAGGGAGGGTAGAGTGGCTGCTGTGTGTGGAGGTGATATCACAGACCCGAGAGGGAGCAATCGCAGTGTCACACAGTGTGGGGGCCCGGTCCCGGACCCAGTCACCTACAGCTTGTTCTAAACAGTCAGCGATGCAGGCTCAGAGCCTTAGGAGCTCTCAGCAGCCTGTGGCCAAGCCTTTCCCAGGGTACCATTCTCTTGCTGTTTGTGGTTTTCAAGGGCCACCCTTCCAGTGCAGGGACCTCAGGGTACAGGTGCCTGTGTGCTGGGCTAGATGATCTTTGAGGTCTTGTCTAAGATCCTACGAATGCTGATAGCACAGAGACTAGAACAGGGGTGACAGATCTTCCCAACTATGTTAGAACATGTGGTCTGGGAATTCAGTAACTCACCCATCACAAATATTTACCGCTAAACTCTTTCTCTGTGCCAGGCATGGTGCTAAGGGCTGGAGATTCAATAGTGAATAAGCGTCCAGTTTGGTGGGGGAGACAGAGCCGCACACGCATGTAATTACAGTGCAATGTGGTCAGGACCAGGATCCAGTCATTCGTGGGGTGTTTTTTTTGTTTGTTTTTTTTTTTTGCGGTACGCGGGCCTCTCACTGCTGTGGCCTCCCCCGTTGCGGAGCACAGGCTCCGGACGCGCAGGCTCAGCGGCCATGGCTCACGGGCCCAGCCGCTCCGTGGCATGTGGGATCTTCCCGGACCGGGGCATGAACCCGCGTCCCGAATCCGCGTCCCCTGCATTGGTAGGCAGACTCTCAACCACTGCGCCACCAGGGAAGCCCTCGTGGGGTGTTTTGAGCACAGAGGAGGGGTACCTGGCCCAGTGGGGTCTCAGGAAGGCTTTGCTGGAAGAGGAATCAAGGAGATTGAGTTTGAAAGAAGCAGCAGGAGCTGGCTAGGCCAGGCAAAGGGGAGCGCAGAGGGGAGGAGAGGAAAGGTGAATTGTTTTCCTGTCTGAACCACCCAGTTTAATAGTGGTAAAAGCAAAGCATATGAGGAAGGGAGAGTGACAAAGCACAGGTCCCTTGATTTTAGAGACCAAATTTTAATCTCCTCTCCTTTGTACGAGCGTCTCAAACTCAATGGCCAGCCACCCAGTGTCTGACCTGTGAGTCCCTTCACAGTTCCTGGGGGCATGTCACGCAACCTAAAATTCCCTGCAGGGACTGCAGATGAGTGTGTCCTCATAATCCTTGCTTCACTCAGGGACTGTCTGAAAGGCAGGGCCCCTCAGCACCCAGTGCAGTGCAGGGAACACGGTGTGTGCCCATCAGATCCACAGATCGCATCTGTGTGTGTTGGGCCCCCTACCCGTCAGGGTGATCAACAGGAACTTGGCAGTTAGAGGCAGCCACCAGTTACACAAGTCGTTACGTTTACAACGGAACATGGGCCAGGCCAAAGATACGGCTGCCAGAGGCATCCCTCAGCCTGGCACCGGCAGGAGGAGGATTGCAGAGGCAAGACCTCCCCAGGGAGGGCCACCTGTGCTGGTCTCTACTGGAGGTGGGCGCCGGGCCCTCTACACGGTGAACTCCAACCTGGGCCAGTTTCTCTTTTAAGGACTCTGGGGATTAACTCCATGTTCCATTTCCTGGCGTTGCCACGGCCTTATGGGCAGATAAAGGGAAATCCACGGGAGGCAATGTGATTTTAGGAAAAGCGGCCTTGAAGTCAGCTGGCCCTGAATTTGACTCTTAGCTCTGACAGCCTTGAACACTTAACTTCTCTGAACCTTGATTCACTCATCTATAAAGTGGGGTTCATCATATCTGTTGTTTAGTAGCTGTTGTGAAGATCAAAAGAATTAGCACATGTAAAGCACATTCTTCATACCTTTACCTCTCCGAGCGGGGCAAGGTGGCTGCATTCACTCAGTAAACAATTACCGATTGTCTGTTTATTGCTAAGCGTTGTTCTGGGTTCTGTGAAAACGAATAAACAAAAATCTCATAAAGCTCACATTCTGATGGGGAAGCCAGAAAATAAGTAAACCAACAAATAAATAAACAGGATAATTTCAGATAGTGATAAGAGCTACAAAGACAAGGAGAGAGGCTGATAGAGGGTGATGTAGTAGGAGGCCCGAAGAGGCTTCGGGGTGTGCAGTGATATTTGAACTGAGACCTGAAGGCCGAGGGGGCGTCTGCCTTGCCGGGACCTGCGGAAGGAAGAACATTCAAGGCAGAGAAAACAGCAAGGATGCAGGAAATGTGCCGAGGAGGGCAAGCGCCTGGCTCATGCAAGGGAAGAAAGAAGGTCCTAGTAGTTCAAGCACTGTGAACCCTGGGGAGTGTGGTGTGAGATGAGATGGAGAGCAAGAGCTAAGCATGTTCCCAAACTCTGCTCCGGGGTGTCCTGGAGCCCTGCGATTAATTCACAGCGCTCCACGGGATGCTAAATGTTTAAGAGAACACTCAACGTCTGTTGGACTCCATGCAAGCTACTAACTAGCTCAGGATAGCTTGCAGTTTCACCATGAGATTGCCCTACATGCTTTTCGATGACATATCTTTGTGAAGCTGGCTTTTCAGTGGTTGCTGTGATAAAAAGCAAGCACCATGGGCAAATCAGTGCAGAACAGGAAATGAGGGTGGCAGTGTCTAACGTGATTCTGAGTTTTGAGAGGTTGTGCACTGCCCAACCGGCACACCACACATCCCGTTAGTAAGTAGTTGTGGTTATTTAAGAATGAAGTATTCCCTAATTTATATGTATTATTTTTTCGAACGGCTACTCAGTTATTAGGACATAAATACTTATTACTTGGTTTGGGCCTAACTAAATGAACAGAACCCTTAGGTATTTCTTTTGGCCCCAGAGGACTGTGAAAAAAATTTCTGAGCCTCTAAGAGCACTTTGAACAGAGAAGGTTGGAAAGCCACCCCTGGGCTAGGTGACAGTGCTGTCAGTCACACCCTTCTCCTTCCAAGCCCTGGGCCTGATACTGGATGTCTCTTGATAGCCGCGGAGTGCTTGTTTGTGCATGAGAGCAGGTGATGGGAAAAGGTCATGTAGATTTTCTAACTGGGTGGGTCCCCAGTCTGCCTGCCATTTGGATCACCTGGGGAACTTTGTAAAAACTGTTTCCTGTCCTCTGCCCCGGAGATTCGAATTCAGGGGTGTCTGACGGAGGAATCTGAGTTTAAAAGCCTCTGCTCCAACCCGCATTCCTTTAGGCAGCCGGGAAGGCCCAGATTTGCGGGGTCCTGGTTGTTTTCGGGTGTACTGGGGTCCAGGCTGTGGCCCGGGGAAACGAGGTGGCATTTCCGGATCTCCAGGCGGGGAAGGGGTACGGGCAGCTGCGTCACAGAATGCGGGGGTAGGTGGGTGCTAGCCGCCTTCATCCCCACATCCATTGCGGGTGCGCAGCGGGAGTGGCCCGAAAGGAAGACGCCTCTGCGGGGTGGGTCCTCACCCTCCCAGGCCCAGGGATCACGTACTTCCCCGCCCCCGCCGCGGACGGCAGGACGCCTAGGGAGGGTTTCTGGGGCGGGGTGGGAGAGGGAGAGGGCTGAGTGCAGCTGGGAGGGAGGCGGCCGAGAGGTGGCAGCAGCCGCCCGCCCGCAGCCTCCGAGCCTCCAGTCAGGCCGGGCGGGGGTCGCGGAGACGCGGGCTGCTCGGGGACGCGCGAGTGGCTCGTGGATGCGGGCGCCAAGGCCGGCCGGGCTGACCCCGGTGGCGGGGGCAGGCGGGGGAGGAACCGCGGAAACAGACGCGGGGTGCCCCCAGCGACGGCCCGATGTCTCCCGGAGTCTGAGAGCTGGGGTTGGACCAGTCTGGTTACACCCTGGTTGAGTCTCTTTACACAGGATTTGTAGGGGTGCAAGACACTGAGTTACGAACAGCGAGATGAGCAGCCACTGGCTCAATATGGTGTGATGCGAAGAATTTTTTGGGGGTGGGGGAGGGGTGGCAGGAATTAAAAATAACTCCCTTGCTGGTGTCTAAAATTCCACTGTTAGAGATGCATTCTTTTGTCTTGTCCGCTCCTCAAGGCCCTGGGAAGGATCAATGCATTAGATAGAACTTGAACTCTTTAGAATAAATCAATGACTTAATCTAATCTTTCTTCCTGGCAAGAGAAAAGCCCAGAATACTGAAGAAACAAAGAGGCGTGAAGGCACATTAATTGGTACTTGCTAATCACGCCCCAGAGACCAGGGCACTCCCTGGGAATGTTTCAGAACCATTTATGTTAGAGAAAAAGCAGCCCCATATCCACTGTGTGAATGCTTTAGGGAGGATTAATGTGGTCCCAGCACAGGGTGATTAGTTCAGTGCGTTGCATTATTATTATTATTTTGTAGAAGAGGAAGCACCTGTACTAAGATTTTAATAAATTATAAAATTAATCTCTTCTTCTCTTTCCTTCTACCTTCTCTCTTTGAATTAGGGAAGTGGTATGGTATGGTGTGATGAAACTTTTACTCCAGAAATTCCTGGCTTGGAGATCTGCCTCTGCCACCCGCTTACTGGCTGTGTAATTCTGGAAAACAATCTCTTTGAGCCTCAGTTTTCGCTTCTGTAAAGCTGGAAAAATGGTACCTACTTGGAAGGTTGTTGTGAGCATTAAATTAGATAGCACATGGAAAACATCTGGTGTATGTACTGATTCAGGCCCAAGTGATGTGTGTGTCACAATAGTCACCATGGAACACCTCCCTGTGGTCTGAAGTTTTGTATTTTTCTTTCTCTGTGACACCAGTGATGCTGTTGAACAAGGCTGTCCAGTTTGAGGACTGTCACAGTTTACACAGACATGGGCTGTGGTGTGTGTGTGTGTGTATCTGTGTGTGTGTGGTGCTCTCAGGTATAGATGCACCAATGTGAACAAGAACTGTAAAGAACTCTGCATCCTTACATACCAGATTTTTAGGAATCTTTTACCAGAAGGAATGGAAAATACTGGTAAGCAGTAAAGTCTAATCACCATTTGAAGACTGGTTCTCCATAGGTTTCTTCCAGGAATTTAACATCTGTTTAGTCTTGTAACAAATTAAAATCTATCCTCTGTCTTCAGACTAAAGACCTTGAGTCAGGGGTGAAGTTTAATCTTTTTAAGGACAGCCCCCTACTCTCATATGTAATGTGTTTCTAAAAATGTATGTGAACACCAATAAATATTTCTCCCAGTGGTAAAGTCAAGAGTAAAACAGTATTTTTAGGCTCACAACTGTGTAGGATAATGACTTTTGTATCTTTTCATTTCCCTCTGTTCCTCCTTCTTACCTGAAAGATTATGAGTTAATTATGGGTTTACAACCTGGGTTATTATTAAATTATTTTTTGATGTTGTGTGTCCTGGATCTAGATTTTTGACACTTATGTTTTTGACACATATTTTTGACACTTACATTCTGTCTTGTAACTGTATTTAAAGAACTATCTTAGACCTATCTTTATGTGTGATTGGCTTCAATGCTCACCGCTAATCCTTTTATATTTTGATTTTCCCATTCTTGAGCTCCTAATTTTGTCATGACTTGAGCAGTTGGAATATACTTTAAAGTGATTTAAACAGTATATGAGTGGCAGACATTTTGAGCTCTTATGAATGTCTTTTTCGTTAACTCCTCTCAAAAACTAAAACTTATCTGTGAGTAAAATACCTGAATCTAAATTTTTTCTATGTCAAAACTCTATAGACATCACTCTATCATAGATGAGAAGACCAAGGTCAGCATGATTTTTATTCCTTTATAGATATTTTTATCTTCTTTTATTGGTCTGGAGATAGATACATAGAAAACACGTTTTCTATTTTAATTTAAAAAGTTGTCAGAATATTTTTAGGTGTGAGTCTCTGTTAGTTACTTTTTCCTGGAACCTGGCGAACCCGTTTCTTTCTCTCAGCTTCCCCTCTTCCCCTCCCTTTTTGGAAAGTTTTCTTTTACTATATCTTCAGTGGTGGCTTCTTCTTTGATTGTTCTGGATTCTTCTTCAGAAACATAATTCTTGGGCTGAATCTCTGTTCCTGGTCTTCCATAGCTATTATCTTCTTTTTTACTTTCTGTATTTTATTGATTGTAAGAAGCACTTCTATTTTATATACAACTAAGGAAGAAAAAATGTTGCCAGTTAAATTATGACGTAATGCCATAATTATAGCCTTGTGAAATTGGTAAGTTGATCCACCAGCTTCCTTCTTGTTTTGAAGTATTTCATCTATTTTGAGAGATTTGGAAGTTTCTCCTGCCTTCAATTGCATTGTTTGGCATGTGACAGGCAATATCTTTTGCGTGTATCTCAGTTACGAAACATAACACAGCTTCTAAGCTTCTACTTAAGGATAACTTCTTTTACCTTTCTTTGATCCCTTAAAGAACTTGGCTTAAAAAAAAAAGGAATTGCAGTCATTGCTCCAATAACAGATATTTACTTCAGTAATATCAAATTAATCCCGCTCCTCTAATTCCACGGCTTTCTGCATACACAATAACTTCTTGTTTCAATGCCAAATCATAGTGTAATCTTATAAAAGACATTTTAAATGGCAATTAAACTCACATGTAATCACAACAATGTACATAAATCAATTAAAGTGCTTACAACATGAACAACTGAGACCACGTTTGGCCATACCCAGGACTTGACAGCCTCACCAGGACAGCCCCCTGGTCCACTATGATTGTAAGATGCCACCAATTGTAAGATGCCACCGATTGTAAGACGTAACCTGATTTCTGAATTGTAAACATGTGCAAAAATGGACATCTTAGAATCAGTGAAATATGATAGTTTTAATTCTTTGTTCTCTTTCTCTGCATTTTGGAAGTGTTTCTCAAGTTTGCCATCCATAATACTTATTCGATTTTCTGCCATGTCAATTCCACTCATTTACTGCTTCCTATTAATTATTGTTAAATAATTTTATTTTCTTGCAGATAGTTTTCTTATCAAAACTAGCTTCCTTTCTATCTGTTCTTGGAAACCACTGGTCAGATTCTCTTTTATAGGCCTGAAGCCCCTGGATGTTTACCATACAACTGAGTTCTAGTGAATTCGAGTGATGTGTGTGACTTACAGAACTTCCCCATAAGAGCATTCAGTGAGCTCTTCTCCGTGCTCTTTTTTTCCTTATTCCAGCTAAGTGCCAGCAGATGACAATGACAACCTTGGAGGCCACATGATGAAGTTGGCAGAACTTTTGTTATCCTGTGTGCCCAAGGTTGGAGAGCTGCTCTTGGCAGCTTGGAACATTTGTCTTAGGCTGTTTTCTAAGTGACGAATCAACTTTTATTATATTTCATCCAATATATAAATATTGGGTGTATTTGTACAGCAGCTGAATTTACTCTAATAATACATATTCTGAAGTCACCATGTACCTTTTCTAAAAGATTTTTACAAAATTCTTATAAAATTTCTATGAGAACTGCCTTAAACTTTGCTTTCTTAATTACTGTTGTTGCTAAGAAAAGAGAGTAACTTAGACACTGAAACTATCTCAAATGAGGTAATGAAGTAATTAATGGATTTTTAAAAATAAATTTATTTATTTTTGGCTGCATTGGGTCTTAGTTGCTGTGCGTTGGCTTTCTCTAGTTGCGGCGAACAGGGGCTACTCTTTGTTGCAGTGCGCAGGCTTCTTGTTGCTGTGGCTTCTCTTGTTGCGGAGCACGGGCTCTAGGCTTGTGGGCTTCAGTAGTTGTGGCATGTGGGCTCAGTAGTTGTGGCTCACAGGCTGTAGAGCACAGGCTCAGTAGTTGTGGTGCACGGGCTTAGTTGCTCCGTGGCATGTGGGATCTTCCTGGACCAGGGCTTGAACCCGTGTCTCCTGCATTGGGAGGCAGATTCTTAACCACTGTGCCACCAGGGAAGTCCTAATTATTGGATTTTAACACTCCTGTCACTTCTGCCAAAAAAAAAAGTTTCAGAATACCACCTTTCCTCAATGGGTATATGGAGTTCTGATTTGCTCAGACATTTGATAAAAGAAGAAAAGAAGAACTCTCACAAGCAAGTGACTGAAACCTGCATGGATAATAACTGAACATTGTCTAATGTTGTTTTGGATGACATTTTAAAACACTCCACTCTTTTAACTAACTGTTGTCTCTTTTATTATTAAAAGTTATATCTTATTGTTTATTTTAAAAGAGTCACAATTAGGCTTTGCATAAACAAAGGAGCTTCCCCCCATCACATTTTTGTAGGACCTATAATGTCATTTCAAGGTGGCAGTCTTTGAAGTTTATCCTGGTATCAGTTTTATCTCAGCTTGTTTTCAGTTTCAACCTCATAACATAAAAACCTCATGTTATGTTTTTCATATTATAGATGCCAATTTCCTAAAATTTTCTTCTGGTTTCTGTAGTAAATCATCTTCAGAGTTGTGTTCTTTTTCTTAGTCTTCTGGGTGATTCTCTTTTTCTTGTTTATGACATTGTTTTTCTATAGGTCCCATCGCCCCTACCCCACTACCCTCTTCACTTTATTTACCTTAAAGCATGTAGAGCTCTATGGAGACTTGGTGCTTGCTAACAGAGGAAGTGTGGCCTGTCTTTTGTTTTCCTCACTGCCCTGTTCCTTAGGTGTGCAGCTGGAGGGCCAGCTGAGGTGCATAGCTCCTCAGCAGTTCCCAGAATTGATGGGATTCATTTTGTGCAGCCCTGCTGAACTGATGTGGGATCTCCTCCAACTTCTGCCTGTTCTCTAACAGTCAGAACTGATGAGTATGTCAAAATCTTACTCTCCAGCACAAACTGCCTTTGTCCTGCCTATGAAGCATCATGTGTGGGAAAAATACCTTCTAAAATGTGATGTGCTATTGCTGGTCCTCTGCTAATTCCTGTTCCATGGTTTCCCAGGAATTGTCTGTGAATGGATGTAGATAGATTGGGGGAGACAGAATAGTTCTCTGGCCTATCCAGAGAGTAGCACCCATAGTAGAGAGCCAGTTGTTTGTTTGGTTAGGTCCTGGATCTCTGAACTGCGGGTAGAAAGTAGGAGAAAGGCAACGTATTCTTATCATTTTTCAGGTGGGTGGGGTTACTCTGTTTTACAAGGTGAAACATGGGTTGTTTGTCTCAATGCATCTTAGCTTCATTAGCTTTATTGAGGTGATAGAAATTGCTTTTAGATTCAGGTAACAGTTTGTTGGTTCATCTTCACTTTTGATGTTGTTGTGAATTTTTGCCTTTTTTTTTTTTTTCTGTTTTGTAAGTAATTTAGGGAAAAGTTTGGAGACACTTCATCAGGAGCATCCAGCCAGATGCCATTTTAAACCCTAAGTGATTTGATTTGATTTTTTTAAAACGTAGGTCTAGGAATTAGTTCAGTTTACTTATGTTCTGTTTACCTTAAATCACTTCATGAAGCATCCACTGGGTCCAAAGTTGTCTTCAGATACTTTTCTAAATTTCATTGCATAGGCCTTTGGAGGAGGCAGGGGTGAGACTTCTTTTGATAGCAGGTAACCATGTCAAACAGTCATCAAGTCGAGAGTAATTCTTATTGGGGTCTTATTCAAGGTATTTTTGATTGTTAATGATAGAAACTAATTACAGCCAGTGGGGGCAGGGTGGGGAAGGGGGAGAAAGAGAGAAAGAAAAGAAAAAAAAACCCTGCATATTGGGATGCTGGAGTACCTTAGAGAATACAAGGACAGTTGGACTAGAAGCTCAAAAGCTGTTAGGAACCCAGACCTTCCATTCACTCTCTAACCCCTGCTTTCCTGTGAAAGAAACAGTATTCGTAAACACGGGCCTTTTCAGGATGTAATGTGACTTTGTCTGCTTCTCATGGGCGTGGAGTAAAATGCATGCCTCAGAGCTTCTGCATTTTCTCTGTTCAAGTAATCCACCTCAGGCTGACTGACGGCTCTTCCTGGAGTCTGTCCTAATTCCAGACTCCAGGGAGAGAGGGAACTTGACGGGCCTGGCTTGGGTCAGGTGACCAGTCTGGCCCAATCAGCTGTGGTTGGGTATGTATATGTATGTGAAGGTACTAGCGTAATTGCTGGCTCCAACTCAGGGCTTGGAGGGAGTGGCAGGGGGGCAGCAGTTCTCAGAGAAAGAGGCTCATTGTGCCTTGGGCAGGCTCCCCAAAGGTGCCTATCACTCTTGGCTTTGGGAAGAAAGCCCACTAGGTCCTGTCCTGAGGGGAGCTGGAGTGCCAGGCCATGACCCTCCTCTCAGGCCTATGAGTTACTTGGGTGGAATAGAGCACCATTCTTCCCACTGAGTTGTGGGTCTTGGGGAGCTCTCGTGAAGAGTTGCAGAGTAATTTATAAGTCTGCACACCTGCATCTCCAGCTGTCTCCCATTAGATTTTCCTTGGCGTTGTTCCCGCTTCCCTCTAATCAGAAAAACTCTTTCGTATGAAATCCAGATTTTGCAAACTTTCTTTCTAGCAGTGACTTTATTTGGAAAGTAAACACTCCCTTCAGCTCTAAGGCAGGACCAGTCACAACTGGACATGGCACACCTGCACCATTGCTTTTCTCTATGGAGGTAGAAATGGAAATATGTTTCTCATGGCTACATTTAGTAGAATGCAGCTGGAGTTAGCAGTGTGGGAGAGCACTGGCCTAGGAGTCAGAAGTCCTGGGTTTTATTCTCCACATTGCCTTTCACATAAAATTTTAAGACTTTGAGCAATTTTATCAGTGGACCCAAATTACGGTTTTTAAATTTATAAAACGGGGATAATAATACTTACTTTGTTTACCATCTATCAAGTGTTTTAAATAGGATCAAAGATCTATAAATATAAGCCATTCTTTATTAATTGACACTGGATGGACCGTTTGTAACTTTCTAACAATATTTCAGGGGTTAATAGAGATTTATGCAGGAGGGCAACACCAGGAGGAGAGGTAGGAACTGAGAGTGGTTAAACAATTCATCCAGTGGCACAGGTAAGTCAGAGGCAGAGCTGGGGATAAGCAGGAAATTCTGGACCTCCCCCACCTGAAGACTCTCTCACATGATCACAGGTCTTCTCCATGTATCTGCTCTTTCTAGCAGGACCTCCTGTCTTAGTCTATAGTTGACCCATCCTGATCTGACCAAAAGGAAGAGGCTGTGTTGAGATCGAAGTAGCGCTGTTGACCCCCAGCCCACGTGTTGAGTACATCCGTGTACATCCTGGACAAGACTTCAGAGCTAAAAGTTCTGACTGGTTTGTCAGACTCTAAGGCCTGGGAGCTCAGACCTGCATGCTCTTTCTCCCCTTGCTTCAGTGTATCATGTACCTTGGGGTGTTGAGAGGGAGATGAGAAGGATTGGGGTAGGTGGGAAACTCAGGACTAAGTGAGGCAAATCCAGAGGATGGTTTTCTTCTCCTGTGCCTTCTAGGGACTGTGTGTGTGTGTGTGTGTGTGTGTGTGTGTGTGTGGAGGGGGGTGTGAATTAAAGTTAAGTTAAATGATGAAAGCCAAAGCAACAAGGTCTCACTTCCTTTGGTTTTGAGCTGCAGAGGAAATGTGATGTGAAAAGCAAAAAGAGTAGGCCCTACCCTTCTAGCACTTTAGAATTTGCCAGGGCAATTCCTGATTCTTGGGTCACAGATCCTTACAAACAACCCCGTGGACCGCTTAATGTCATTGTCACTGCTATCCAGATGAGGATCCTGGACGTGAGCTGACATGCCCAAGGTGAGGCCATCAGTAAATAGAGTCAGAATCTGAACCTAAATCCAGAATTTTTCCACTTAGCAACCATACTCTCATGCCTATCGCAGGGTTTTAAAACACTGATATCCGATTCTGATTTAAGTGATCTGGGGTTGGCCCTGGACATTGAGATTTTAAAAAGTTCCCCAGGTGATTCAATATCTAGTCCAGCTTGAGAACCGCTTCTCTATGCTTTCCCAAGTTTAGTGGCTGAGGACCAGCCACCTTCTGACCCCGTGCCTATCAAACTTGAATGTACATAAGAAACACCTGTGAATATTGTTAAGCATGGGATTCTGACTCAGGTGGTCTGGGAGGGCCTGAGGTTCTGTATTTCTAACAACCTCCCAGGTGGTGCTGCTGGTCCTGGAACCACACTTTGAATGGAAGGGTGATCTGACCAGCACACCTCCCATGCAGTGCTCTGAGTGTCCTCCCACCCAGGCTCCCCAGCTGTGCTCAGTCGGCCAGGTGGACCTGCTGGCTCCCCGCCCCCGACCAAGCTGGTGTGCGACTCTCAGTTTGTGTGATTGTACTTTGAGCTGAGGTGCGCCTTCCCTTCCTTCCACCACTGGGTCTGCTGCTGTGGATCCTGGTCTGGCTTTCTTTCCTGTCCCTGCTTCTGGTTCCAGGATCTGGTGCCTCCCAGTCGCCCAATTTGTTGATGTCAGCCCGGTCCTGATGTGTGAAAAAGCAGGAGGGAGCCCATGCATTGAAGACCAGAAAGCCTCATGTCTGGGATGAGAAGGCCGTGTCCCTGCTCTGCCACTTCCTGCCTGTATGGCCTTAGGCAAGTTACTTGGCCTCTGTAAGGGGATAAAGATCGCTGCCTCGTAGGTTTACAGTGAGATTACACGAGATGATTTAGGTAAAGTGTCCACATCAGAGACTGGTATGCTCCATGAACAATCATTGTATTATTAAGGAAGTTGGAACTAAACATTTACTGACTGTCCAGTATGTGCCATTTCCTGCACTAGGTGATTAGTAGACATTATCTTGTTTGAGCCTCAGAACAACCCTGCAAGGTAGGTATTTTTTCTGCTGTTCATGTGAGGTCATTGCAATCAGAAAGGTAGTGGCTCAGACAAGGATGCCCAGCTAGCAAGCTCTAGGGCCGGGACTTGCAGCCCGATTTGTCTGACTTTGAAGGCTTTTGCAGATCCCCTTTGACAGTTGTGGCTTATCTGACAGACAGGAGGGCTGCATAAACACTTGTCGACTTAGCCATTTGGGGAGAGGGAGACCAGCTCCCAGAGGCTGGGAAGCAGCTTCACTGCTCTCCATTTGCCTTTGGAGGACAGGCAGGTGGATAGGAGCAGGGGCTAAATGATTGATGGGCTGGGTCAGAAAGTGACTTTGTCACTAACAAGCATAGCCTGCCTGGTCCCTGCCCTGTGAACAAGTCAGTGCAGGACCTGGAGGAACGGTAGGCTTCTATGCCCTCCACAAGAGCAGCAATTTGTGTGTGTGTGTGTGTGCGTGCGTGCGTGCGCGCGCGCGCGCACATGCGCACGCGCTCTAGGGGCTGAGAATGAGCCAGTGGCAGCAGGAGTGAGTACTGTGGATGGGGAATGAATGAGATCTCCTTGTGGCTGGGGTGGAATGGGGCACCCTGACAGCCTCCCACCCCAGTCTCCGTGAAAAAGAGCTCGGTGGGACCCAAGCCTGTGAGTCTCCCGTCTCCTGCCAGACCCCGGCACCTGCCTGCCACCAGGTTGTTGATGTAAAATGTAAACTGTGCCTCTAACACAGCAGCCTGGCAGCGGGGAATGTGCTGATGAGAGAGAGAGAGCGCGGAAGGGGAGCGGGGGTGCTGCAGGGAGCTGGCAGCTCAAATCCCAAATGGCCTGACTCTGGTGGTGAGTGTGGGGCTTGTGCTGTCCCTTGCAGAGGACCCTCGCCTGCCCCCGGCCTGGAGGCATGGAGGCTGAGGCCAGGGCCTTCACACCTGGCTGTCCTGGAGTGAAGGCGGCCCTCTCCTCCAGCCAGGCAAGCTGCAGTGGCCCGGGCTGCTCCTCTGGCAGCACAGCCCCGCCCCGCTCTGCAGGGGGACAGGGATACTCAGCCTGCACTGCCCTTTCATACCTCTTAGCACAGGAACCGAGATGGATCTGTTTAATGGAGGAGGAGACGGAGCTGCGAGGAACTCAGCCAGGGTGCCTGGGCCTCCAGGCAGTGGTGGCGGCTGCCTCTATTTTGCTCACTGGGGACAGCGCCGCTCGGCCTCACTTCACACTGGGGTCTTCTAGCCTCAAAGCTCAGGTTGTCCATCTTGATGAAAAATGCACAGATTTTACACAATTACAGGAAAAAAGAAACCCATGCCGTATGCTTCATTGTTTATATAGCTGGTTTTGTATATTTTTGATTGTACTATTATGTTTTCAACTGTTATCCAAACTCTTTTTCTCTGAGACTGGGGAGAAGGGACTTTGCAGGACAAGGGTCCCCTCCGCCTATCCTTACAACTGCTAAATTGAGATCCTTCAACTCACTTAACATTTTATTTATTTTTAACTTTTCATTTCGAATTCATTTCAGACTTAAGAAAAAAGTTGCAAAAATAGTACCAAAAATTCCCCTCACCCAGATTCCTCCAAATGTTAACATCTTGTATAACCTAGAGGTCCATGATCAAAGCTATTAGCATTGATACATACTATTATCTAGTCTGTAGACTTAATTCAGATTTTGCCAGTTGTCCCACTATGCCCTTTCTCAGGCCCAGGATCCAATCCAGGATCCAATTTAGGATCACACGTTACATATGATTGTCCTGCCTCCTTAGTGCCCTTTCATCTGAAACAGTTCTTTGGTTTTAATTTGTCTCTGATGACCTTTTCATGTTTGAAAAGTGCTGGCCAGTTATCTTCTAGAATGTTCTTAATTTGGGTTTATGTGATGTCTCATTGTGATTTAAATCCAGGCTATGCATTTTTGGCAAAAGCACCACAGAAGTGACGTTGTGTCCTTCTCAGAGCATCATATCAGGAGGCACATGACCTCTCTTTGTTCTGGTACCTGTGATGTTCACTTTGATCTCTTGTTTAAGGTGGGGACTGCCAGGTTTCTCCCCTGTAAACTTACTGCTTTTACTTTTGTAATAAGTATTTGGTGGGGAGTTACGTTATAAATATCCTGTTTCTTCTCATGTTTTGCCCACTGATTTTAGGATTCATTAATGGTTCTGCCTGAAACAATTATTACTCGGGAGTTTAATTCACTTACAAATGCAAAGACAAGAGAATTATAAAGCAAAAATAAAAGAACCTTCTGGGCCTATGAGCAGGATTGTATCTCTTCTTACACCTCTAATATGTTTGCTAGGTTGTCTTCATAGTTTTGTCTCTAGTACAGCATAGTCAGTGGTTAAGTACATAAAACGTTGAACATCACATCCACTCTGCTCTCGCTATGTTTGCTTTCAGGTGTAACAGTATTTCATTGATGCTTCATCCTTCTAGCTGATTCATTCTGGTCTCACAGAGCGCACAGTATCTTTGGAGTTCAGAGCTACCTTCTAAATTTACTCTGAACTTAAGCTCCATCTCCCTCTATTTAGACTGAAGATGTGTGGTCTTACTCTGCATATCCCAGTGATTCTAATTTTAACTCAGGACCAGTCTTTTCTTGGTGAATGATTCAGCATTTTACCACCTGACATTTTAAGAGAACCACTTTGCTATTAAACTGAAGCCATATATTAAAGTGAAACCCTGAAGCAAGCATGGGTCCAACAAAGGTTAGACGAAGATAAGGCAATATGTCACACCTACCAACCTGCGAAGTGCATAGCAGAAATGAAATGAGATTCCGGAACCAGGGCAGACTGGGACCTTTGACAGATTCTAATGCAGAGACACCCTTCTCAGAGGTGGCTGCAGCCCTGGCTTCCCAAGGACCCTCTCTTGACTGTGTTTATGGACTATATGGAGGGATTCTGTGCTCTGGAACTGAGGCCCCAGTTAGGACTGCATGTTTAAAGGAGGCTTAAAAGTTGAACTTCCAAATTGCGAAAGTTGTAAATTTTAAGTGAGCTGTTATTGCTTTTTGTTCTGTACCAAAGAAGAATTGATGGAATGGAAAGAAAGCCTTCCTGTATTTGCATCTCACAGGTGCTGTCAGCCCAGTGATTGTACTTCCCTCATCCTTTATTTCAGACTGCACAGAAGTGCTCAGGCTTTCTCTACCCAGAGAATGGCTGGTCAGGAAGCTGGCTGAGTAAAGCAGCATAACTATTTTGGTAGAGCCCTTTTCTGTCTGTGATCTACCTACAAAACTGAAGCTGAATCCGGCCTCTGTACGTTGACACCGAATTAATTCTCAGAGACAGAGTTTTGGGTGAAGTAGAAAAGAATAGCTTTATTGCTTTGCCAGGCAAAGGGGGGCCACAGCAAGCTAATGGCCTCAAAACTGTGTGCGTCCCAACCTAGAGGGGGTAGTGAGGAGTTTTACAGTAATGGTTCAAAGAGGAGGGCGTGGTCAGCTTCGTGGACATTCTTCTGATTGGTTGGTGGTGACGTAAGTGGGAGTCGGCAACGTCAGCCTTCTGCTTCCAACTGGTCTGGAGTCTACCTGCTTGTGGGCAGCATACTGTTAATTTCTCCCACCTGGTGGGGGAATATCTGCAAAATAGCTCCAAGATATTGTTATGTATATTCCTTGAGGGGGAACCAGGACCCTGCCCCAAGCCTGCACTATTGTTCCTTTTGACTTTTCCTCCCTTATCTTGCATCTCCTCAATCCCTAATTAGCAGCGTTTGAACCTGCCCATTGGAGCTCAGGGAAGGTCATGGAGGCTGAATGAAGCCTATTTCCTGTTCTCAAGAAGTGGGGGACCCAGAAAGGCTTCTGTGCCCAGGAGCCCTACAGGGTCCTGCTCGGTATCAATAGCAGTGACCCAAGGCTTTCCTTTTAGCCTTTCTATATCATGCTCTTACTGAGTGTAGGAGGGGAGAAAGGAGGAACTAGATGGAGAAAAGGGAAAGAGCGAAGGGGACATGAATGCAGAATGGGAGGAAAATGAAACTGAGTCCCCCTAAAACCGAGTTCCCCTGCTGAGTTTATGAGTAACCTTTCTACCCAAAACTTTATTCCCTTTCTTGTCCCATCCTTGCTGCCCTCAGGATTGATAAGTATCAAAGAAAAGGGGGGACTGAAACCGAGCAGGACACTGTGGGGCCTTCCCGGGTACAAGACCCTCCGCGTCCCCACTTCCTGTTTCGCCCTCCCCTGAATTCTAAAGCACAGACTCAAGCAGTGTGTGTGTGTGTGTGTGTGTGTGTGTGTGTAGTGTGTGTGCCACAAAAGGCTCCTAAAAATGACTAACCAACTGTATAATCCCCCCAGGGGACTGGTGCTGTCCTGTTCTAGATCCAAGGTCCTAACTGGATCATGTGCCTGGTGGGGCATTGGATCTCATAAGCACACAGCCTGATGCTCGTCCCACTTCACTTTGGCTTTTAATCCAAGCAAAGTAAGACCAGGGAAGGGAGAGAGTAGTCCATGTCCCATGGGATAGGTGGGTAGCAAAAACCAGTCAGAGTGATGACAAAATTAATTTTGTACCCTTGTCCTTGGGAAATGAAAAAGAACAGGCCTTAGAAGACTCTTATGCCCAGGTTCCTTAGCATGAGTGAGGGAGCAGTTAGCCCAAAGGTTTTTCATTTCTCCCTGATCCCAGCCAGATCCAGTTTCAAGGACTCAGAGCTTCCTGTCTGAGCCAGAAAGATGCCCCACTCCCTCTAGTCCTCAAATGATTCCAAAGCCAGAGGGACTGTCAGCAGCTCTAGCGTCAGAAAACCCAGAGCCAGGTAATGAGATGAGAGGGGAAAATGCCCAGCCATGACATTAAGTGGGATTTATTTCCATCATCTTAGGCTCCCTATTGTACGGCACACCTGCAAATACTGCCACATTTTAGGATACAACTCTGAGGGTTGCAGGGCTGTGTGAGGAATAATGGCTCTGCGTGCTGTCACTGCATAGATGTGCCCTTTCCAAATACACAAACAGGAAGGTGACTTGCCAATCCAGGGGAAGGCAATAAACCACACATTCAATTAGAATGACATACATTTAATCACAATTGTCTAATAGTATTTGAGATTTCTTATTTAATCAGTAATGAGACGACCCAGCAATTAATGTTTCTGTAATTGCAGCCGCCCTTACCAGTGCAGTGTTGATTTTAAACTAATCTTTCTATTTTATATCCTCTTTTTATTTCTGGAGTTAATAAAGTTACTCTAATGAGTTGTATTAAAACATCAATTTCTTCTTTTGTTGCACCCACAAATTTATCATGGTTTTTAATCAAAATACTGAGTGAATGTGCAGGAAGGAGCTTTGGACGTCAGGGTTTGCCTGGATGGAGAAGCCAGGGTGGGAGATGGCTTATTTCCATCAGGCTCTCCCAGCCCCATTTTGCCCCTTGTGAAGAGGTTTGAGGACAGGGACAGCTTCATGGGCATGTGACCTCTGCGGTCACTCGGGCCCCATGCTCAGAAGGGCCTGTGCTTGGTTTCACACTCTGCTGTCACTGTTTTGAGTGACACCTTGAATGATACCTTTTGAAAAAATGTACCCCACATTTTCCTTATGGGCCCTGCAAATTGTGTAGCCAGTCCTGTTTGAGCATCTGTCAGAATTAGCCCCTCCTTGAGTTAGCACTAGTGTGGAGTCGGCAAGAAGTGGGTGGGGAGGGGGAGGGGGCAGGTGAAATGAACTCTGTTCTTGGGTTTCTCATGGCTTTTTATGTTCCCTTCTTGCAGTTCTAAAACTCAGGCTATAAGAATACCAAATAAAAGCAGATGCCAGTGAAAGGAGCATTAATAGGAATTCCTTTCTGGTGGAGAGGAAAAAGTCTTTTTTCTGAAATGCATTAAAAAAAATTGTAACAATGGCTAACGTTCATTGAGTACCTACCGTGGCCCAGGAACTGTTCTATGCACTTCACATATGTCATTTAATACTCAGAACAGCCCTATGAGATAGGTACTATCTGTGATTAAGCCCAAGTTGGAAACAAGGGCAAGAGAGGTTAAGCAAACTGCCCAATAAAAGGCAGAGCCAGGCTGGCATCCACATTTACATTCTGGCATGGTAGAAACGGGTTTTGGAGAGAGGCATATCTGGGTCTGTTGTAATTTCTGCCATTTGTTAGCTCCATGAACTTTCGCAAATCACTTCACCGCTCTGAGCCCCTGTTTCCTCACTAGTAAAGTGAGGATAATAGAACCTACCATGCAGGGCTGATTTGAAGGTTAAAGAAAATCATACATTTACAGCATTTAGCCTGGTGCCTGGCACAGTACCTGTTGGATATGAGGTCATGTCTCTGCCACCTTACAAATTCGTACCCAGGCTCTCCTGCAGAAAGCATTTCTTGTCTGCTCTCAACCCATATTCTGCACTCATTTGCTCTATTATTTCCTTAAGAATTGTATTCGTTCCATTATATTGATACATGCTTATTCTATATGAATGTATTCCCCAATACTTTGTTGGGTTTGTGGTATATTATTAATTTAGCAATTACTGGCCCCAACCATGAGCAAGGCACTGTGCTATGTTTAAGGCATCCTATGTTATGAATGCAAGGTGTGCTGGCCAAGTGAAATGGCATCCCATTATTTTTGCCTTATTCTATTTGTTAGAAGCAAGTCCCTAGGTCCAGCCCACACTCAAGAAGAGGAGACAATATGAGTGTGTAAACATCAGGAAGCGAGGATTCTTTCAATCCATTTTGGAAGGTGCCTACCACAAGCTCTTAACACATCCGCATTCCATCCATGCTCATGACCACCCCTAGCTTTAGAAAAGGCAGGGAAATACAGTCTTACCACGTGCCTGGAAGAAGGGATATTTGTGAACATCTCTAATGACTAACAGATATGATCCCAGAGTGTAGTGACAAATTTACTAGTGAGAGGGTCTACAGAGGGTATCCATCAGGGAATGATTAGAAAGTTAGGTTGGGGTTTACGAGATTAACTGACTTATAGAAAGTAGGTAGTCAGTGGATGTTTTTGAGCGGGAGGGTAATTTAACCAGTGATTCTTAAAATTATTATTAACTGGCTTTTTAAATTGAAAAAGAAATACACGCAATAAAGGTAAAAATTCAGGGAACAGAGGGATATGTAAGAAAAAAGCAAGGTTATTTTGTATCCCCAGATCCCAGTTCCCCCTTCCCAGAGTCATCCTTTTTTTTTTTCATTTGCTTATATATCTTGGAAATATTTAGGAATATATAAACCATATATATACACATCCCTCCTCTTCTTTTAAATCAATTGTACATGCATTATACATGCACTGTTCCTAATCCTCCTTTCTCACCTCATCCTATATCTTGGAGATAATTTCATAACAACTATAAGTCTGTTTTACTGAAGGTTTTGGAAGGATTTAAATGGGTGTCCATGCGGAATAGAGCAAAGAGAATGGAGGAAGCTAGACCAACTGAGAGGCTCTTTCTATAATTCCGATTATTGGGACTTCCCTGGTGGTCCAGTAGTTAAGACTTCGCCTTCCAAAGCAGGGGGTGCAAGTTTGATACCTGGTTGGGGAGCTAAGTTCCCACATGCCTTAGGGCCAAAAAACCAAAACATAAAACAGAAGCAATATTGTAATAAGTTCAATAAAGATTTTTTAAAAATTCTGATTATTTTTATTCATTCATCAAACATTTATTTAAGTCTTTGCTGGGATCAGTGATACCAGATAAGTGATACCAGATATCTTATCCTGATACCAGGATAAGAAATTATCCTTGCCTTCAAAGAGCTTAAGGGAGCTAAGACAAGTAAACAAATAAATCATAACGCAGTGTGCCCAAATATTGTAACTGGAGTGAAGTGACAAGTGTCTGGACTGGGAAGTCTCCAAGAGATAAAAAACAGGAGGTGGCTGGAACACCTTTTCTTTGAAAAAATGTCAACAGGTGCAGTTTGATAAAGGGTATCTTTATCACTCCTGAAAGGGTAGACTGACACATCTTTCATTTATTTTATACCCTCTTGTCTCCCCCACCCTGCCCCCATGCACACACTGACATGGTGTCTGATGCAGGCTAGTGTTACCTGACAGATGAGGACAGGCCTAAGGAGAGGCTCGAGATGGGATCGATGTTTCTCAGCCTTTGCTGATGGCATCTCCATCCCCCGCCTGGCTGTGGTAGAGACAGTGAGCAAATTCTTGATTATGCAGGAAGATGAGCCTCTGATTCATTTTTGATGTTCAACGTTATGAGGCAAGCTCCCCGGCCATCTGTTCAAGGGAGAAATGTGTTACATATTTTGATTAATTTATTTTTATCTTAATCAAGTGGCAACTTTCCATCTTGGTGTATCTTAACCTGAGCAGTTGTGACTGGAAGGCAATGGGCTTGAACAGACTGATGAGGGAGGGGGAGAAGGATGGGCCACCTGGTGTTATGCTGGTGTCAGATGCAGGAGCAGAGTCTCCCCTGCACCGTCCTTTCACCTCCCTAATTAGTGAAGAAATTGCAAACCCTTCAGAGGGCACTGAAATGCTTAGAGTGCCAGCCTCCTGGGGCTCGTTACACAAATGGGGGCAGAAAACCCAAACGGTCAGGATCTGCTGTTTACAGTCAGGGGGCCACAGGGAACCCAGGCTGGGGGTGAGAGGCATGAACAGCTTCCTGAAATGGTTAAAGGCGACTGAGATGAAGGGGAGGAGGCTGCATTTTCCTCATTAGAAAGAAATGGCCAAAAACTCTTAGTGCCTTTACTGACATTAGAAGATTTATGTTTTCCCAGCCATTGGCATTGGATGGCCATGCACAATTATGTTTCAGGTGCTGGCTCTAGGACCTCACAGAATGAGTGAGATGGAGTGGAGAGTAATATCCTAGCCATTGGTCTTAGTTTGGGGTTCCCCAAACTAAGGAGCCTGAAAAAAGGACTGGGGAGCAGTTTGTTTGGCAGAGATCCAAGGAAAAGGGGCGAGGGAGACAGAGAAGGAGGAAGAGTCATAGTGAGCTGCTTACCACATGGGCAAGTGGGCTCAATTCTGCTGAGTACCTGTCAGGATTCTCCCTCTGGAGGGGAGGCTGGTGGTTTTATTCACTGACTTCCAACCCCATTGGTTGAGGGTTGCCCTTGTGGGTGTTAATGCCTTCAGACTGCTGTTAACAATTGGGATTTAGAGAAAAAAAATCCCTAAGGCAGACAAGCAGAGACAAGGAGGATGCTTGAGTTGGTTCCCTGGACCACGCATGGGAATCAGCTGTCCCAGCTGCAGCTGAAGTCACTGTGTGCGGCACAGAGACCATCCCTGTGACTCCTGGGGAAATGGAGTGGGAGGGGAAGAAGAAATACCACTTAGTCATCAGCGGTGATCAGGGTGTGAGTTTTGTTGGCATAGCAGGCACCAATCTCAGATGGGTAGGAAATCTCAAATTCTATCCCTGCCCATAAATTAACCCAAGTTTTATTCTGCGTTCCCATCGTACTGTGCTGATGGAAGATTTTATCTCATTTTGGGGCTTTTCTCCCTGTGTGCCAGCCTCCTTCCCAGCTGCATGGTTGCTTCTGGGTTTCTGTGAGTCATTGGATGTCTCCAGGCAGCAAGTTTTGTGCTTGTGCTGGTATCTGTAGAGAATGGACTGTGATGTTTACATTGTAAACATGGGTTTTTTTTCGTTTTTGGTGATGACTTTTCTGGTTAACTAATCAGGTAGAGGAGCATTTTCTTTTTCATGTTTGCAAGGTGCTTTATTTTGCACACTTTGGAGATCCCCTGAGAGTCACTGTGCATGGAGAATGCCTTTCTGTAAAAAGATGTACTAGCTTTTGTGAATAGTTACTGCCCCGCTGTCCTCATCCCTGAGGCCATCTCCAAGTGACACTGGGGCCTCTGTGTGAAGAAGTGCACAAGATTGGCACCCGGATGCTGGCCGTCTAGACACTTCCAATGATACTTTCTTCATGAACTAGCATATGGGTCTGTTTATTTCTTGACTGCTTAGAAAAGACCTTCTAAATTTTAATTTGATTTAATTTAATTAATTAAAAAGCTATTCAGTAAACTTGAAATTTTTTTGATGTATGGTTCTATGTGAGTTTTAACACATATGTAAATCTGTGGGATCACCACCAGCACAAATCAGGATACAGAACTTCCCATCGCCCCAAGAAGCTGTGTTATGCTGACCCTTAGTAATCATCCCAACTCGTAACCCCTGGCAACCACTGATCTGTTCTCTACCACTATATTTTTGTCTTTTTGAAAATAAGATCTTGGTATTTAAAACATTGGAATAAAATTCAACGTCTAAAGTCGTTATGGTTTTGTATTAACCCACGTTTACTAGTCTGTCTGTTGAAACAAGGATTAGACAACACTTGCAAAGTCACGTATGTCAAAGTAGCTCGCCTTGAAGATGCCACCAGAAGACACTCCTGGAGAGGGTGACCAATGTTGCCAATCTCATCAGCCTTAGGGTATTTCAGGGAAATCAGTTCCACCTTCTTTCTCTTATGCTTCTTCTACTCGGTAGTATGTAGGATGACTTCTTTTTCTTAACACCACCATGAAGTCTTAACAACCAAAGGGGTTTCTTTTTTAATGTTGTAACCAGACGTTGCTGGTGCATCCATCTTCTGGTTGCTTTCCAGCAAAATCAGTCCTTGCTGATTGGTTGGAATCTTGGCTTTCCATTTTTAATTTTAACCATGGGTTCAACCTTGAGAATAATGGTCTTTCCTGTTAGGGTTTAAAAAAATCTGCAGTAGGTCTACCTGAGATAAATGAATTTGAAAGGAAGAGTCATTTCTGATGAAATGTTGCTTAAATTTGTCTTAATCTGGGTTAAATCTGGGTTATGGGAGGATAAGGGAATAAGGAGTCCAGTGTCACAATTGGGGTTCTTTCCTAAGGACTCAGGGGAACACTGGTTACTGTAATTAGACCATCCTGATGTAGTCATTTGGACTGTTAAAGGAACTAACTGGAACTGCTCTGAAATAAAGCAGGAGAGAGCCTCCTTCTTACCTACTGCCCACAGATTCTGCAGTCTGACTGGTGATCCCAGGATGGGCTGGAGGGAACGGGAATGGTGTTTCTAGGACACCTGCAGGAATGAGATTTTTCCATGGAAATAGAGGAGGAGGCACACGACCCATCTCTGGAACCCTCTTTGGTAATCTTATTCTCAGTTCTATATGGCATGAACAAGACTGCTGGGCTATTTCAGGACTCTGAAAAGATTCACACACACACATCTGATAAAAGTCTTGGACTCTTTTAAGGCAGAAGACCTTACGTGGTTTTCTATCTCTGTTAGCCAGGTTTAAGCTTGGCTATGAGAGAGAATCCAATACAATCCAATTGAACTAAATTGTAGTTTATTTCAGGCTCCCCTGAACTGGTATGGCAGTTCTAAAATTGGGAACCCAGGCTCCTTGTGTCTGGTTGCCCTCCATCTTCAACATGAATCTTCCACCTAGCTGTCCAAAATGGCTGCTCAATCTCCAGCCATATGTTCACTTTCCAACCAGCAGGAAAAAGAAAGGAAAAGCCAGTCTTCCTCTCTTTAAGGGCCCTTTCCAGAAATCACACTTACCATTGCACTTACCATATCCTCTTACTTTTCTCTGGCCAGGACTTAGTCAATTGGCCACAACTGGCAAGGGAGTTTGGCAAATGTAGTTTTTGTTCCACACAGTCATTTGCCTAGCAAAAGATCAGAGGATAGACATGAAAATATCCAGATCGGAGTGTGAACGGAAAGAGCTTGACCCCCTGAGGTTTACCTCCTGTCTGGTGTAGTCACCCTACTAGAGGGCACGGAATTACCTCTTTGAAATTTAGAGCCAAGAAGCACAACACTTCCTTTTCTTCTTTGTCCCTAGCATGGATGGTATCCCTTGGCATTTTCAAAGATCTTTATTTAATACTCAGGTGTGAAAAGAAGAAGATAAACAAAGAGAATGTTGGATGCTCAGAAACTTACATCTTATAGGTTTGGATCTTAAGGTTACTGCTTTCCATCCCCCAAAGGCTGGCGTAAGTATACAAAAATCGTGCCTGACTTTGATCCTTTCAGCTGCTGTCAGATCTCTGTGTAGAGGAGAGTAGCTTTGCTTTTTCCTGGAACAAGGCACAAGACCATTTTCAAACTCTGCCATCCCACCGTGCTCAACCATTTAGATCTGGCTTTCCACTGAGCCACAGGCTTTGTCAGTGATCGCTTCTGGTGATTAACAGGTAAGACACTTCCTCTCTCGGCGGGGAATGAATTTGTCCCTTCAGCCCCATAGGGCAACAGGATTTTCACCGCACTCTAAATAGTATATCTTGGAGATCTTTTCATGTCAGTCCCTATGGATCTAATGCATCCTTTTTAACAGTTGCATAGATATCCCATGGTGTGGATAACTCCAATTTATTTAACCAGACTCCAATTGCTGAATGCTTTAAGAATTGATGTTCCTATAGAAGAATTCCTTTTAATTGATTGTTTTTTAAATAGGGGAACAGCCTGAGTTTAGAAGGGGACATAACGGCAAGAGGAGTCATTGGGGTGGTGGGTGGGGAAGACCAACTTCTTCTACTTCATAATATTTTGAATGGTGGTCTCACTTGAGAAACTTGAATAAGAATGGTTCAATAAATTATGCACAAGAAGTGAAATCTTCTAAATCTGCTGGAGGCTGAGACCAGATCCACAGGTGTCCTTGGGATCAGAGAAATGAAGAGTCATGAACCTGAAACAGCAGGTAGGCTGGCTCACAAACTTTTAAAGTTCATACCTCAAAGCAAAACTTTGGCCTCTAACACTCAACTGGCTGATGCAAAAAGCAGAGGTGGATAACAAGGAAGATGAACACTTCAGAAATCAACGAGGCCAAGAACAAACGTCTGTTCAATTTCTGCACCAAACTTCCCAATCCTAATATGATTGTTCTGAAATAGTCCCAGCCTCAACATTTGTAAAGCAAGCATCCTTCCAAATGTTTTTAGGTACCCCAGCCTCCCAAATATATCTGCCTCCTCCCTCCCGCAACTGATAACCTTCTTCTGCCTGCTGAGAATTCAGCTATCTTTCTATTTTTTACTGTCAAAATCTACTTTCAAAAAAGAGGCAAAAAATAAAACTTGTTCACATTACAATTTAAATTGCCAATAACTGTTTAAAATGATATCAGGTTCAGAGGGAAACTAGAAAGGTATGTTTGTGTGTGCGTATATGCACACATCTTTTATTTATTTGTTTGTTTATTTTCCCTCTTTTTTTAAAATTGAAGTTTAGTTGATGTACAATATTATATAAGTTACAGGTGTACAATATACTGATTCACAATTTTTAAAGGTTATACTTTATTTATAGTTGTTATAAAATTGTCTATATTCCCCATGTTGTACAATATATCCCTGTAGCTTATTTTATACCTAATAGTTTATACCTTTTAATTCCCTACCCCTATATTCTACCCTCCCACCCTGGTAACCACTGGTTTGTTCTCTAAAGCTGTGAGTCTGCTTGTTTTTTTGTTATATTCACTAGTTTTTGGTATTTTTAGATTCTACATATAAGTAGAATCTACTTATTTATACAGTATTTGTCTTACTCTGTCTGACTTATTTCACTTAACATAATGCCCTGCAAGTCCATCTATGTTGTTGCAAATGGCAAAATTTCATTCTTTTTAATGACTGAGTAGTATTCAGTTCTCTCTCTATATATATATCACATCTTCTTTATCAATTCTTCTGGTGATGGCCACTTGGGCTTCTTCCATATCTTGGCTACCGTAAATAAAGCTGTTATGAATATTGGGATGCATATATCTTTTCAAATTAGTATGTTTTTGTTTTTTTGGATATATACCCAGTAGTGGAATTGCTGGGTAATATGAGAGTTCTATTTTTAATTTTTTGAGAAACCTCCATACTGTTTTCCACAGTGGCTTCACCAATTTACATTCCCACCAACAGTGTGTGAAGGTTCCCTTTTCTCCACATCCTTGCCAACATTTGTTATTTGTGGTCTTTTTGATGATAGCCATTCTGACAGGTGTGAGGTGATATCTCATTGTGGGTTTTTTTTATAGTTAATAGCAGCTTTATTGAGATATAATTTGCATGCCATATAATTCATCTATTTAAAGTGTACAATTCAACAGTTTTTAGTATACTCACAGAGTTATGCAACCATCATCACAATCAAATTTAGAACACATCCCCAAAAAGAAACCTCATATCCATTAGCAGCTGTTCCCCATTTCACTCCAGTCCCCCAGCCCTAGGCAACCACTGATCTATTTTTTTGCTCTATAGAATTACTTATTCTGGACATCTCATTGTGGTTTTGATTTGCATTTCCCTGATGATTAGTGTTGTTGAGCATCTTTTCATGTGCTTGTTGGCTATCTGCATTTCCTCTTGGGAAAAATGTGTATTCAATTCTTCTGACCTTTTATTTTTAAATTTAAGACCTTTATTTCTAAATTTTGTTTTTGATGTTGAATTCTGTGAGCTGTTTATATAAGTTGGATATTAACCCCTTATTGGTCATACCATTTGCAAATATTTTCTCCCATTCAGTAGGTTTTATTTTCATTTTGTTGATAGTTTCCTTTGCTGTGCAAAAAAGCTTTTAAGTTTAATTAGGTCCCATTTGTTTATTTTTGTTTTTATTTCCTTTGCTTTAGGAGACGAATCCAAAAAGTACTGCTACGATTTATGTCAAAGAGGGTTCTGCCTCTTTTCCTCTAGGAGTTTTATAGTATCTGGTTTTACATTTAGGTCTTTAATCCATTTTGAGTTTATTTTTGTATATGGTGTTAGAGAATGTTCTAATTTCATTCTTTTACATGTAGCTGTCCAGTTTTCCCAGCACCACTTATTGAAGATTGTCTTTTCTTCATTGTGTGTTCCTGCCTCCTTTATCATAGATTAATTGACTATAGGTGTGTGGGTTTATTTCTGGTGCCAGTACTATACTGTTTTGATTACTGTAGCTTTGTAGTAGAGTCTGAAGTCAGGGAGTGTGATTCCTCCAGCTTTGCTCTTTCTCAAGATTGCTTTGGCTATTCTGGGTCTTTTGTGTTTCCATAAAAATTTTTAAATTATTTGTTCTTGTTCTGTAAAAAATGCCTTTAGTATGGATTGCATTGAATCTGTAGATTGCCTTGGGTAATGTGGTCATTTTCAAAATATTAATTCTTCCAATCCAAGAACACAGTATATTTTTCCATCTGTTTGTGTCGTCTTCAATTTTTTTCATCAGTGTCTTATGGTTTTCCTAGAACAGGTCTTTTAACTCCTTAGGTAAAGTTATTCCTAGGTATTTTATTCTTTTCAATGTGATGGTAAATGGGATTGTTTCCTTAAATTCTCTTCCTGATAGATCATTGTTAGTGTATAGAAATGTAACAGATTTCTGTATATTGATTTTGTATCCTGCAACTTTACCAAATTCAGTGATGAGCTCTAGTAGTTTTCTGGTGGCGTCTTTAGGCTTTTCTATCCTAAAGTCATGTCATCTACAAACAGTGACTGTTTTACTTCTTTCTTTCCCATTTGTATTCTTTTTATTTTTTTTCTTCTCTGATTGCTGTGACTGTGACTTCCAAAACTATGTTGAATAAAAATGGTGAGAGTGAGCATCCTTGTCTTGTTCCTGATCTTAGAGGAAATGCTTTCAGCGTTTCACTGTTGAGTATGTTGTTAGCTGTGGGTTTGTCATATATGGCCTTTATTATATTGAGGTATGTTCTCTCTATGCCCACTTTCTGGAGAGTTTTTTTTAAAAATCATAAATAGGTTGATTTCACACAAATATATTTTAATTTAAATTTTTATTATAGAATTTTCAAACACAAAAGTAGAGGCAAAGTTGTAATATACCCACACATAGCTATCTTCTTCAACATTTATTAACCATCTGCCATCTTCGTTTCCATCTATCATCCGTCTCCCCCAAGCATACTTTTTCCCCCTAGATTCCTCTAAATTATTTCAAATCTTTTCATTTAATATACAAATAGGGGAAGAGAAGGTATATTTAATGGGACTAAAACCTCATGGAACGTTTAATAGGGTGGTGGCTGCCTGGGTTGAGATGGAACTGAGTGCAGAGTCAGGATTCACAAGAAATGAATTCCTGGGTTGCGAAGGATGCCTGCCACCAACGCAGAGGAGGAGGAGTTGCATCCACTGTGTAACTCCCTCTTGCTGTCCCTGCTTCCAGCCCAAGAAATGAAAGCCTTACTGTAATATTTGAGGCACTTACAGATGGTGGGAGAGAATGTTTGGGAGGGAAGAGGACTTTCATGCCCCAGTTGGCGGCTGCCTATTCTTCCACCTTCCGCTGTGTATCACTTCGCAGCTCCTTGATGTGATTTGAGCAGAGTGGGGTGTGAATGTCAGGCAAGACACAGGCCTGGAGGCCAGCGAGTGTTGTGGAGGGAACAAAGCCAGGCAAGGCTTCAGGTGGCAGCCTGCATGCCACCGAGGGGGAGGAGGGAGCAAAAGGACTTGCCATTTGGAGGGACTGGGGGCTTCGGGTCTCCTACCGAAGCATCAGCAGCTGTCAGTGTTATCCAAACTCCACTTTCTGTTCAAAATGAAGATGTCATGGAGACAGAAGAGAATGCCAGTCATGCCCTTTGATCTGCTAGTTTTGCCCAGAAGTAGCAGTTTTGTCTCCAAAACTCTTTTCTGGCATGCCAGTCTGTCCAAGGACAGTGGTTTTTGCATGTGCTAGAAGCCAAGAGGTAGATCCGTGCATGACTGGCATGTGTGACGTGGCAGGGGGGTGGGGCACAGGGGAAGGTGGCTGAAGGCACGTGGGACTGGGCGTATCCAGCGTCACCTTTGGAAGCTGCTGCCATGCACATTCCTGTGTGATAGGCTCTAGAAACATGGGCAGCATCAGTCAGCCGGCTAATTGAGGAACAGATGTTCTTGGGGCGAATTTTCCAGTACCGGTTAGACTGAAGGGCGTGGTGGTTCAGAATAAACCTGACATGATGGCAGGAGCCCAGAGGGGCCTGTTCCTGTTTCTGCTGCCCCCTCAGTAGGGCTCACAGGCTGCACATATCGGCTCTGAGCTCAGATGGATTCTGCCGCCGCTCATGTGCCACCTACAGAGTGTTAAGGGCTTTTAAGAGAGAACCTGTTTGGTCATGGTGAGGTCAGCGGTTGGCCACATGGCTTTGCTCAAGTCTGGTGAATATTTTTAGTGCAAGGGAGCCATGAAGACTGTTAACTCTAGCTTGATCTAAACAGAATCCACAAGCTCTCTAATTCAGCATTTTCTAAAGTGTGTTCTGCTGAGCACTAGCTCAGAAGAATTGTGAGGACGGGGGATGGTCAGGTGGGATAGGGCCAAGAGTGAGTGGAAGATTCCATGATGAAGTGAGTTGGGAAACTGTGGGTTGAACAGGTCTTCTTGCAGAGGACTTCTTAGGGCACTCGTCACACTATCATGCATTGTGACTTTCTAAGAGAGAGCTGTAATGTGCTGTGTTCCTACTATTTGTTTGGCTATAGGCCCCTTGTTGCAAGTGTTTTCCCATACACATTTTAGGAACTGAAGTCTTTCTTGAATGAAGGCTCGTTCTGCTGACTTTCAAAGTTATCGACACCATAATGCTCAAAGTCTAAAATATCTCTCAAGTATCTTTTATTTTTCCTTTCAAGTGTCTTTTAATCTGGAATTTTTTCTTCCCTTTTTTGTCTCATACTAAAGAGAAGTAGTTTGACATTTATACTGTTAAAAGCTCCTCCTATTGGGTTTTTGAAATTTTGATTGACTTTGTATTTCCTTTCTGGATTATCAAAAAAGAAAAAAAAAACCCACTTTGCATCTGTGTAACTCCCCTTGGGAGCCTGGATACATTCTTTCTCTTCCAACAACCCTGAGAGGTAGCATCCCCATTTTATAGATGGGGACACTGAGGCTCAGAGAGGTTTAGTTTTTGTCTCAAAGTCTCATAACGGGTAACAAAGATGTGGACTTAGGTTTGTCTAAGTCTGAAGCCTGTGTTCTTTTCTTTCAGGTGAAAGAGGGGCTGGTTTTTCTTGTTTGCTGTCTGTCTTACCCAAAAGAATATAAATACTTTCCCCAAGTGTGGGGCTTTTGCCTGTTTTGTTCACTCCAAAATCCCAGAGCCTAGCACATACTAGGTGCTCTGTAAATATTTATTTATTTGGCTGCATTGGCTCTTCATTGCAGCACACGGGATCTTTGTTGCGGTATGTGGGATCTTTCATTGCCGCGCACGGGCTTCTCTCTAGTTGTGGTGTGTGGGCTCCAGGGTGCATGGGCTCTGTAGTTTGCAGCATGCAGGCTCTCTAGTTGAGGTGTGCGAGCTCAGTAGTTGTGGTGCGGGCTTAGTTGCCCCGTGGCATGTGGGATCTTAATTCCCCAACCAGGGATTGAACCCACATCCCCTGCACTGGAAGGTGGATTCTTTATCACTGGACCACCAGGGAAGTCCCTGTAAATATTTATTGAAGGAAGGAAATCACTATCTTCTCATCTAGGCAATAACTATGTATTAAATGTCTCTTCTGGGTCCCTAAGGAGGTAAGTTTGAGAAAGTCAGCTGAAATCACAGTCTCGGTGAGGCCGAGTCCAGTAATGAGGCCAGGATTGTTTGGGGGACCGAGAGAAAGTAGTTTGCCCTGTGGGAGTGTTCCAGGGTTGCCTCTGAATCCTGACTTCTTTTAAATTTAAAAGAGAGGGCTTCCCTGGTGGCGCAGTGGTTGAGAGTCCGCCTGCCGATGCAGGGGACACGGGTTCGTGCCCCGGTCCGGGAAGATCCCACGTGCCGCGGAGCGGCTGGGCCCGTGAGCCATGGCCGCTGAGCCTGTGTGTCCGGAGCCTGTGCTCCTCAACGGGAGAGGCCACAACAGTGAGAGGCTCGCTACTGCAAAAAAAAAAAAAGAGAGAAAGAACTATTAACCACACATGCCCAGGGGAAGTAACGATGAAAATAATACAGAAGGGTGTGACCCAAAAGGGAAGTCTCCCCTTACCCCTCCATGGTTGGTCTCGTTTTTCACTTGACTTTTTTTTTGGGTGGGGGGTGTTTTTGTCCATAACTCAAATAATATGCTTACATTTCTCTTTCTTGATTCATCAATTTGAAGCAGTAGCTATTGACTCCCCATTATGATAGATGAGGCATGTATGTTCCCCTAACTTCTTTCTGTCAATTTTTATTACATTTTTATTCTTCTATTTACTTCCTCTATGATTTAAAATAAGGTGCTTAAACCTTCATTCCTTCATTCATTAACATAGTGTCTCTTGTTTCTCCACCATGTAACATGAGGACATTACTTCGACATTGCCCCCTTTCTCTTCCTCCCAATCTCAGTCAGTGCTAACTTTACTTTGTCAAAGTTTAGAACATTTATATTTCATAATGCAACCATAATTAATCTTTGTGTTTTGTTTATATACATGTTGATGCTGAAAATTGAAAATCAATACATAGCTTTAACAGTACTGTGATTTTGTAGGTATTATTCACTGTAGAATCAGTTGAGTACTTGGATCTATAGAGGAGATGTAATCCTATGTCACCAAATCTGGGCTGCTCAAAGGAGGTTGTTTCAAGCATCAAGATCAAATGGATTACTGTTGTACTCAATATCAAGTCTTCAAAAAAAAAGATTTTTATCTATTTCATATCTGGAGCATACATGACTGATCTTGGAATTGCTAATTGCAATTCTCTCTTTTCTTGCTGACTGAAGTAACAAAGACCTCCATATTACTAAGAATGTCCAACTTAAAAAAAAATTTTATTTATTTATTTTGGCTGTGCTGGGTCTTCATTGCGGCATGTGGGCTCTTCCTTGTGGCACATGGGTTTCTTTAGTTGCGGTGCGGGCTTCTCCAGTTGCAGCGTGCGGGCTCTAGAGCACACAGGCTCAGTAGTTGCGGCGTGTGGGCTTAGTTGCGGTATGTGAGATCTTAGCTCCCCAACCAGGGGTCGAACCCGGGCCCCCTGCATTGGGAGCGCAGAATCTTAACCACTGGACCACCAGGGAAGTCCCTAAGAATGTCCAGCTTCCTAGTTATTCTACTTGTAGAAGGGCCAATTTGGAACAGATTTCTTTCTGTGTCATTCTGAGCTTTTTCAGTGCACTCCTGACTTAGTTCCACTGTTTGCTGGATCTCATAGAGTCTCTTAGGTTTGAGAGACTCGGTATGCAAATGGACACTGTTTAGACGATATGAAAAAATAGAACTCTGACCCACAATCTGCAGCAACCAACCCAGGACACCAACCCATCATTTATGGTCACTAGTCCAGGAAGCCAGCCTGCTATCTATAAGTCAGACTTGTAGGAAGTCAGATCACTATCCTAGCAACCAGCCCATGAAGCTAAACAATAATCTCTGTAACAACAGGACCAACATGGCCAGGGCTTGATTAATATCTGACCGTTTCCCTCATTTTTTTCCTGATTCCAACTTAGGACCAACCAGAGACAGCCAGTGTCCACCCCTAACCAATGACATAGGAGGCCCCACTTCTAGTTAGCCCACCCACGGCTTCCCCATGCCAACAGCTCCAATCAAGGCACTTTTGAAGCCTTCCCGTTTTCCAGTATAAAGCTTTCCCACTCTTCTGCCCGACTTCGAGTCTCTGCCAAAACACAAGTGATGGTGACAGACTCCCTTGCAAGCTCTGAATAAATAACCTTTGCTTGTTCTTATTTGCTTGGTCTTTGTTTATTTCTACAGGTTCATTTTTGTTTGTTTGCTTTTCTGAAGTATATCCTCAGGTAATTTTTATCAATAAGATGTCTGGGTCTTAGCAGGTGTGAAAATATCCTTATTTTGTCCTCTCACTTGGCTGACTTCTGGGTTCAAAATAACTTTAGTCAAAACTTTAGAGGAATTGCCCCACTGTCTTCTATTATCCAGAGTTGTTACTGAGGGGATTATCAATCCTTTGTAGATAAACTCTTTCCCCGAGTAGTTTTAGAACTTCTCTTAATCCGTGTCCTGAAAGGGCATGAGGATATATGTAGGGATTCTCTTTTTAGAATCATTCTGCTCAGGACTTGGTGGGCCTTTTAGCAATAAAGACCTCAGAAATATTAATTTGATTCTTTTCTCCATTCCTTTTTCCTGGTTCTCTCTCTCTGGACTCCTGTGAGATGGATATTGGCTCTGATTAATCTTCTATGTCTTTTAATTTTTCTTTCATGCTATGTCTCTTTGTCTTTTTGCTTTCCACGTTGAAGCACTTTCTTAAATTTCTGTTTCAACAATTATGTTTTCATAGCACCCTATTCTTTATGAATGCAGTTTCTTCTCAAATATCTTTGGGGTTACTGAACTGAATTCTTTGAGTTCTGTACATTTCCTTTAGTCTCTTCCTTCAGAAGCCTGTTTCTTTGACCTGTTTCTTCCTTTGTGTTCTCCTTGAAGGTCTGCTGACCCTGGACTGTCTGTGAATATTCACAAGGGGAGGACCAGGCTGATTACTGTAGGTAGCCTATATGTAGATTTCTTGGCTATTGCCCTTCCCCTGAAGGAGAAGGCTGAATGGGTGGGCCAGTTTTACAGGCAGGCTTCATTTTAGCCTGTGTGAGTGGGGGCAAAATTGGGATGACCCTACTTTGGGATGCCAATTCCACTGTGAAATCCTACGTGTTTCCAGGAAGAACTCCCAATTTCTTCTGATTTTTCAGATTCAGCCTGGGGGCAAAATGCTGGGCAGGCAACCCTTGAAGACCTCACTTCAGTCAGTGTTCTCCCTGGCAGCTCATCCTCCCACCCTAGGGCTCTAGCTGCTGATTTTGGGGTGGGGGATGGTGAGGAGGGGTCTCTGCAGCCCTCTGTCATTGTTGTTTGCAATCAGTATGATTGCATTCACCTTGTGACTTCTTTGGTTCTTTCTTACCCAGTCTTCTGCTCTGAGCATTTTGTTGAATTGATTCCCTTTCGTACTTTTTAAACTGTCATTTTGGTTGAATTTTGGAGTGGTCTGCTTTTTCTACAACATTTTAATGGACTCAAGTGATTTTTTGTTAGACTTAGGACTGAGGAAGTTAGAACAAAGATTCTATGACCTAAGGCAAATCAATATAATCTTACACTTTATTGCCGTCACCCAAAGCACCCTCCAAGCCACAAAGAGACGGAGAACTTGGGATAAAGAGGCAATGACAAACAAGTGGGAGTGCATTTGCTCTTTACTGTTTAGCAGAGGTAAATGCAGACCCCACGGGAGCACACCCATGGCCCAGGAAGATTTGCTGAGCTCTGTCGTCTTCTTACTGCTCTGAGGATAGTCAAATATTATTGTGCAGAACTGGCAGAATTTTCTGGAAAAGGCATGTAGAGTCTATTTCACTCTCTCCTAGATTCTTCCCCCTGGCAGAAGTCAGAGTTATGGTAACCTAACTACGGAATAACAAGATAGATATGTTTACCAGAACAATTCAAAAATACATTCATAAACAACTTTGCAGAGCAGGGAGAAAAATAACTGCAAAAAATCTGGCTCAACCATTTCATGAACTGATTAGGAAAAGAAGACCTTGATGCTATTTCTCTTATATTGTGCACAAATTGTGGGGAGAGAGTAGAAGTGGTGTCCAGTCTAGAGAATGGCTATCCAGCACCTGCCTAGGACATTCCTCAGATTCCACCCTGACGGAAGTTGAGGGACAGTGATCCTAGGATGTCAGACGGCGTCGGAAGCTTCTTCCTGCAGAAACCAGCAGTCCTCACACTGTGACAGAGCCTTCATTCTGCCTGTTACCACATCTGCTCTTGTAGCGAGTTTACGTACATACCCAGGGTCACACTGCCAGCAAGAGGCAGAGCTTGGATTCGAACCCAGGACTGTTGAATGTCAGAGCCTGTGTTTTTTCTTCCATGGCATTGCCTTGCACCATTTCTCTAAAGAAGTTAGCATCAAAGGGCAAGCATGGCATACAGCTCAGCCGTGCACACGGGTGGTGACACGGCGTGAAACGCAGTTGTGGTTTGGGGAAGGGGTGATTGGAGGGCTGACTGTAGTGTGGGGAGGGCAGGGACCATTCTTTCTGTCCAAGGTCCTTCTGGCCTCTGTGGGGCACAGGGCCCAGCCTCGTGCTGATGCTTCGTCGGTATCTGCTGCTGAATGAATGACTTGGAGCAGCCTGAGAGGTTTTGTGGAGAAGGCAGAGTTTGAGCTTTGAAGGAGCCTTGGGTCTGGGATGGTGGGGAAGGCAGAAAGAGCTTTCCGGGGCCTGAGAGACAGGATAGAGCATGTCATGCAGGTGGGGGCAAAGGATGAGGGCTGGAAACCCGTGGCAGGCCAACTTGAAGAAGCAGCAAAGTCTGGATGATACCAGGCCCTGAACATCAGAGAGACTGGAGGGAAAAGGATGGAGGACTCAATGAATGGGAATGTTGTGCTGTCTTCCAACATGAGCTAGGATGAAGATACTTTGATTTCTCAGATTCCTGAAGATGAATAAAATTGTCTAATCTAATAAATTAGTAATAACAGTTATTTTATTGAGTCTCACCATGAGCCATAGATTTTGCTAAGTGCTTTGCATCAACGGTCCCCAACCTTTTTGGCACCAGGGACCGGTTTTGTGGAAGACAATTTTTCCACGGACTGGGCGTGGGGGGTGGGGGGAATGGTTCAAGTGGTGATGGCTGGCGGCAGATGAAGGCTCGCTCACTTGCCCGCCGCTCACCTCCTGCTGTGCGGCCAGCTCCTAACAGGCGTGGACCAGTAGGTTGGGGACCCCTGCTTTACATACATCAGCTGAGCTAATCCTTACCACACTTTGTGAGGTAGCTGCCATCTCTTTTTCTAGAGAGGAGGAAATAGAGGCTCCGAGAAGCTCAGAGAGGTTAAGAAACTTGCCTCAGGTCACACAGCCGGCCAGGGCAGAGCAGGGGCTTGAAGCGAGGTGTGCCTGCCTCTGAGCTTCTTAATGACTGGGTTTTACTGCCTCTCAGAGCAGGTGCACTTGGCTCCTGCTGCAACAGCGGGAAGTGTGCTGGTAGGAAGTGTGCGCTGGCTTTTCCTGGGGCCAGGCTGGCACAGCTGGACTCCGCTGTGCTACTGCAAGACGTGGCGCCAATTCCCTCAAGGTCAATTGCAGCCACATTCCTCTACATGTCTATGGCTCAAAGACTTGCAAACATCCTCAAAGGAATAAATAAACGAGGGAACAAAGTATTTGCTCTTCCCCGGGAAGCTTGGCTGGGAGTCTCTCTCCCAAACTTCTCACATGCAAAATGCAGTTCCAGGGAGCAGACTGACATTTCAAACTGCCTCGTGCAATTAGACCGGAACACCTGGTGTTGCAATAACTCTCATTTTCCTTGTGTGCGGAGGGGTTCTTGAAATTCCTGTGCTGCGTGGATTACCCTGATGACTGGTCACCAGCTGTTACGTGGGCATGTTGTGCGACAATTGATGGCAGCTCCCGGCTGGCATTTGGCAGGGGCCCCAGCAGAAGCAGGTAGCAGGTTAATGCTGACACCTTCCCTTCCTCCTGTCCCGTGGGCCCAGGCTCCTCTTCGGCGATATGTGGCTCAGGCTGAGGGGAAGAGTGTTGGGAGCTGCAGACCGTGGAGGCCGGCAAGCACCTTTCTCGCCTCAACATCTGGGCTGATTAGTCAAAGCTGAAGGCATGGGCAGGGGGCGGGTGACAGAAGGACCTTGGGAGATGTGTTGTGCTAGAATCCAGACCTGCTCTGCACAGCCCTGAGGCAGACATCTTCATCTGGGGGCTCTATACCAACTTTGCTGATGGATAGAGCAAGTTTTAGAATTTCACTTAACAGTAGCAATAAACTCCAAATCCACAAAAAATAAAAACAAAAAAATCTGGAGTCTGGAAAGAAAGAAAAGATATTTATCATTTTTTTTCCAATTGCCTAATGGTAAGCTCTCTTGCCCATTGTGTGTGATATTGATGGGATGCAGGGCCCTGCCTCTCTCCCTCAGAATCCAGCCAGGGAGCTTCTCCCCTCTTCAGCCCTGACCACAGGGCACCAGCGTGCGGCTTGGGCTGGACCAGTCAGATGCTCCCGCCCAGGCTGCCTTTGAATCTGGTGCCAAGGCCTCAAGGATGAGGTGAAGTATTTTATGTAGCGTCAGGGTGGAGGTCAAAACAGGCTCTGTTTTGGTCCTGAGAAAGCCTATCTCTGAGAAGACTCTGTTCACACGTGGCAGCAACTGTTCAAGGGGAGTCTTCCTGCTGGAAGATGGGAAGAGCAGATTTTAAGCCTCATGAAACCAGGATGCTGCAGACATGAGGTGAAAGGACCCCAGGATTCTGTCCTCAGGGGAGTGATGGCTTTTCAGATGCCTCCAGGTAGGGGTTAGTGACTGTTTTCTTCCTGCCACCTCTGCTCCCCCTGGGCTGCCAGGGCTGATAGCTGACCGCTCCTATTCACATGGGGCCCCATTCTTCTAGCTGCCTTGGGGGACTGCCACGCAGTTCCTCCATTGTGTATCCACATCTCAACATCCTGGGCCTCTATGGGACCTCAGAGCCCAAACCCAGTATCTCCCAGGGTGATGGCCAGCAAAGCCTCTGCTGGTCTGGCTCTGGGCTCGGGTTCTAGAAGTAGACAGTCCTGGATTTCCTTCGGGCACTTCCACTGACTTGCTGTGCACCTTGGGTAAAGGGATGCGGCCCCTGTGCCTTAGTCTCCTCCTCCACTGATGAGGTGGTAATAATACTCGTCTCAGCGGGGTTGTTGGGAGGGTTAAATGAGATAATGCAATCAATTAAGTGGCATAAAAGAAGCACTTAATGAATGCTAGCTAATAATTATGAGGATGATAAAACAAAGGTATTAATCAGTGGGGTACTGGAAAAGGAGAAGAGATTAGCTGGACTCTCTCTCCTTTCCTATGGGAGACAGATGGTCACTTTCAAAGCTCATTTCTGGAGCTTTGTCATCTTACCCACTGTCCTCCATGAATGTTCTCTTTGGGTGGGACACAGGGTTTCATAATGGTCAGCAAGACCTTACTCTCCCTCAATGTGACCTTTAGTTTGACCTTTAATGTGACATGCTTCTCCCTGCTGACCTCCCTGACCCACACTTGGCCAGGAAATGCCCAATTTACAGTTTGGCTAAGCTTTCCTTATCATGGGGTCTGGCTGCCTTTTCTCAGGAGAGGGCAACAAAGCACAAAGCACAGGTGGATTCACGTCCTAGCTCTGTCACCTCCTGTCTGTGTGGCTTCAGGCATACAGATTAGGCAAAATACTTAATCTCTCCAAGCCTCAGTTTTTCCTTCTGTAAAATAGGAATAATTGTAATTTACCAATAGAGTTATTGTGAGGATTGAATGAGAGACGAGGTATACAATGGCTGGCATATCGTAGGCACTCAGTCAGTGAAGATATTTTTGAATGGATTATACTAAAAAACCACTTGGATTTTTCTTGTTGCTCTATCTGCAAAAAATAGTTAAGAGTGATGGATGGGACGTAGGGGGTGAAATGGGGAAAAGCCCTGAATGAAACCATTACTGATGCTAACATTGAGCTTTGGAAGAGGAAGGCTGTGGGGAGAGGTTTTGGGGGGTCGGTCCCCAGTCCCACGTGTGCTCCTGGGCCAATGGTGAGGGAGCTCCCGTCCTGGGTGGGGGATTTGGTCATGCGCATTCACACCTGAGTCCCCTGACAGGTCTCACTTTCCAAAATCCTGCCCTGCAGCCTTCAGCTCAGACCTTTCCAAAGGGCCTAGAGTTATTCACACAGCAGCACATCTTAATTTGGGGTTGGAAGTGAGTGAGGGCCCGGAGCTCTGATGCCTGCCACTTGGGGAAGGAAGTTAGAGGCCTGTGGGGAGCAGGTTTGGACGCTGGCTCATTACTTTCCTGTTTCAGTCAGGCAGGCGGTTGCACTTATTCAGTGCCTACAGGGTGGAAAGTAATGCACCAGATGCTGGAGGGAGGAGTTGGGGAATAGAAAACGTGCCCAGTCTCCCTCGCAGAAGAGCTTACAGACCATCAGGAAGTTAGGACACACAGCGGAAAAGATACAATAGAGAAGTCATGTCGCTGTGTGTATTTTTACGAGCTAGGTCTCTGCGGGGGACGGGGGTGAGCTGAGCTGGGGTGGCAGCTGGAGGTGTGGTTTAGATCTGCATGAGGCTCACCAGCAAAGGCTTTCCAGGGAAAATGAACTTGAGCAGGGTTTGGCGCCACCCAGGGAGAGGAGGCGGCTAGGGCACTGCACGAGGGATGATGGCATTTGCAAAAGTGCAGAAGCAAGATCTGGATGACAGTTGATACGCCCACTGATGTGGCTGGAGCAGATCATCTTTGAGGGAATGACATGAGGTCTGTGAGGTCATCTTGGGGAAGAGTAGTGGGCGGCGAGGGGGAGCTGTGAGAGCAAGTCTCATGACAGGTGAACAGAACGTTCATGTACACCTTCTGGCAGAGGCACACCTTTCCAGGGAGCTGAGATAAAGTAAGCTCCACCCTGTGTAGGTTGTGTGTGTGTGTGTGTGTGTGTGTGTGTGTGTGTGTGTGTGTGTGTGTGTGTGTGTGTGTTTGGTTGAGGTGGGTGGTGAATTACTTAGGACTCTTTGACTGCAAGCAACAGAAAGCAAAGTGAGGTAGCTTAAAGCAAAATCTTGTAGAAATAGGAGACTTTAGAAGCTGTTTGCATGGAAAGCCCAGTTTTTACTCAGGTTATATGTTCATTTGGGGGTAGATTAGGGACACTGTGGGGATAATGGCAGAGATAAAGCCACCAGTTCCCCCCTACCCAACCTCTCGCTAAAGAAAAGCCATCCTTTGACCCCCAGCAGGGGCTGGAACCAGTAACAGAAGCCATTAGGCCTCTTTTTCTCCCTCTGTCATCTCTGCTCCTTTTGTGTGTCTGTGTCACTCTGCAGCCTACTTTCCTTTTCACCTTAGACCACGGGGTAGGTGGCAGGTCACCTTAAAGAGACTAATTCAGACTGAATTAGAATTTCCTTATTCCTGACTCCAAATATTGGGAGAAAAAACATCTGGTTGGCTTGATGAGTCAGATGGCTACCCCTGATCCAGTGAACTCCAGCTGGGGGAGTGTGGTCACAGGTGCAACGTGACTGCTGGCCCACCCTGGGGGTGAGATGGGCAAACACCCCAAAGAGGGTCTTGGCAAGTGGCTATAAGGGCACGTGAAGGGAGCTGAGCTGCTGTTGCAGAGCTTGTCTGTGGGGTAGGGGAAAGGCCAGGAGACCTGGGTTCCGGGCTTGACTATAAACAGCTTGTGACCTTGGGCACACGTCCCTCCTTTCTGAGCCTCTGTTTCCTCATCTGTCACATGAAGTGTTGGGTTAACTGATTCCTCCCAGCTCAGGAAGTGTGTTTCTCTTGCCCATGGATGGGATGATGAGGGCCTGGCTTGGGCTGAGGGCCGTGGAAGTGAAGTGGATATGAGAAAAGCGTCATAGGAATAATTGGAAGATGGTGGTGAAGAACTGGTTGTGGGGTGTAAAATAAAGAGGACTCAAGGGACTTAGAAGCTGGAGGATGGTGGCATTACTCATGGCAATAATGCCAGTAAGAACGATGACCCGTTTGCAGAGAGAAAGATGAAGAGCGCAGTTTTAGGTGGTGGCGTATCCAATTTGAGAGACCTGACCATCCCCAGGGATGGTCGCTTGTCAAAAGCCATGCGGTCAGAGAAATGTAGATTTGAGAGTCATTTTCATAGGAGTGATGTTTGAAGCCAGAGGAGATACTGATCTTGAGGGGGAAAAAGAGAAGGAATTGAAAGATGCCCGGGAGATAAAGAGAGCCACAGGAGAGGGTGTGGCTGGGAGGAGGGGTTTCAGCTGGGCAGGGGCTTGGGTGATGCGCAAATGTGCGAGAAACTAGAGCAGGAGGGAGGAGGGCCCTTCTCAAGGAGCTGTGGGTGCGGATGTCCAGCAGTATGGAGTTTAGAAATGAGAGGCAGCTGAGGCAGGAAATGCAGTCCATTTTCAAATAAATGAATTGGGCAATGAAGGTGAGAAGGAAAAAACAGGGTAGTAGCTTCAGGGACCAGCAGAGTCAGTGGATTCAAGAGAAACCTGTCTGCCATCCTCCCTCCCTCCGTTCCTTTTTCACGTGAGGACATAGTGAGAAGGCACCATCTATGACCCAGGAGGAGGGCTCTCACCAGACGCTGAATCTATGGGTGCCTTGACCTTGGACTCCAGCCTCCAGAACCTTGAGAAATGCATTTCTGTTGTTTGAGCCACTCGGTCTGTGATATTTTTGTCATAGACTCAGACAGCCTCCTGCCCTCTCACCTTTCAGAACGGGACGACCTCAGTTGTGATCCTAAAGGGGATCTTGGGAGCACAGAACCAGCCGGTCCCCTTGGTCACGCACCCTTGGCGATCTTGATAGTTCAGTGGGGAAATTTGTTTCACGGTGGGCTGTCCAGGTGAGAGATTTCTTTCCCCGACAGCTCTTGGCCTCAGATCATGAAGACTGGGAGTTTGAACACTGTCTGAGGGACTCAAAGAATGTCCCCACAATCAGTGGCTCATTCTCTTGTTTCTTAGGCAATGTCCACCAAAGCCTGTCAGTGAAGGGTTATGGACAGTGTCACCTGTGAGTGTTTGGGGAACAGCGACTCAGGAGCAGAAGACAAGAAGGGCCTGGACCAATGTCCCTAAGCTCTGCACCAGGCAAGCATGTGGGCTTCATGGGCCCTCCTCTGACCGCCACCCCATCAGGAACAAAGAGCCACCCTTGACTCCGGGACCCACTGCACCTCAGGGTGTGCAGGCCGAGAGATCAGGGTGCTCAGGCGTTCGGGGTTCAGTCTTTAAACGCACACCCTTAGGATGACTAAATAGCACTGGTTCCCCCGTGGCCTGTCACCTCATGACTCTCTTAGCTTCCCATGTAGCCGAATTCCCCAAAAGGTCCTGGGGAGCCTCCCGGGCCTGTCACGTGTCCTGGAGAGCTTGTCAGAGCATTTTGTTCATCTTCCATCTGGCTTAACCTCATCTAGCTGAGCGTCCTCAAGCAGTGGTTTTAAAAATAGAGGACCTCCTCTCACCTGAAATTCCCTTCTCCTAAAACATCTCTGCCATCAGCAGAGCCGCCTCCAGGCCCTTCCTGCCCTAATTGGCAGCGCTGCCACAGGAGGCTGGTAATGACGTTCCTCTCTGTGCTGGGAGGGAGGTCACGGGCGGGCGTTCCTGGTCCTTCACACCCCTGTCCCGGGGTTGGGGGTGCTGGCGGGGCCTGGAGGAGTTAAGTTGCCCCATTTGGACTTGCCTCCTGGATCAGGGCACGCTTTCTGTCCTCTCAAGGATGGGCGCCTGATGGAAGCCAGAACAAACTCTGCACGGGAGGCCGGCGGAAGCATCAGCGCTCAGGTAGCGGCATCAGACAGACGGCTGCCTGCTGCAGGGTGAACGCTCCTGCCAGCCAGACGCTGGGGCTCGTCTTCTGGCCTGCGTTCAAGCTCGGGCCGGCTTGTGCTTGGCAGGAGCGCCTGTGGGTTCCTTCACTCAGAAGACGCCCAGCCTTTCCTTTCATCCTGGCTCTGCTACGGAGACGGGAGCAGGCCAGCTGGCTTTGAGGTGGGCTGAGTCCCTGCACTGTTCTAACGCCCCACTGGAAGAGCCCGGGAACGTGGAGGGGGAGGCAGGTCTTCTTTCCAGAGAACAAGGGCCAGGCCCCGGCTTCCCGGGCGCCCGCAGGCTGAGTGGAAAGCCGGGTGAAGTGTCCTCCGGCAGTGAGGGTCACACATGTTTGGCCACAGACGCTGGGACTTTTCAACCACAGGCCTGTTCCTGTCAGCCTTTTGTGTTTATCCACTCACAGGATTGATTTTCTAGTGAAAGCCTCCTACTGCATGATTTAGGTTCATTTATATAAATTATACAGTGATTTATTTGATGACCTACTTGGAGCACTATAAATTCTACAGCATCCGTGCAATTTATTATTTAAACCCCATATAAATCATGCAAGATGAGGAGATGGAATAGTGTGTAAGGATCTGGGGCTTGGCTCAAATTGCCTTATGGAAGCTCAAAATGCACCTTAAGTATGGAAAACAGACAGCAGACATGTCAGCTATTTTGAGGGGGGCGGTGTCCCAGCAACTTTTGTCTCTTGGCTCAAACAGTGCAGCCCCTGTGGGACTCACTGCGGCCCGCCCTCAGGTGGTGGGGTGACCCACGTGCAGGCTGAGCTGCTGTGAGAAGGAGCCTGCTGGCTCCACATGGCTAGGTACTCTGTACCCGGCACTCTGACATTTCCAAACTTTGAGAAGTGAGCCATGCTTCATGTGGAGTGGACACAATAGGCCCTTAGGCTCTTGTATAAGCCCCAGCGCCTTTGCTTAAAAATTATCCTCTCTTGTGTGAAACTACCCACCTCTTCGTCTTCCTTAGTTGGTCAATTCCTTCTCCAGATTTCTCTCCAGGCAGCAGTGGCCAAAGGAAACCCATGACTATATATAAGGAGGCCCACACCTCTCTGCCCCTCCCCAGAGCTGGGAACAGGATGCATGTGACCTAGAAGTACAGTGTGCAGGATACTGGGAATGTGACAGGTACATCATTCATTCATTCAATCACTCACTCATTCATTCGTTCAATCACTCATTCATTCATCCATTCAACAAGCATTTCCTGAGCTCTTCCTCAATTCCAAGGAATAGGAAGAATGAGGTACCATGCATAGTAGGTAAGGGAGTCTTGAAGCCAGGACTGGCGCAGAACAGTCTTTGACAGCAACCCCTGCACTGAGCTAGGCGGCCTTAGGAAAGTTTTAAACCTCCTGCTGGACTCTTAGCTTCCTCAGCTGTAAAATGAGGATGAAAACAGTACCCATCATCAGAGGTCATTAATAAGTGAAGAGGAATAAGTGAGATGATGCATAAGTCATTGAGAATGGGACTTGGAAGATAATAAATGCTCAAAAATGTTAATTATTATTTGACATGAATTCTGCCTTCTCAGACTGTAAAATATTGAAGATCTGCAAAATCTGTACATAAATAATGATGACATAAGGTAGAAAAACATATGTACTATTAGGAAAGGTACAGATGGAGTGCTGAGCTAAGCTTTTCTTTTTTGTCATTTGAATATTTTGTAATAAGTAAATCATACACATGGTGCAAATTCAAAAGGCACAAAAAGAAATACAAGAAAGAGTAATTCTCCTTCCCACAGTTGCCTCCAGCCATATAGATTCCCCACCTGGATGCAGCCACTATTAAGTCTCTTGTGTATCTTCCTAGAAAATCTTTGCACATGGAACGTTAAGTGTATACATGCTCTTTCTTTTCACACAAAGAGCAGCACACAACCACTGGCCCGGGAAGCTTTCTTTTTTCACTTAGCAATGTGTGTGCCGGAGTACCTTCCTGCAGCTCTGCCCCGTACCATTCTGTGCTGTGCGAAGACATTGCTGAGTTAACCGGCTCTGCATTGCTTCACTTTTACATTGCTTCCAATATTTTGCTATTACAAAAAATTGCTGCAATAAATATCATTTCTTGTTAAAGTATTTCTTAAGGTTAAGAATGAGATGCATAATTGCTGAAACAAAGAGTATATGCATCTGTAATTTTTATAGCTGTTGCCAAATTGTGCTTCACAGAGCTTTAACCACCTTCACTCCCACTAGCAATGGTTGTACTGCTTTGCACACCCAGCCAACAAAATGAACCACTAAACTCTTGACCTTTGAGACTGAGTATCTTTTTGTCTTTAGGAGCAATTCATAGCCTTTTAAATGAACTGTCTATTCAGTTTTCTATTGAGGAGTTATTATTTTTCTCATTGATTTGGAGCAGCTCTTTGTATATCAAGGAAATTAGCCCAGTGTCAGTGATACATCATTTGCACCACTGCTACGACTGCCCTTGAGCCCAAGAGGGGTCCTTGCCTTGGCTCCACTCTGGCCTCCTGTGGATGTGCACTACCCCATGGTGAGGAGTCTGTAGCACTAAGGGTGTGCTCATTCTTCTAGACCATTCCATGGGTACAGAGGACTCTGGGATTTCCTGCTCAAACAGCACCAAGTCCATTACCAGGTTTCTTTCCCAGGTCCATCCTCCAGAGAGTGGACTGTGCTGCTGGTGTGCATAGCCCTGGATCCACTGTATTGTGTGTGTGTGTCTGTGTGTCTGTGTGTGTGTGTGTACAGAGTGTGGACATGCAGGCTGGGCTGCTCTCAGTGAGTGCAAGACCCCCCTTGCAGTATGAGATGGAGCCAGGAGTGGGAAGAGAAGGTGGGGGGTGGTGGGGCTGGGTTAATTCCTCCTACTGCCACATGTGGTATGGAACTCTGAGAAGTTTAAGAATTCTAAGTCCAGTCTGGCCTTCCAGGTGGTTTTGAAGGCATATTTGTCAAGGTAGGAGATCAAAACATATTTTATTTAAATTAAGTTTATTACCTTGATTTATAACTTTTAAGTGTTATGACATACGCTGTGTGGGCCTCTGTTTATAATCTTTCCCTGGCCGCTTGCCCTGGGCCCTGCAAATGTCAGGGCAGGCCTGACCACATCCTCTAGATTCAGTAGGAACCACAGGGCACACTGGCATGTATGTGCATTTTCCTTTGGCATGAAATCAAGGTCTCCAATTTATCATGGATTTCAGAGCTTGAAGGAAGTACAGGAAAGTCATCCTCACTTTGGACAGTTGCTGCCTTACCCCTATTTTATACCCCTCAGACGGGGCAACTGAGGCCCAGGGAGGTTCAGTGACTTACCCAAAGTCAGTCTGCTTCTTTCCTTTTCCAGGCCCACTGATATCTTTGCTAAGGGTTTCTGTGAAAACTGCTTCAACATCCAGCTTTTCATTTTGTAATCAAATCAGATAGTGATAAAGTCTCAAGCAAGAGAGAATAAATATAGCTTCACATGCAGGGATCGGACTGGATTTCACACCAGACTGGAACTGTCTTCAGCTCATCCTCCTGATGACTACGTTTCATAACAGAGGATCCCTCTCTTTGATTTTCTCCTGTGTGGTCATCTGGAAGCATGTGCACCAGATAGTTGGAACAACTGCTCTAACAGCACAGTGGCAAACATGACATCTTCCCTGAGTAATTACAGAAGCCAGCAGACATTTAGAGGAAGTTGGCTGTTTATTGACACCGGAAGGACAGCCTCACAGACCGGAGCTTCTGGAATCATGGCTGTGTGACTTTATAACCCAAGTTGTGCTCCTTCCTGGTAAAGAGCAGAGACCCTGCAGAGAGCTGGACACTCACCTCAGGCCTGAGAAGCACCCGCAGGTGAGAGAGGCCGCCTCACTGCAGGAGTCAGGAGCCCTGTGCTGCCCCCTCCGCTGCCCCGCCTCCTCGCCTGTGCTGAGTGGCATCTTGAGGCCTGTGTGTGAGGGGGGCCTCAGCAGGAGTTGCCTTCCTCCCCAGGGACATCAGTCTCCTGCCATAGCCATAGGTGGAGCCTGCTGCAGCCTCTGAAGGTCTCTGCTGCCCAGAGAGGCCAAGGGGACAGGGACACTGGAGGCTGGGTTGGGCATGGGGAAGACAGGTTCAGGTCCAGGGCTGACCAGGTCGTTCCACATCTCGGCCCCTCCATGCCTGTCTCTGCTCTACCTCTTCCACTGTCACTTAGGAGACCCGTCTCTGCTAAGGAGCTTCCCTTACCTAGTAGGGTTGCTAACATTAGATTGCTCTCAACTCATTCACAGTCTTGCTCCTAAGAGGAGAAACCGTGTCGCCCTGGAATCCAGTTTGTTTTCAGCGGGGTGTAGGGGAAGGCACCGAGTCTGCAGCCAGACACACCCAGATTGAGCCTGCCCTCCCTCCAGCCAATCCCTTAACTTCTCTGAGTCTCAGTTTTCTCCTCTGTTGAAAGGAATGGTAACACCGCTCTCCAATGTTAGGGGTTTAAAAGGAGGTGATGCAGGGATGTGCTGATCACAGCTGGCATTGCTTAGTAGTTACTATTTTTAGAACTCTACATAGCTAATATGTTTTTAACTTTACAAATACTATCACTTAGCTTCCCATTAGTCATTGGAGAGACGTTATAAGGGAAGAAGGATGAGTATTAGTCCATGTAAGCAGAGGAGTCGAGTAAGGCACAGAGAGGTTTTTACAACTTAATCTATACAGATATTCTTGATCATCTGTTGTGTTCAGAGCCCTGCACAACAGATGATCAATCTGCAAATCCTATCCTGCAAATCCTATCCTTGAGAAGTGTATAAGCTCATGAGCCGTGTAGTAAAATATAAACTCAATGAGGGGAGGAACTTCGGCTATTTTGTTTATGGCTGTATCCTCAATGCTCCATAAATGTTTGTTGACTGAATGAATGACATGGTTCTAACTCAAGACATAGGGAAGGGTAATAGATTTACAAGGCCCTCTGGAAATTCAAAAGTGAGGAAAGGAGTTCTGGCCAGGAAATGTGAGGAATCCTTCAAGGAGGCAATCACGTTTGGCCTGGGCTTTGAAGGGGGGGTTGAATCTTAGGCTGAGACAAGAAGAAAGAATAGTCCCAGGAGCAGGGGCAACAGGGGCAAAAGCATCGATGTGCACTGGGGCCACACTAAGGTAACATGAGCAATGTGTGTTGCCTGGAGATTGGCGTGTGTGATGCCCAAATTCGAGTCAATACTCTGGACAACCATACATCCAGCTTTGCCAGAAAAAGTCCCAGTTAATGCCTGTTGCGGGTCAATGAATACCCGGTACTTATTTTTAGTGTTGCTTTTTACTTTCAAAAGTGTCCTGGTTTGGAATATACATCATATGCTCACTGCATCTATAGTGAGAATGAAGCTACAAGGAAAGGTTAGGGTGGAATTAAGGAAAGAAGGTCAAAGAATTGGGACTTCAGTCTCTTGGCCATGGGGCCATGGTGTAAGTGAATGTGTTCGACAGGCAACTGTGACGACCCAGCTCCAGCCGATGGCTGCCATGTAAATAAAGACCCGGGTCATCAGTCAACGTTCTCCAGAGAGACAGAAGCAGTAGGATCTATAGATATATACATAAGAGAAGATTTATTGTAGGAATTGGCTTATGTGGTTTTGGAGACCAGGAAGTCCCACGATTTGCAGTTCACAAGCTGGAAAACCAGGCGAGCTGGTGGTATAGGTCAGACTGAGCCTGACGAGCTGATAATGGGGGAGGAAGCAGAGGAGGGGGGGAAGGTGATGGCGTAGGTCCCAGTCTGAGTCCATAAAACCAGGAAAGCTGATGTCCGGGGGCAGGAGAAGATGGATATCTCAGCTCAAGCAGAGACAATGAACTCCCCCTTCCTCTACCTTTTTATTCCACTCAGGCCCTCGATGGATTGGATGACGCCCACCCATACTGGGGAGAAAGATCTTCTTCTCTCAGTTCACTAACTAAAATGCTAATCTCTTCTGGAAACGCTTTCACAGACAGACGTAGCATTAATGTTTAATCAGCTGTCTGGGCATTCCGTAGCACATAAAATTAATCATCACATGGGGCTTGACAGACCTCCTGGTGTTTGAGACAAGTCAGAGATCTGAATTTTTATATGTAACTTCTGATTTTAAAGTATTGGTTCAAAAATTTTGAAAACACCACGTAGGTCAAACAAAAGCTGTCTGCATACTGTAACTGGCGTGAGGCCACCAGTCTGTCTCTCTGCTGGGCAGTGGGGAGCTGGGAGGATTTCTGCGGATGGGGGCAGTGGCCTGGTTAGAGCTGAGAATCACTGCGACCTGGGTGCTGAGGGGGAGTCAGGTGGGATGAGGGCAGAGGTGGGGCTTGCATGTGGCCACAGACCAGGGACGAGGCAACTCTGAACGGGGCTGGAGGCAGCGGGGGTGCAGACGGAGACAAGATGCTGGACGTGCCGCAGAGGCCTGGAGGGCAGAGGCTGGCCGCGCCTGGGCCCAGGGGGTTGTGAGGGAGGGCGCAGTGGGGTGAAGCAGAGACCCCAGCAGGTCTGTGGGTTTCACCCTGTGGAGGTTACAGTCTCCACAGGGGGGTCCTGTGAGACTCTTCTTCTTCCTCAGTGGGTCCTGAAAGAATTAGCTATCAACTATCTAGCTATATTGCCTTTGGCTTTGCTGTCCTACACCCCGGTTAACGCCCCAGGAAAAGACATCCACCTCCGACCTCAACAGCTGCCCCTCTCACTTGGCTCCCAGAATCACCAAGTCGCGTTGCTGGAGCAGGAAGCAGCACAGTGAGGAAATGGCTGTTTGTGGCTATCTGAAACACCTGCTCTCAAAAAAAAATCCCTTATGAGCCACAAATGCTACTGGTGATGACTCAGTTAGCATATGTCCCCCAAAGGAGTTAACCAAGCTGATAATGGGTTTCTCACGCACCACCAGAGGCGGGCTGAGAAGTCAGTGCAGCTCCCGTGATTGACCACCTTCCACCCGTGGAACAGGCTCCGCCACTGATTCGACCCTCAGGGGGCTGGGTTTTCCCGCCCCGAAGGAGCTGGAGCCAGTGTTTGCACCACCAGAGCTCCTGGACAGCAAAGCCAAAGGCAGTATGGCTAGACAGGTGACAGCTAATTCTCGCAATGGCCATGTGAGGCGGGCCGGATATTATCCCCATATCAGAAACTGAGGGGAAAGGAGAGATAAGGCAGCAAAACAGAGAAAAAAGACCAAGTCAAGTACCCATCAAACTGAGGCCTATCGTAGGCGGGATCCACTGACCTCCTAGACGATACTGTCTGAGTACAGGAAGGACACTGAGTTGTCTTAGCTCAGCAAAGCGCTTTCCTGAGGGAGAAAAAAAATAACTCTGCGCAGCTGCCGTCCTCCTTCCTTCCTGTAGCGCTGTTGTTCTGTATAATGTGGAGGGGTGAAGACAAGATATTTTGGGTCCAATCTCAGCCCCACCACGTAATAGCTGTGTGACATTGAACAAATTACTTAACCTTTCCGTCCTCAGTTTCCCCACCTGTCAAATGGGGATAATAAGGACACCTACCTTCAAGGTTGTTGTGAAACTTCAGTGAGTAAATACATAAGCAACAGGGTGTTTAAAAGGTTTCCATTGTGGCACCAGGATACAGGAGGGGCGGAAATCCAGTGCTGGGGGGCTGCATCCTGTACAGAACGAGAGGAGATAAACGACACCTGGTCATGCACTTCTGAACCTCGTCACCACAGCAGGGTACGAAAGGGGTGAGAGAGATTGAGAGCTCTTCCTGAGAGACTTGTTGGTGAGCTGGGGTTCCTTCCCCCAACCTTCCCCATCCCACGGGGGAGTGGTGGGGAGATGAGGACCACTCAGAGAGCCAGAAAAGACCCCCGTCACTAGTGACACATGGGGACTGGTGCAGGGCTCACACCTGTGGCTATCTATCTATCTATCCATCCACATCTTATTAGTTCTGCTTCTCTGGAAGTAAACACTGAGGTTGAAGGGCAGGACGGGGAAGGCTAGCAGAAGAAGACACACTGCCCACATTGTAGAATCCATGAAAGTGCCACCTGAGAAAAACTGTCAGCTTTTGAGCCCTGCCAAGTCCAGAGAGTGAAAGACCATCTTATGTTAGGGCCAGTCAAGTAATTACCTTCCTGCCTCCTTACTCACTCCCTCCCCTGCTTCCACGGGGGCTGAGGGTAGGGCCGGGGGGCAAAAGAGCAGCCAAGGAAGATGGAGGACGTGGGAGAGACAGGAGAACCTGACTGCACCTGCTTCCCAGGTTTCCACTGGTCCCGTGGGCTGGGGAGTAATGGAAACTGCCAGGCAGCAAGGAAGCATCAGTTCAGGTTCCTGAGAAGCAGAGATTGTTGGAATTCCTATGAAGAATAAAGGGGAAGAAAGCAAGATTACGCAGAGGGGGAGGCTTTGGGCCATGATGCAGAAGAGAAAAGGCAGGAGAATTGGGTAGGAAGAATCCCAGACCATAGTGCAATGCTGAGTGAGTCTGGGTGGGGCTAGCTAGCCCCCCACTCGTCCCCCGCTAGTCCCCTAGAAAAAGTTGCCATCAGAAGAGTGCCCTCGCTGGCGGAAATGGCCTGGTTCTGGCCGTGCTTGGCCTTCAGCTGGGAGCAGCCCTGGGAAGTACAGCCTTGGTGCAAGTGTGGTAGTGGGTCCCCAGGGTGGGCTGGACCGTCAGCTCTGCTCCCCACAGCAGGTTCCCCTGAAGGAGAATTAAGCAGTCACCTCCATGGCCACCATAGACCCCACCCACACCTCCCCATACCCTCTTGCTTGCTCCCCAATAGTCATACATGTTGCAGAGCCCACATGCATGCAGCAGAGCCCGGCTGCAGAGGAGAACGTTCTAACTCCAAGTCAAGTTTTGGTTATTGCCTGAGAGCTGACCAGTGTTGACTGCTGAATTGAGACTGTTTGCGTTTGAAAGTGACTATAGACATCTTTATTACCTATGAGACTGTAGACTATTTAAGTTTTCATCCAAGAAGGGCCACTTCCACTGAGGAGGTAAAAATGAACCATGGGTCTCCAAGTAAAAATACCTTGATGACACTATTTCTTTAGTCCTGCTCATTCAATGCAGTGGTTATAGCTATAAAGTGCTTAGAATAATGGCCGGCCTACAGTAACCACTAAATAATAGAGGTTAGCTTCAGGCAACCCTGAGGTCCTAGAAAGAGGAGAGAGAGGAGACTGGGTACAGAAAAGGACAGGAGAAAGCAGAAAGAACAGATATGTGTCAGTGTGCGTGTCCAGCCCTCTTGCTAGCAGCTGAGCTCTGGGGGTGCCCTCCCCACGCATGGGGTCTGCAAGGAGCTGGGGCGGAAGGGGGACGGCTCAACATCCATCTCTGGCATTAATTAGATCATTAAGCCACTGTATTTGGAGGAAGAGAAAGATGTCCATCTGTCCTGCTGGCTGGACCCCAACTCTCTGGGGAATGTGTGTACTTCCCTGGAGGAGTGGGTGTGTCTTTTTGGTTATTCAGAGAATACCCGCCCCCAACCTGGCCCTAAACAACATCAGTCATCTCTATTGAACCTTGCCAGCAGCTATGAAGGACTCTGTAAAAGTGAAAAATCCATTCTTCTTTCTTAGGATGCTGAAAATATAGTTAGAGAGAAAAGACATGTGAATAGAAAATTGATAATACTTAATGAAAGCTCAAAGTAAATGCTCAGGTGATAATGAAGAGCTGGCATCAGGGCATTGCAGGTTTAACTGCCAGATGAATGCTTCCAGCCAGAATTGCTATAGGAGTTCAGGACTGGGAGACAACTGGGTTTGGAATTGGACAGAATCACATTCCTGCCTTCACTTGCTGAGTGACCTTGAACATAGGATTTAACCCCTCTGAGCTTCAATTTCCTAACCTGTGAGAGGTTACAGGAATATGGGAGAATAGAATGATATGGTGCTGGTGAAAACATACTGTGTTTTATAAGAGTTAATTTTCTTTCTTTTTTTCAGATGGTTGGAGTAGCAAGAATGGCCACGGGCTAGTGGAACTTGAGCTGAGCCTTACACTAAGTGGAGGATTTGGTGGGTGTGCTGTCACAGGTAGATTATGGTACAGGACAAGCTTAGAGGAGGGAAAGTTCAAAGTGTTTTGGTTAATATGACTGCAAGAGTTTGATTGATATGGGGGTGGGAGACATAAAGGTGACGGAAAGGTGAGTTGGGGGTTGAGACTGGGGGTCCTTGAATTCCAGAATCACAGTACAGTATGTTCCCTACATACAAACGAGTTCCATTCCAAGAGCGTGTTTGTAAGTCCAGTTTGTTTGTAAGTCCAACAAAGTTAGCCTAGGTACCCAACTAACACAATCGGCTATATAGTACTGTACTGTAATAGGTTTATAATACTTTTTACACAAATAATACACACAAAAAAAGAAAACATTTTTAATCTTACAGTACAGTACCATGAAAAGTACAGTAGTATAGTACAACAGCCCACATACAGAAGCTTCCATGGAGTGAACAGGCAAGAAGAGTTACTGACTGGAGGAGGGAGAGGAGGTGGGAGATGGTAGAGCAGAAGGATGGTCAGCAATAGGAGACAGAGGGCAAGCTGCAATTTCACTCACACCTGATGCTGATGGAATGCACGTTCACATCTTTGAAAGTTCGCAACTTGAAGGTTTGTATGTAGGAGACTTACTGTAATAGCTACAACCATTTAGCTAATGTTATGGGCTGAATTGTGTGTCCCCTCCCCAAATTCATATGTCGAAGTCCTAACCCCCAGTACTTCAGACTGTGACCACATTTGGAGACAATGTCTTTACATAGGTAATTAAGGTAAAATGAACCCTTTAGGGTGGGCCCTAATCCAATATGACTGGTGTCCTTGTAAGGAGAGGAGATTTGGATACACACAGAGGGAAGACAATGTGAAGACATAGGGAGAAGACAGCCACCTACAAGCCAAGCAGAGAAGCCTACACAGATCTTTTTCTCACAGCCCTCAGAAGGAAACAACCCTGCGGATACCTTGATCTCATACTTCTAGCTTCCAGAGCTATGAGAAAGTAGATTTCTGTGGTATAAGCCACCCTGTGAATTGTATCCTTTTATAGCAGCCCTAGCAAACAAATACAGCCAAGGTAATCACTTTCCATGTTTTCTCTTGTCAACAGGCAATGGGAGTAATGTTTTCATGGTGGAATGATTACAACCTTGGGGTGAGAGCTTGGAGTCAAATCCTGGATCCACAATTTATAGCTTGGACATCAAATGCAGATGATAGTAATAGTGGAAGTGGGTTTGGAAGAGAATGTAATAAATGGTGGGGAGATTTACTTAGGACCTAAGCAGGATGAAACCATACACAGTCTGAAGTGCTGTCCCCTGAGCTTGGTCTCAGGAGGACATCTATGAGCCCTATAATTGCTGACAAACTCTTTGCCAGTCTTACCTGGATCTTGACCCAGAGCTCTCCTATAATGTGCCACAGAAATGTTTTTGTTTCTGGCTAGATCCTTCCTGTGATGGCTACACCTTGACAGGCCCTGGATTTAGTCTGTTTTCTCTGTTCTGCTGCCCTCAGCTCCCTTCCCTGGCTGCTCTGACCAACTTCCTTGTACATAACAAGGTCTTGGTCATTGTTATGGACTGAATGTTTTTGTCCCCTTCAAATACATATTTTGAAATTCTAACCCCCAATGTGATGGTATTAGGAGATGGTCCTTTGGGGGGTGGTTTGGTCATGAGGGTGGAGCCCTCATGAATGGGTTTAGTGTCCTTATATAAGGGACCCCAGAGAAATCTCTCGCCCTTTTTTTGTCATGTGAGGACACAGTGAGAAGTTGGCCGTCTGCAGTCTAGAAGAGGGCTCTCACCAGAACCTGACCATGGGGGCACCTTGATCTCAGACTCCCAGCCTCCAGACTGTGAGAAATAGACACTTATTGTTTAAGTCACCCAGTCTATGGTAATTTGTTATAGCAGCCCAAACTGACTAAGTCATCAACTAAGTATTCTGGTGAATATAGTTTTTGAAGCAGAAGGTGCTAGTAGTTGGTAAAGAACTGACTGTAAACAGAATAGGAAGATTGGGTAACATCACTGGCTTTAAAAAAAGTATGTTTTATATTTTCTCCACTGAAAAGTAACACATTATGAGAAATTAAGAAAATATCTCTCATCATTAAAAGGAGAGAGAAGAAAATTACTCATTCTGATCACAGAAAGATAACAAAGTAATCAGTACACTGAGCAAGTGATAATCCCTAAAATATATGTAAACAATTTCCAAACTTGTTCAAACTGTTGTTCAGGCCTGTTCAAACCTGCTCTCGGGCTAGTACTTTTTTGTTCCTTTGATAATATCTAGGGCAGATGACTCATGACTCTTTCTACCACCTCAAATAATAAAATTCTCTTGTAACTTTTAATCACAAAACAGACCCTTTTAGTAATTTAAATGTCTATTCTGTGTAATAGCAAAATTCAGGATTTAATTTAAAGTTTCTCTGTAATAGAGACTGGCAACGGCCTACCAAAATCCTTTTTTTCCCATTTTCCATTATATTCAATAATAAGGTTTCTGATCACCTGGCTGGTGAATTGGACTACATTTCCCAGTATCCTTTGCAGTTAGGAGTGATCATGTGGCTGAATTCTAGCCAATGGAATATGAGTAGAAGGGATATGTTTCACTTCTAATCCTGTCCCTTAAAAACTTCCCATATGTGGTCCTCCATACTATTTCCTCTTTCTGGTTGATTGAGATGGAAGTGACCCCAGAGTGCTTTTGGAAGCTGTGTGTTAAGGATCGTCAGCCAGGATCCCTGAATAGCTGTGTGCAGCAAAGCTTCCTGCCTTCCTCTCTACCCCAACCTAGAACTTTCCTGTATAGTTTTATGAGCAAGAAATAAACCTCTATTGTGTTGAGTCACTAAATGTTTGGGTTTGTTTGTTACTGCAGCCTAGCTTACTTTAATACATTCTCCAGTCAGGTCTGCATCAGGCTAAAAGCCTGCAGTGGGAAAGGGGTACAACTAGTACTCTCTCTCCTTGCTTTGTGCCTCCTTTCCCTGCCCTCAACTCTGCTTACCCTCTGTAGTTTCAGAGTCCCCTGGGGTTGGCAGGAGCACAGGGGAGAAGTCAGAGACAGGAGTGATCTTGCTTGACTGGGACCATCATGAACTTGCTGTTTTTGTCCTCATTGTTTTGGTACATATTCTAAGTCTACTCTCTCTTGTGGGTTGCTTTTGTGGAGTGTGCTAGAAAGCTTCTGTTTCTCCCTCCAGATTTAATCTCTCACCCCCTTCAACCTGCTTTTGCCCCAGATGGCTGACCAGAATAGACTGTGTCAAAGGGCTTCTTCAACTTTTGGCTTCTGCTTGAGTTTGGCCAATGGGGAGCACTGGAAGGAGACTGGAGACGCAGGAGAGAGAGGTTGGGACCTTTATTTCCCTGATTCTCTCCCTGTAAGGTAGCATTGTGTGGTTGCATCCCTCTGTTGAAGGTCACATCTCCTGCTGGGAAGTTCTCTCCATACGCTGCTCTCTGCATCTGGGCTCTGGTAACCACTCTTGCCCTCACCCCTTCAGGATGGTAAGCATGCCAGGCTGTTATTAGCTCCACAGCACAAGGTCTCTCTCTACCCTGCCCACACCTTCATATACACTCTCTTTATTAAACTCTCCTCAAATTATCTAATTTGAGTGCTACCTATTCTCCTGCTACCATGGGATCTTTGGAGATGCCCCCAGCAGAAGCATCCAGCAGGGTGCACTTCTGGTGAAGTAGCCAGTACATCTACTATGCTGCTGGCTTAGGATTCGACCCTCAGCTCCTGAGCATTCCATGGCCTGTCCCCTCCATTGGAGGTCACATTGTCCCTCCATGTGCTCTACTGGAAGAGGAAATTGAGGCTCAGAGATGTCCTGTGACTTGCCCTGGGCCCAAGAGCTAGTTACTATCACAGCTGGTGCTCTGCCCTCTGCCATGTTTCCACACACACTACCAACCATGTTCCCAAAGCCTCTTCAAGCTTGTACTCCCACCAGTTAAAAAATGAAATCATCCTTGTTTTCAGCCTGACTAGAATTCTGCATGGATTAGAATGAGTTGATGGAGCTGGTCTTGGGAGAGCTGCTTCTTCTGGCATGAAGACAAATACCTGATTGATAAGATGATTCTATCAGGGAGTTACGGGAAGGAGATATAACAACAAGTAATTTAGGCTTGGATTCTGCTGTGCTTCTGCTGAACAAGACTGCCAGTGACTCAGTGAAAATCAGACTGCCAGTAACAGGGCCCCCTCGGCAGGTAGATGTGGGCCAAGTGGCTGTGTTTGTAAACACTTTAGTTTGATTTGGGGCTTCTTTGCTCCCATAACAATTCCCCTCCCCAGCCCCCCACTGCTCTCAGGCCTGAAAACATCTTACAGACTCCTGGGCATCTCTTGGCAAATGCCGTATTGACACAACAGCACCTCAGCTACTGCTGGAAGCAGGGTGGGAACGGATTCATTGCTCTCTTGTCTCACACCCCCAAAGGGTAGCTCTCCTGCCAGCCCTTCAGCCTGAGTTTCCCTCCAAAGTGATGCAATAACAGGTATCGGGAGTTGCTTCCTCAGGATGCTTTCCTTGACCCAACCCATGGGCTGGGTACCACTCCTAGGTGCTTTCACAATGCCCTGTTCTTAAGACCTCTGTTAGTTCAACAAGTGTTTATTCAGTACCAACTATGTGCCTAGCCCTGTTCTAGGACCTTGCTCTAAAATCTAGACTCTATCATAGCACTTGTATCACAGTTTTGTAATTGTTTGTCTACTCCAAAAGACATCAGGAAAATCACTGACTTTAAATAAGAAATATTCATATTTCAATTTTTTAAATCAAGAACACGGAAAACATTCATACCACTTAATGTAATCTTGCGGCATTTTAGGAGTATATTCAAGATAAATAAAAATGAAGAGATTTACAGACAAAATTGGTTATTACAGCATTGTTTATGGAACAAAAACTTCAAGAAATAATGAAATATAAAATATAGGAAACATAGGTTACATATATTAATGCACATCATATAGGAGAATACTACTAAGTTTTAACATTATGGAAATATTCATATTTTTAGCTTGGCTAGAATTCTGCATGAATTCTGAGAGGCCATGTCTTATTATTATTTACAAAATATTTTATTAAAAAATCTTTGCAGCCTAGTGCATTGCACATTGCCAGCAAATTGTAGATACTCAATATGTATTTAGTGAATGAACCGATACAGCATTTGGGTTGACTACTGGATAAGCTGGAGTTTGGGGTTTCCTTGACAGTCTTTTTTCTTGGCAGGGGCGGAAACCAAGACAGTGAAGTGCTGTTCAATGTCACATCCAAAGCAGTGGGCAGAGTTCATATTGGAACACAGACTCCTGGAGTGCTCACCCCTCTTTCCTTCACTCTCCTTCCTGTTTCTTCTCTCTCTTTTTTTTTTTAAAAAAATGTTTATTTATTAATTTTGGTTGCATCGGGTCTTAGTTGCAGCATACGTGATCTTTGTTGAGGCATATGGGATCATTCGTTGTGGTGCACAGGCTTCTCTCTAGTTGTGGTGTAAGGGTTTTTTCTTTCTTTTTTGCATATATCTTAAAAAAATTTTATTTAATTAATTTTTTATACTGCAGGTTCTTATTAGTCATCCATTTTATACATATCAGTGTATACATGTCAATCCCAATCACCCAATTCATCACACCACCATCCCCCACCCCCGCCACTTTCCCCCCTTGGTGTCCATACATTTTTCTCTACTTCTGTGTCTCAATTACTTCTCTGCAAACCTGTTCATCTGTATCATTTTCTAGGTTCCACATATAAGCGTTAATATACGACATTTGTTTTTCTCTTTCTGACTTACTTCACTCTGTATGACAGTCTCTAGATGCAGCCACGTCTCTACAAATGACCCAGTTTTGTTCCTTTGTATGGCTGAGGAATATTCCATTGTATATATGTACCACATCTTCTTTATCCATTCATCTGTCGATGGGCATTTAGGTTGCTTCCATGACCTGGCTATTGTAAATAGTGCTGCAATGAATGTTGGGGTGCATGTGTCTTTTTGAATTATGGTTTTCTCTGGGTATATGCCCAGTAGTGGGATTTCTGGGTCATATGGTAATTCTATTTTTGTTTTTTAAGGAACCTCCATACTGTTCACCATAGTGGCTGTATCAATTTATATTTCCACCAACAGTGCAAGAGGGTTCCCTTTTCTCCACACCCTCTCCAGCATTTGTTGTTTGTAGATTTTCTGATGATAACCATTCTAACCCGTGTGAGGTGATACCTCATTTTAGTTTTGATTTACGTTTCTCTAACAATTAGTGATGTTGAGCAGCTTTTCATGGGCCTCTTGGCCATCTGTATGTCTTCTTTGGAGAAATGTCTATTTAGGTCTTCTGCCCATTTTTGGATTGGGTTGTTTGTTTTTTTAATATTGAGCTGCATGAGCTGTTTATATATTTTGGAGATTAATCCTTTGTCCATTGATTTGTTTGCAAATATTTTCTCCCATTCTGAGAGTTGTCTTTTCATCTTGTTTATGGTTTCCTTTGCTGTGGAAAAGCTTTTAAGTTTCATTAGTCCCATTTGTTTATTTTTGTTTTTATTTCCGTTACTCTAGGAAATGGATCAAAAAATATCTTGCTGTGATTTATGTCAAAGAGTGTTCTCCCTATGTTTTCCTCTAAGAGTTTTATAGTGCCCAGTCTTACATTTAGGTCTCTAATCCATTTTGAGTTTATTTTTGTGTATGGTGTTTGGGAGTGTTCTAATTTCATTCTTTTACATGTAGCTGTCCAGTTTTCCCAGCACCACTTGTTGAAGAGACTGTCTTTTCTTTATTGTATATCCTTGCCTCCTTTTTCATAGATTAGTTGACCATAGGTGCATGGGTTTATCTCTGGGGTTTCTATCTTGTTCCATTGATCTATGTTTCTGTTTTTGTGCCAGTACCACATTGTCTTGATTATTGTAGCTTTGTAGTATAGTCCGAAGTTAGGGAGTGTGGTTCCTCCAGCTCCATCTTCTTCCCTCAAGACTGCTTTGGCTATTTGGGGTCTTTTGTGTCTCCACACAAATTTTAAGATGTTTTGTTCTACTTCTGTAATAAATGCCATTGGCAATTTGATAGGGATTGCATTGAATATGCAGATTGCTTTGGGTAGTATAGTCATTTTCACAATATTGATTCTTCCAATCCAAGAACATGGTATATCTCTCATCTGTTGGTATCATCTTTAATTTCTTTCATCAGTGTCTTCTAGTTTTCTGCATACACGTCTTTTGTCTCTCTAGGTAGGTTTATTCCTAGGTATTTTATTCTTTGTGTTGCAATGGTAAATGGGAGGGTTTCCTTAATATCTCTTTCAGATTTTTCATCATTAGTGTATAAGAATGCAAGAGATTTCTGTGCATTAATTTTGTATCCTGAAACTTTACCAAATTCATTGATTAGCTCTAGTAGTTTTCTGGTGGCATCTTTAGGATTCTCTATGTATAGTATCATGTCATCTGCAAACGGTGACAGTTTTACTTCTTCTTTACCAATTTGGATTCCTTTTATTTCTTTTTTTTTTCCTTTTATTTCTTTTTCTACTCTGATTCTCGTGGCTAGGACTTCCAAAAGTATGTTGAATAATAGTGGTGACAGTGGACACCCTTGTCTTCTTCCTGATCTTAGAGGAAATGCTTTCAGTTTTTCACCATTGAGAATGATGTTTGCTGTGTGTTTGTCATATATGGCCTTTATTATGTTGAGGTAGCTTCCCTCTATGCCCACTTTCTGGAGAGTTTTTATCATAAATGGATGTTGAATTTTGTCAAAAGCTTTTTCTGCATCTATTGAGATGATCATATGGTTTTTATTCTTCAATTTTTAATATGGTGTATAACATTGATTGATTTGCGTATATTGAAGAATCCTTGCATCCCTGGGATAAATCCCACTTGATCATGGTGTATGATCCTTTTAATGTGTTGTTGGATTCTGTTTGCTAGTATTTTGTTGAGGAGTTTTGCATCTATATTCATCAGTGATATTGGTCGGTAATTTTCTTATTTTGTAGAATCTCTGTCTGGTTTTGGTATCAGGGTGACGGTGGCCTCATAGAACGAGTTTGGGAGTGTTCCTTCCTCTGCAGTTTGTTGGAAGAGTTTGAGAAAGATGGGTGTTAGCTCTTCTCTAAATGTTTGACAGAATTCACCTGTGAAGCCTTCTGGTCCTGGAATTTGTTTGTTGGAAGATTTTTCAGCACAGTTTCAATTTCATTACTTGTGATTGGTCTGTTCATATTTACTATTTCTTCCTGGTTCAGTCTTGGAACGTTATACCTTTCTAAGAATTTGTCCTTTTCTTCCAGGTTGTCCATTTTATTGGCATAGAGTTACTTGTAGTAGTCTCTTAGGATGCTTTGTATTTCTTAGGTGTCCATTGTAACTTCTCCTTTTTCATTACTAATTTTATTGATTTGAGTCCTCTCCCTGTTTTTCTTGGTCAGTCTGGCTAATGGTTTATCAGTTTTGTTTATCTTCTCAAAGAACCAGCTTTTAGTTTTATTGATCTTTGCTATTGTTTTCTTTGTTTCTATTTCATTTATTTCTGCTCTGATCTTGATGATTTCTTTCCTTCTGCTAACTTTGGGTTTTGTTTGTTCTTCTTTCTCTAGTTCCTTTAGGTGTAACGTTAGATTGTTTATTTGAGATTTTTCTTGTTTCTTGAGGTAGGCTTCTATAGCTATAAACTTCCCTCTTAGAACTGCTTTTGCTGCAACCCATAGGTTTTGGATCATCATGTTTTCATTGTCATTTGTCTCTAGGTATTTTTTGATTTCCTCTTTGATTTTTTCAGTGATGTCTTGGTTATATAGTAACATATTGTATACCCTCCATGTGTTTGTGTTTTTTACGTTTTTTCCATGTAATTGATTTCTAATCTCATAGTGTTGTGGTCAGAAAAGATGCTTGATATGATTTCAATTTTCTTAAATATACTGAGGCTTGATTTGTGACTCAAGATATGATCTATCCTGGAGAATGTTCTGTGCGCATTTGAGAAGAAAGTATAATCTGCTGTTTTTGGATAGAATGTCCCATAAATATCAAATCTATGTGGTCTATTGTGTCATTTAAAGCTTGTTTTTTCTTATTAATTTTCTGTTTGGATGATCTGTCCATTGGTGTAAGTCAAGTGTTAAAGTCCCCACTATTATTGTGTTACTGTCGATTTTTTCTTTTATAGCTGTTAGCAGTTGCCTTATGTATTGAGGTGCTCCTATGTTGGATGCATATATATTTATAATTGTTATATCTTCTTCTCAGATTGCTCTCTTGATCATTATATAGTGTCCTTCCTTGTCTCTTGTAACATTCCTTATTTTAAAGTCTATTTTATCTGATATGAGTATTGCTACTCCAGCTTTCTTTTGATTTCCATTTGCATGGAATATATTTTTCCATCTCCTCACTTTCAGTCTGTATGTGTCCCTCGGTCTGAAGTGGGTCTCTTGTAGACAGCATATATATGGGTCTTGTTTTTGTATCCATTCAGCAAGTCTGTGTCTTTTGGTTGGAGCATTTAATCCATTCACGTTTAAGGTAATTATCGATACGTATATTCTTATGACCATTTTCTTAATTGTTTTGGGTTTGTTTTTGTAGGTCCTTTTCTTCTCTTGTGTTTCCCACTTAGAGAAGTTCCTTTACCATTTGTTGTAGAGCTGGTTTGGTGGTGCTGAGTTCTCTTAGCTTTTGCTTGTCTGTAAAGCTTTTGATTTCTCCATTGAATATGAATGTGATCCTTGCTGGGTAGAGTAATCTTGGTTGTAGGTTCTTCCCTTTCATCACTTTAACTATATCATGCCACTCCCTTCTGGCTTGTAGAATTTCTGTTGAGAAATCAGCTGTTAACCTTATGGGAGTTCCCTTGTATGTATTTGTCATTTTTCCCTTGCTGCTTTCAATAATTTTTCTTTGTCTTTAATTTTTGCCAATTTGATTACTATGTGTCTCGGTGTGTTTCTCCTTAGGTTTATCCTGTATGGGACTCTCTGCACTTCCTGGACTTGGGTGGCTATTTCCTTCCCATGTTAGGGAAGTTTTCGACTATAATGTCTTCAAATATTTTCTCGGGTCCTTTCTCTTTCTGTTCTCCTCTGGGACCCCTATAACGCGAATGTTGTTGTGTTTAATGTTGTCCCAGAGGTCTCTTAGGTTGTCTTCATTTCTTTTCATTCTTTTTTCTTTATTCTGTTCCACAGCAGTGAATTCCACCATTCTGTCTTCCAGGTCACTCAGTTATTGTGCTATTGATTCCTTGTAGTGTATTTTTCATTTCAGTTACTGTATTGTCCATCTCTATTTGTTCTTTAAGTCTTCTAGATCTTTGTTAAACATTTCTTGCATCTCTCGATCTTTGCCTCCATTCTTTTTCCGAGGTCCTGGATCATCTTCACTATCATTATTCTGAATTCTCTTTCTGGAAGATTGCCTATATCCATTTCATTTAGTTGTTTATCTGGGGTTTTATCTTGGTGCTTCATCTGGTACATAGCCCTCTGCCTTTTCATCTTGTCTATCTTTCTGTGAATGTGGTTTTTGTTCCACAGGCTGCAGGATTGTAGTTCTTCTTGCTACTTCTGTCTGCCCTCTGGTGGGTGAGGCTATCTAAGGGGTTTGTCCTCCTTCCTGTTTCTGTGTCATCTTGCCCTGGTGTGGCCAGTACAACCACGTGAGGTGGATGTGAAGAGCTAGCTTTTGCATCTGAGTTTTGTGAAGAGGCCACAGGGAGTTGAGAAAACTGTGCAGATATCACCATGATCTTTGAATGTTCCAGATGAGGACACTTAGGTCCAGAGGATTGTGGCTCGCCAAGGCCACCCAGGTGGAGAGTTGGGGTGAGAAATTAAGTCAACTACATTACAGCCACACAACACCAGTGAACCAGTGTTGTGGTTTAGTGAGGGGCCTGCCCTGGAAGCATTTATGTTCTGAGCACCTCCTTTGTGGTCTAAGTACTGACGTTCACCAGTTGATGATTGGTGAGCAATCAGGACAGGTGGGCAGGTTTTTGGGGAAGTACTGTGTGTCCTTCTTCCCCCAGCCCTCCCAGCTCCTAGCCCTGCTGTGCCTGTAACAGAGGATCCGTGAATATGTATAGGCATGAATTGATACTCTGCCTCAGGAATCTTAGAACACTGCAAAACAACATTGACAGTCATTTGTATAACACTTCACAGTTTTCTAAGTGCTTTCTCATACATTATCTCATTTCAGGTACCTGCTCTCATTTGAAATTTTTGCAGGTGTAAGCATATAATTAGAATATCAATTAAACCACGCTCTGAAATAAATCAGTCTGTGCTCGAACAGGAATTAAAAAGTAAAAAAATGACAATCTGTCAATCTAGGACTGATCCCCAGGTCTGACCCACAACCCATCTCCCCTCCCCTGCAACTTTGCTCCAACTTCATAGTGCCCACCTACCTGCATCATCAGTTCTTGATTTTGCTCTTTCTGTGCCCTCTGTCAGGAATTGTCTCCTTCCCTTATCCATTTGTGGAAGAAAGTCTTCCTTAACCTTCAAAGCCATGGTTCTATATTTTTAATTTTGTTATAGTTTTCCTAACACCTTCTTTTGCCCCCTCCACTCTTGCAGAATTAGCTTCTCCCCCCGGGTGCTCCCACAGACTGTGTTATAGCACTTCTTATGTTGTATTCTATTAATTAACTTTGTTCACTCTCCTTCATCAGACTGAGCATCTTGACAGCCGAGCTGTTTTATCATCTCTAGTGCCTGCTACCCTATAGATGTGGGATGCATGTCTGTTACATGAATTAAGACATAAGCCTGAGGCATTTGGTGGCCAGATGGGGCATCCCCGGTGGATTAGCATTTATACCCTGCTGTTCCCCATGTGCCCCAGCCTGCTGCCAAACAGAGCAGGTTCCCTGGGGCAGAGGTCAGCACTGAGGAACAAGTCACTCTTTCAGTGCAGCCCTGTTTCCACATGAAGCTGCTTGCCAGGTAAAGAACTTGTTTGCTTTACTTTTTAACCAATAACAAAAGAAAACTCTACAAAAATCCATTTTCCTTTGCAAACAATAAAATACCTAGGAAGCATTATGGAAGATTTGGCTTCTCTGAACACATCTGGCAATGTGTTCTACATTGCTTTTTCCAAAAAATAATTGCCTCTGTAGACAGCAGATAAGGTATGTGTGTGTGAGCCTGTGTGTACACTCACACTGAAGACAGGGTGTGGTCGAAGGAGTGTGGATTCTGAAGGTCAGGCAGATGGAGGTTCAAGTATAGCTTGACTCTTCACCATCTGTATGATCCAGGGCATCTATAAAATAGGGATGACAAGGCCTATATTACATTGTGTGGTCATTGTGAGGATTATGAGAAAGTCAAAGAGTCAGCACAGTTCCTGACACTCAGAAACTCTCTCCCCAAAGGGAATTGGAGCATGAAGAAAAGCACAGTCCTGGAAAGTTCTCTCTCCTTGGGAGACTTATGCACACACATTGTCCTATTTTTGTGTCAGTGACAGTACTGCCTATTGTCATTTATCTTTCTCTGGGCACCTCCCTTCCTAAATGAGCTAGAGCCACCAAGGAGGTCAGGGCCAGCTTGAACACTTCCTTTTGTCTTGCAGAGAACTTGCAGAGGAGATGCTCATCAGGCTGGTTGGCCAGATGGGCCATGGCCGCATTGAGAAGACCCCTGAGACAGTGAGGGGTCTACTCTGCTTCTCTGCTCTGCTTCTATGTCTTACTTTAGATTCTGACTGCTGGGATGGCAGAAGGTTCTGACACCTAAAGATAACACTAGAAGCTGCTCTTCAACCCTTCTTCCTGGTCACGGCTGTGAGGATGGGTAATGTAATGGACTGCACAGAACATGGGCTTCACAGTGCCAACCCATCACTAGCAAGCTACAATCTCCTGACCTCTGCATTCTATTCATAAAAATGGGAACAATACCACTTCCCTCATTGGACTGCTTCTAGGATGAAATGATAAAGCAGTGGAACGGGGCCTCGCATACCTGGCATCAAGGTACTCAGTTTTTCTTGTTAATACCACAATTCTTCAATTTTAAGATGTCATTGATTATGAGATGGACTACAGACAACAGCTTTTCAGGGAAAATTTGAGTGTCAATTACCAATTAAATTCACATATCTCAACCTCAGACACATTAAAAAGTGCACAGACGAGCTGTGAATTGTCTCAACTTTGGTCACAGGGATGCGCTGCTGAGGGAGAAGTACATGAGGTAAGAAGCAAAAGCCACCAATGCAATTAGATGACAACAACCTCAAGGGTCACCCTGATGATCGCCATAACGCTGGCACGGTAGGTGCTCCCAGGCCTGAGATGGAGAGTGTCGGGGAGTCTTAGCTGGATCTGCTGTGCTCTAAATGTGTGGTTCAGGCTTTCCAGGGCCAAGACTGATGGAGGCTGGGCACACTCCTTGGTGTCTGTCCCACCATCGAGTGGGGCCAGGCTTCAGCTAGCATTTGGCAGACCAGTCCCTGCTGCTGGGCTTCCTCATTATTCTTGGAGCTTCTTTGCTCTTCTCAGAGTCGGGGAGGGTGGGACAGCCTCTGCCAGAGCTCCACCCTTTTCTCTGCATTGGCTTTGTCTATAGGACTGTGAGTGTGCCTTGATTTCCTCTCCCAAGTTCATGAAATCTACCAGGATTTAGTCAGCAAAACAGAAGCCACACTAGGTCTATCAAACAGAGAGGATTTAACACAGGCTCTAGGATGTATAGGTGTTGGAAGCCTATACAAAAGGTGATAGTGAGGCACCCCAGAGCTTATTAACTGCTGGAAGAAGCTACCACAGCTGGGGCTGGGGAACAAAAGGGAGGAAGAGGCATTACCAGGATCTGGGAGTACAGAGGAGGGGTCATAGCCTCAGGAGCCCCAACCATGGATGAGGGGCTGTTTCAGCTACAGTTGGGATGATGGAAATAACACAGGTGCTTTAGATACATCACCAAGAGAAGAAGGAAAGAGGGAAGCAGTGAGAGAGATAGAGGAAGAATAATAGCTTCTCCCTTTCTCTTGCCTTCTGTTCTCCCCCCACATCCTTTATTGAGAAAACTTCCAAGGAAGTCAACTGGCAAAGGAGCCTAGACCTTACAGAGCAGTATTCAGAGGGTGGGCTTGGGGCAGAGAGACTGTAGGTAAATAATAAGTACATTCAGGCAGTTAACAAATATTTGTTGAGTATTTTCTATATGCCAGACGCTGTTGTGGTGCTGGGGAATCAAAGTGAACATCCTCACCCCCTCAGAGTCCACATTTTAGTTGGGAGAAATAGACAGCAAACATATAAAAAAATAACAGTATTGCAGATGGTGTTAAGAGTTACAGAGAAAAATAAAACAGGGAAAGGGGTAGGGAGTGGTGGGAGTGGGTGGGTGGGCAGAAAAGCTTTCACTGAGAAGGGGTGTTTCATTGAGAGAGTCAGGGAGTGAGCCCTGGTGCTCTCTAGGGGAAGAGCATTATAGGCAGAGACACAGCAAATGCAAAGGCCCTGGGGCCTGCCATACTCAAGGAACAATAAAGAGGCCAGAGCAGAGTGTGCCGGAGAGAGGTACAGTCGGCTCCCCATATCCACAGGTTCTGCATACAAGGAGTCAACCACCTGTGGGTTTAGAGCCCATGGATATGGAAGGTAGACTGTACTGCCATTTTGTGGTATAGGAGCCTGGAGCATCCTTGGATTTTGGCATCTGCAGGGGATCCTGGAACCAATCCCCTGCAGATACCGAGGGACTACTGTAACAGGAAATGAAGCCAGGGAGACAGGCTTTCAAGAGCAGTTTGGGTTCCAGAAAAAAAACAAAAACAAAAAAACCCCCCCACCACCAACAAAACGTAAATCCCTTGGAACAAGCAGGGCATCTAAAAATCATTGCATAGGTTTTTATTAGGCCCCGACCCCCTCTTGACTGCAGACTTGCACTCCCTCCCCTCCCACCTCTTGTAGGTGGGGGAAGAGAGGTAAAAAGGGTTGGTCTTAAGGACAGACCCTGTAAGGGCCTGGGAGGACATTGTAATGACTTTATGCTAAATGAGATGGAAAGCCGTGCTCACCTTCTGCACTGCTGGTACCCACTTTCTCCTCCTCAACTCCAAATCAGGAGCAGATGTCCACCTTGAGCCCCAGCTCAATTACATGAATTCTCCTCCCTCTGATCCCAACAGACACACAGTGTCTACGAGACCGTCAGCTTCCTGAAAACGGGACACTGTCTGTGTTATGCATCTCTGTCTGCATAACCAGTGCTTGGCACCCAGTCTGGGATTAGTAAACACCTACTGAATGAATGAACAGTCAAGCAGATCTTCATAGCTCTCATGTGTCACCAGCATTGTGGTGGGTTGACTCAGATGACTAAATCAAAGCCAGTGTCATTTGGGTGCACAGAATCAGTCCAGCTTGTTAGCTGGAGTCAGCTAAATAATAGAGCAGTTGTTTGATTAAATTTTAAAACTGGTTACGTGAAACTTGTGTGCTTATAATCTGTCTCCATGAAAAACTTTGGGGCCAAGGAGTTACTACATCACTGTGTCCACCCCACTGCTTTCTGGTAATGATGGAGCTCTTTTTTTCCCTCCCTTTTATTAATGATGAAGGTTTTGTTGGAGATAATTGTATTTTTAGCAGCATAGTTAATGAATTAGCTAAGCATCAATAGATGGAATCATAAAGCCATTAAACACCAAGAGCAATAATGGGAAACTGTGTCTGGTGGTAATGAAATTGTGTCTTTATGAGGTCACTTTATTCCTTTTCTCCTCAGCTCTCTTGCCCTCCTGAGTACATGGTGACTGCTGCTCCTAACTGCTGTTTCACTAAAATGCACAATGCTATCCATTTTGTGTTTTAATTCAATGTATTTCTAGGACCTTCAGGATCATTAAACCCTCCACTAAGAGAGCGCAGTAGAAGTGGTGGTTATGAAAGATTCTGGAAATGGCCCAGGAGTGTAGGAGAATGAAGACAGCAGACGAGATTGAGAAAGAATAAACAAAGACCTGCTGGACTTAGTACTGGACCCAAACTGATGAGTACCAATGCTCAAGGTTGAGCCCATGGTGGTCTCTGGTACAACCTCTGAAGTCAGGACAGGGCCACTGATAGAGGGATGGGATTTCCATGGTTATACTTGTACGTGAACCCTACTTTTTTTTTTTTTTTGCAGTATGCGGGCCTCTCACTGTTGTGGCCTCTCCCATTGCGGAGCACAGGCTTCGGACGCGCAGGCTCAGCGGCCGTGGCTCACGGGCCCAGCCACTCCGCAGCATGTGGAATCTTCCCGGACCGGGGCACGAACCCGTGTCCCCTGCATTGGTAGGTGGACTCTCAACCACTGCACCACCAGGGAAGCCCTGAACCATACTTTTTAGTTTGGGAGCACATTCATACACATAATTTCCTTTGAGCATTTTGACAACCCCATATGATAAATTTTAATTCCCACTTTTCAGATGAGGAAACTGAGGGTCATGGAGATTGTGACATGACTCCCACAGTTCATCAGAAGCTGGTTTTCTTCCCTTCATGCCAGGATGCTTCATGGGCATTGAACCAAAACACTTGCCAATGGTTTAAAACTTACCCAACCAAAGTCATGGTACCGGCTACTGAATTCAATAATTCAAGAAATAGTTATTGAGTACCTACCATATGCTGGGAATATATGATGACCAAAACAGACTCCTTCCCCATCGTCACAGAAGTTGGATGTAGCTGGGAAGAGTTACATAAACAACAACAGGTGATACGACAGAGAAAGCATCATGTTGGAGAAGCTGGTGGCTGGAGCCCCCAGTCTAATCTATGGGACGGGAAACCTTCTTGTAGGCAGTGAGGTTTAAGCTGAGCCTGAAATGTGGAAGTTAAATAGACAAAGGAGGGAGAAGAGTATACAAAGGTAGGCTGAAGCGTCAGAGGCAACAGTGCCCGAATGATTTTATTTGTTTAGGAGGCAACATCAATTAATGGGACTAAAGAACTGATTTTTCTGTGGGGTCTGGAGAGATAAGAGGAATTAGGAATGTCTTTCCTGTTCCTGGCTTGGCCACCTTGTGGGGGGATGAGGGTACCATTTGCTGAGACAGGGCACCCTGTGGGAGGAGCCCAAGGGTGGAGGTGGACTGAGATAAGATGGTAATTTCTGGGCTGTGTCCCATTCTTATAAAAATGAGCTCTAGAAGGCTGCAGCTGGCTAGGTCCAGTGGTATCTGAGGGCTAAGAAGTGAGTTGAAGCCCTAATATAGACATGGTGTTAATTTCTTCATTGAGGTCACCATAAAGCCTGTGTATGCTTTGTTTCCACCCTGCTGAGAAATTGAAAAAATAGAATTAAACCTCAGAGTGATCACTACCAGCTGGAACGATAAGGCTAAACATGATGGAATTTAATAGGGGCAAATATATGTGACACTCCTTGGGTTTACAAAACCAGTTTCATGTAGAGGATGAAAAGCCTGATTTAACAGCAGCTCATGTCCACAGAACCTAAGAGAGTCAGTTGGCTGTGAATTCCACCTAAGCCAATAGTGTCATGCGGCTGCTTCTTCTCCCACCTCTAATGCCACCTTAATGTCAGTATTGCAGAGGAACCGGAAAGGTGGTTATTTCGCTGGAACAGAGACAAAACTGTAAGAAAAATGCAGGAGCCAAGTAGGACATAGGCCAGTTCAGAGAGACGTCTGACAGGGTCTCAGTTTCCAGGGGCTACTTGGAGCATGGTCCACGTGTATCTCCAACAAAATACCTGGGAAAACCAGAGGGAAGGGCACTGTTCTCAACTGACTGGAGGACCACAGAGAGAGGGATTTGTTTGGGCTGGGAGTAGAAGCAAGTGCGGACCAAGGAAATGATAAAGGGAAGAGGAGCCCTCAAAAGCGGAGCAGTGTATTAATCTGCTTCCGTCGTGTGTTTGAGTGCTAATTATGTGCTTAGCCCTCTGCTGTGGGAAATGCTATAATACATCAGCTACAGAATAACCAGTGCCAACTGATCTAGCTCAGGCAGCAGGTGCTATTTAGAGGACAGTGAGGTCTGGGAGGACAGGCATCAAAGAAGATGTCATGGGATCGTTGGGGGCCAGGGAAGATGTCACTGGCAAGGCCTGAATTGGGGAAAATGAGCAAATCAGCTGACCGGAGACTTGGGAAATAAGGCAGGAAAGATAAGGACAAAGCCAGAGCTTGGCATGCTCAGTGGGCCAGACAAGGCATGGAAGACGTGATGGAGGTCGTGTGGGATGCAGAATTCACAGAAGAGTCTCCTGACTGGTGAAGCTGAATTGAAGGATGACTCTGAATCTGTGAATTTTCTCCTGATCAGTTTCTCCCTTCATAGGGCCTGCCCCACGTGGCCGATGACCCTTGTGCTGTGCTGATGGTGTACAGCAGACACGAGTGCCCAGACAGCAGTAGGGGAGAAAACTCCAAGGCAGATCTCTGGGGGAGAAGCCCTAGTGCCTTCTGATGGGCAATCAAACTAAAGGAGAGCAGATGTGCTGGCACTTTCTAAATAGCAGTGGAAGAGATTTCCCTTCCTTCCTCTTTTTCTTCCTTCCTTTCTCCCTCATTCCTCCCATCCTCCCTCCCTCCAGCATTTATTGAGCAGTCTTCCAAGCACTCTGTGACCAGTTGGGATCACAAGATGAGCAGAACACAGGTCCTGTTCCTTGTAGTTCATAGTGGAGAAGGGAGGTCAGACACATAAATAAGTGACATTATTTCTTTGATTTTAAAATGCACTCTCAACATAATAACAGCTGTTCAGAAAAAGAAAAAATCAGAAACACTACCACACTAAATGTACACATTGTTGCAAAACATCCTGATTTTAGAAACATTCAAATATGAAAAATATAGTGTGCTTCAGAATTGAGCTATATGAGCAGAAAAATCATTATTATTACAATAGCAGTGGGTACCGTGACCCATCAGAACATAAAAATGTGGGGAAGAATGTGTTTTAGAATTAGTAGTTACAGCAGTGTGGTCATTGTCACAACAGGGGTGGGTACAAGGTGCCCCTGGAACCCACTGGAGGAAGCTCTTAAAGCCGCCTGGGGACAGCAGATTAGGCTTTCAGGAGGGGCTGATGTTGGAAGGCTGCCTTCCAGGCAAACAATGGTGGACAAGGGGGTAAAGAGGCCAGAGGAGGGGGTTCCATGCAGAGGGAGTAGCTTTTGCAGAGGAAGGTGACAAAGGAGAGTGTGGTGTATCCTGGGAGCAGCTGCTTGTTATCACAGAGACTGTCATTATCAGCGAGGAGCAGAGGGGCCTTCAGTCTGGAGGGGTCTGGACGTGTCTCATCACAAAGACAACAGGAAGATGTGGGCAGTGTGTCACAGAATGAGGCATCTCTGCTAAACTTTCCCATCTCTTGAAAGGTTTTTCTGTTTTCTGTTTACATAAGGCATAGGCTGATTGCCTCATGCAAAAGTGATGTGTTCTCAAATAGTAAGAAAACACAACAGATTTCAATCAGTAGAATTGGAATTTTTCCTTAAATCTGCTTGCCTATTTCCTTAAATCTTTTCTCCAGGGGAAGGATGCCCTTTAGAAGTCCATGGTCACATGGGCTTCTCATAGGTTCTTCTCTGTCTGTCTCCTACTCTCTCTGTTCTTCCCAGTTGTTGTCAAGCAGCTGCTCAGGCAGGCATCCAGGAACCGATTTTTTGTTCAGGTGTATGTGTGTGCATGTGAGGCTGTTTCTGAATTGCATCCTCACAAAATATCCTTTGGGTATTGGCATGATGAGAATGCTGTTAGCAGGAAATTAATCTCTGTTGGTCCCAGGCAGGGAGAGAATGACCACAGTGTTCAAAGAAAGCCCAATAAATAGCCTGGAATATCCTTCTCAGGAAGACCCAGTAAAAGAGGTCCTGTATTAATTAGGACATTCTCCTGGCCTGTGTCTCTCTATGCTCCTGGGGAAATGAGTATTTTCTTGGGGCAGAGAAGTACCCGTCTGGTCCTTTCTGCATTCACTCCATAGCCCAACCCATCCTGGACCTGGAGGAAAGAAGCCCTTGGCTGTTCCCTCTTCATACTCTTTCTCAGCCCTGGGAGGGCCCCGAGCTGTCCGAGCCAAGAATCAGGGTGCATGAGGCTGTGATGGAAATGGTACTAAGTGGGAGCCACGAGCTTGGCTGCTCACGGTTCTGCCACTGGAGCCTCCTTGGAGTGCATTTCCTCATCTGTGAAATCAGATTGTTTATTTGATCTCTGAGACTCTGTTTCAGCTCTGTGATAGTAAGTCAAACAAAGATAAAGATACCCGTTGTTGAATGTTTTTATACTGTGCTAATGTATGAAAAGCTAAAAGCCTTACATATATATTTTTATTTAATCCTCATGGCAACTCCATGTAGTTTATACTCTTACTATCCCATTTTACAAATGGGGAACTGAGGCTTAGAGATGTTATATATCTGAAACACATCGGTTAGTGGCAGAACTGGAATGAAGGTGTGATTCTGATTCTCCAGCCTACATTTTTTAATGAATTGTCTTAGTCAGTTTAGGCTGCTGTAACAAAATCCCATAGACTGGATGACCTAAACAACCAACATTTATTTCTCAGTTTGGAGGCTGGGAAATCCAAGATCAAGGTGCCAGCAGAACTGCTGTCTGGTGAGGTCTCTCTTCCTGTTTTACAGATGGCTGCCTTCTTGCTGTGTCCTCATGTGGCGGCGAGAGAGAGAGAGAGAGAGAGAGAGATCGATCTGATCTCTTCCTCTTCTTATAAGGGCACTAATCCCATCCTGAGGGCCCTACTCTCATGAACTCATCTAAACCTAATCACCTCTCAGAAGCCCCACCTCCTAATACCATCACGTTTGGGGGCTTAAGGCTTCAACACATGAATTTTGGGGAGGGGCACAGATATTCGGTCCATAACATGCATTATATAATATTGCCTCCTTCCATGATCTGGGGAGAGAGTGGGTAGAGACTTTGGTCACCCTTAGGAGCACAGTAGGAGAGCGCACAGCTCCCTCACCTTCATCACTGTGCAGAGAGAGAGTGGGCAAGTGCCAATTTGCTGTGCCTGTGAGCAGGACTCTGGAAGCTGGTGAACAGGGATCTGGTGTAATGTTTATGAAGCCAGATATGCCTTGCTGATAAGCTACTCCCCAAGAGTATCTGTGACCATTTGTGAACATCCATCCATTCATTCCACAAATATTGTTTGAATACTTATACTGTAGTAGAGGCTGGGAATCCAACGGTGAACAAGACACGGAGCTTGCATTCTAGTAGGGAAAGAAGACATCAATGAACTAATCACACAAATAAATATGTAATTGAAAATTGCGTTAAATACTAGGAAGGACTATATAGGATGCTCTGAGCATGTGTATAGGGACCAGTTGTGGTCCTGGCGGAAGATACTGTCACTAAAGTTTTCCCTGAGGAAGTGATTACTGAGATATGGACCTAAAGGCTTTGACTGGACACAGGAGGGGAAGGGCTGTGTGACTGAAGCTGAGAGGGCAGGGGTGAGGGAGCTAGGCTGGAGGGTGTGGAGGGCCTAGTTCTACTGGCCTTTGTAAGTAATTTAAATAGTTTGCACTTATTCTAAGTGCAATAGGAAACCTTTGCCAGGTTTTAAACAGGAAAGTGATGTGAACTGAGTAGCATGAAAACAGAATCACTCTGGCTGCTGTTTGGAAGAGGTCCCAGTGGGAGCAGGGAACCCAGTTGATGGGTTGTGCCCACCAGTCTTTTTTTTTTTTTGGCCACTTGCAGTAATTTATTAATATTCCATTTCTTTAATCAAATAGCTGACTGATTTGAAATTACTAGGAAAACGTGCAATTTTATTCCCATCACTATATTATGTGCAGAGTATGCTTTTTTATTTGATGCGTATAAATTCAATATGTAAGCTTTGTGTTCCATAAGTATATTTTTGTCCCTAATTGTGCCCATCAATCTTGTGGGCTGAACAAGAGCTAGCAGTGGCTGGGCTAGAGTTGGCAGTGGACACAGAAATAATAGGAAGGATTAGGGGGATATTTAGGCGACAAAATCAGCAAGATATGGTGGGATGGCTTGAGTTAGGGTTGCAGGAGAGATAATGTACTTAAACAGGGATGGGTAAGCTCATTTTGGAACCTGATGTGGCAACTTGTTTTTAAGAGGTAATACCCATTCCCAAAGCTTCCTAAAGTGTCTGGCTGGGTCAGTTAGGATGACTTCACTTGCAAGATAGAGGAATCCCCCAACTCAGTGGTCATGGACAGTTAGGAACCATTTCACATAGCGAAAAGTCCAGCAGTGGTGTGGTTCCCAGATGGGGGGGATCAGGCCCATGATACCAGCAAGGGCCTGGGTTCTCTCCTTCTCTTCACTCTGCTGACTGCATCCCAGGCTGCCTTCCCTTGTGGTGGCAGATGACCCTGGCATTTTCAGACACCAGACACCCAGTCACAACCACATCCTTTTAAGGCCCAGCTGGCCGGACTGAGTCACGTTTCCACCTAGTAAATCAATCCATGCCCAGACAACGGGCTTTCCATGACCGCTTAGACTGCTCAGCATTTTGCTCTGGACTGAGAATGGGGCCACCTTCCCCGAGGAGTGGAAAAGTGGACTAATCGGGGGTTTTATTTGGAGGGACTAGATATTTGGGCTCATTGGGTTTGTCATGATGTCCTGGACAAATACGTCCCAGCTTTTGGATTTCTTTCTTTCTGTTTTTTTTTTTTTTTTTGGCGGTACGCGGGCCTCTCACTGTTGTGGCCTCTCCCGTTGTGGAGCACAGGCTCCGGACGCACAGGCTCAGCGGCCATGGCTCACGGGCCCAGCCGCTCCGCGGCATGTGGGATCTTCCTGGACCGGGACATGAACCCGCGTCCCCTGCCTCGGCAGGCGAACTCTCAACCACTGCGCCACCAGGGAAGCCCATGGATTTCTTAAACCAATAAATACATTAAAAGGAGTGGGTGTGGGAACTGGCAATAGGATTGCCAACTTTTCACTTTTACCTTGTAAAGACATTTACACAATTTCCATCTACTGTCTCTATCATTTCATCAAAAGAACATTTTAAAAGCAAAGAAGAAAAAAAAATTCTATGTTTAATAAACTTAGCATTATAAAAACTTGCTCTTTTTTCTAATTTCCCTAATTTCTAATTAGAAATTTCTAATTTCTGAAATTTAAAAATTAGTCCCTTGGACCACTATGAACCATGTAAAACAGAAGTTCTTAACTGGATCCATGGGCCCCCAGAGTCTGTGGAAGAGAAGTCAGAAGGGCCATGAACTTGGGTAGGGAGACATTACAGCTTCATTTTTACTATCCTCTATGAAATGTAGCATTTCTTTCAATTATGAGTGTGGCAACAAACCAGTATGACCTGTGATTTTTGTCATCAATAGAAATCACAAATATTTTCATATCACATTATAGCTGTGGTAGGCATCTGGAAATGTCATTTACAGCCACCACTATTCAGAAGATTTAGTCACCACTGGAAGCGGCAAACTCTGGCAAACTCTCCTCCAATGTGGCTACCACTGTCTGGCAACTCTGTCTGGTAACTCTGTGCACGGGGTGGGCGGCCACTGGGCAGTGAATTTGTGTTCTCATGGGGCTGACCCAAGACGTTCCAACCTCCCTTAACCATAATTGTTTGTGGATCAATACACAGAAGGAATTGAATCATTTTCATAGTTTGCCAAAGTTTTATAAATCTGAATCGCTCCAAGTGAGTTTTTCCCTCACCTTTGGGAATGCAGCCTTTGGTGACACAGATGAATTCAAACACGTCTGATGGCCACTCTAACTGTCGAAGTGTGATATTTAAAGTAACCTCTTGTGATCCCTAACAGATTGCGTGGTGACACAGGTCATGACAGTGTGTAAGCTCTCTGAGTAGCAATAGTCCTTTCTTTGATTTGTTTTTCTTTTTTGCTTTCTATTTGCACATTCTCTCTGTATTATGAAGTAAAGTCTTACATGCACGATATATTATGCATGTGTTTTTTTTGCACTATTATTCTGTGAAAATGTCACACATTAAAAAAAATACCTTTGTGGGCTTCCCTGGTGGCGCAGTGGTTGAGAGTCCACCTGCTGATGCGGGGGACACTGGTTCGTGCCCCGGTCCGGGAGGATCCCACATGCCGCGGAGCAGCTGGGCCCGTGAGCCATGGCTGCTGAGCCTGTGTGTCCGGAGCCTGTGCTCCGCAACGGGAGAGGCCACAGCAGTGGGAGGCCCACGTGCCGCAAAAAAAAAAATACCTTTGCGGGAAACACTGACAATATGAGAAATGAGAACCATTATTTCCAGACAGTCACAGAGAATCATATGAAGCAATAGCTAAATTTCAGGGAGAACAGGACACCTGAACAGCTGCTGTCATCCCCTGGTCCATACAAAGGTGAAAAGATGTTACTAGTGCAAACACTGGCTAATCACAAAACCTGTCTTAATTTACTTTCTTGTCATAAAATTTAATGAATATTTTATACTTAATGTACAATTGATTTCCTTCTAAGTAGATTTATCAAAGAAATCACTCAGGAACCACAAAGAAAATATATTTCCCAAAATGTCAATGGAATAAAAATATTTTATTTTAGCTTTATTTATCTTTTTTTTTACAGATCCAATTTATCTTCAGCTGGCAAAGAAAAGGAAGGTCTATGAAAACTCTGTACCTGGTTTCATTTACATTAACAAAGCAAAAGGACATAAAATTACAATGATTTCTTTTCTTCTGTGGAAAAATTATTGTGAAAGGCATTTTGAAATCAGGAAGACTGAAAGAATGCATCACGTCTGCCCATCTAGAAAATGCATCCAAAGAAAATGGTTTTGTGTGTATGTGGATGAAGAAAGCTCAATTTGAAAAAGGTAGGATACTTCAAAAATGTGGATTTGCCATTTCACAAAAACCTTTTCCAGAAGCGTTCCTGAAGTTCCTTACCAAGTGTCAAACAAAAGAAGCCTCATGTGACAGGAGAAATTTTACCTGAAGCCACATACCATGGGAATGCAGAATGGACTGAGAGTGGCTCTCTAGGTCAAGGGAGGTGCTTCTATGGAGAAATGGAATATTTTGAAGTGGGTTATGGAGGAATTAGCAGCCTTGCCATTCCCCTCCGTAAGTCACTGAATGGAACAACTAGCATCTTTCAATATAGCCACCTCCTTATTTTGTTTATGATGGTCTGCTAATGTCAAAAAAGAAGAATTCTTGTTTTGGGGGGTGCCTTGAAAAATACACAGACCACTGACGTTTTGGAGACGGTGTAGATTTTGGGTCTTGTTTAAATATATAATATAATATAAAAAATATAAAAAATATAAATAAATATAAAAATATAAATAAAAAATATAAAAAAATATAAATATTTTTCAAACAAACCCGACTGGACGGAAAATCTTCTGATCCTTGCACAGGACCTCCTGTGATGCTTGGTTGCTCATCTGACGTTACTTTAGTGGAAAAGGGAGCACTTCATGTTGTTTTCACTTGGTGTGTTTAACATAGATATATTCTGGTTTTTCCAAAATCCTGAGAGAATTTTTGTTGACAGCCATAAAAGTCATCAACTTTATCAAAAGTCAGTCTCTGAATCATAGTATTTTTATAGTTTTGTCAAGAAACCATAGCAGAAAATTATGGGCTTCTCTACCACAGAGAAGCTCATTGAATTCAAGAGGAAAGTTTCACTTGTTCTAAAAGAAAAAGAAAATCCATTCTGGGAACATTTTGAAAGAAAGAATTTTGTCTGTGGGTTGGTTGGTTTACCTGGCAGATGTCTTTAACCATATGAATGAGATGACTCTTTCAATTCAAGGGTGTGATATCATCATTATGAATTCTTCTGAAAACATGAGCTTTCTTGGCTGACATGAGGCTCACATCTTTGCAAACTTTCAAATGCTGGGGGAAGTGCTTTACGTCAATGGAATTGAGTTATGAAATGCTGTCAGTTTATTTGGAAAGAGTAATCTATAAACACCTGGAAACACTTTAGAACACTTGCAAAAGTTATTTCTATCTTGATGGTAACAAAATTGAACCCTAGAGTCACATTCTTTTTCTTACTGATATAAACTGTACCAACTGTGTTGAGCAAGCCAAGGATGAATTCACTGATCTTAGGACCAAAACAACCACTGTAACTAGTTTCACTGAAAAGCCTTGGAGAGTTTTCATGGTCCCTGGGAGATTCTTTACTTTGTGAAGTTGCTGACAAGCTTTAATTTCATTTCTAATACTGTATCTTTGAGGATTGAATTTTCAACATTGTTATCATAAAAATCAGTAGGATTTTCAACAGAACATGTAGATTATCTTGTCAAAGACCGTTCCACCATCTTATGTTCTTATTCAAGGTAAGCAACAAGTGTTCACATGGGTATTTCTTTAAAAATTAAAATTTAACTTGACTGTATTTCAAATGCAATGTTTTATTTTTAAGGTTGTACAAAAAAGCAAATTTATTACTATATAATGAATATATTTAAAAATAATTGTATTTTGGTATATTTAGTTTTTTTGTAATCTTGTGTATTTATTTTATGCATTGAAAAACTGTATTCTAAGATAGGTCCACAGGCTTCACCACACTGCCCAAGGGATCCATGCTGTAAAAACAATAAAGAACTCCTGATCTGAGAGGACATGATTTAAGCTCTCGAGTTGCTTAAATATGGGGAAAAGGAAGGTTTGATGTGTCTTTTGCAAGTGGCAAGAGAAAGAGAAGCTCCCCTGACTTAAGGCTGGGCCAGCCATAAGTTCCTGTGCTTCCAGGAAAACCCACTGAAGGCAGCAGCCGTGAATGTTCAGCCCCATCACGCCCGGGACAAGGGAGGAAGGGGAAAGATAGACCCCAATAAGAAGGCACCCCTGCTTTTCGTCCCATAATAATTGCTTTTAGGAAACTCACCACTTTTCAGTCAATCCCCAAGTGCTGAAGTGAGACGCATTGTTGAGTTCTTCCTGTGTGTATGGAGTGTGATGTTGTAGGGCCATAGGGAAGAGGGTCACGTGATTCATCCCCTCGAGGAGTTAATTTATTTGTGGAGACAAAACAAATGCAACAATGAAGGAGAATTAAATGCAAAGCTGGATGGTGTCTTGAGAAAAACCTGCCTGTTGACTTTTTAATCACACTATCCCCAGAGTCTAGAATATTGCTTGGCACATAGAGTGTGCTAGAAAAATCTCTTTTGAATGAAAAAATTGATGACTGAATTTTAAAAATAACAGCAATTGTTATGAGAGTAATATATATTCAGTAGAGAAAACTTGAAAATACAGAGGAATATAAAGAAGCAGAAAAGGAAAACAGCAGCCAACATTTTCAATATTTCTTTTTTTCCTAAATACACATGTACAACACGCACACACACACTTTTTTTAGAGGACAAAATTGGGACCTGAGTTTTATAGCTTGAATTTTTTTCCCTTAAAATTATACTGTGAACATTTTTCTGTGTCATTAAATATTCTTCAGAACATTATTTTTAATGGCTTCATCATACAGTATTCTATAAATAAATCATGGTGTAGCCTAACTTATTAACCACTTTCTTATTGTTGAGCATTTGGGAACATTTTATAACACCAAGAGCTGCATTTATTTGTTGCTTGCTGTGTTCCAAGAATTGGGCTCAGTTTTCCCCCACTTCATACATAATCTCATTTAATTTACTTCTCACAGTGATCCAATGAGGAAGAATACATTATACCCATTTACAGAGGGAATGCCTGGATGTGGGAGGAATAAAGTGCCAAAGGTCACGCTGCTGGAAAGTTACAAAGCTGGGATTCAAACCCAGGTCCTTTTTAATGTCAAGGTGCAGGCACCCAAACATGACTCTAGACTGCTCCCTGGTGTGCATGAGGAAGCCGCATGCCTCCTTGGGCAATAAGGAGGTGGAGAAACACACATCAGCAAGGTGAGCAGGTACGATGACAACCAAAACCGAGGTGTGAAGGAGGTAGTGCTTTTCCCAATCTGCAGCTGTGGAGACATCACGATGGACTAGACCAAAGCAAAGCCATTTCAAGGAGTCTGTTTTAAGAGAGGCATTTCAAAAGTGAGATGGGAGTGAAAGGTGTGTTTCAAGCTTACTGCTCCCAGCTTTGAGCAGGGGAGTGAAAAAACCCCTCTTTTATTTCTTCCTGACATTAAGAGTCATCTAACGAACAGCCTTCATACAAATGGCTGAAGGGAAGGGACATAAAAAGCAGCAGCATGTGGCTCTGTTCTCAAGCCTTCCTGCACCATTTCCTGTGTGAGTGGTGTCAGAGAGGAGCTCAGAGGCTTGAAAGGAGGAAGGTAGGGACCCCACCCACCCATAGGGAAAGAGAACTGCAGGGTGACCAGAGGGGCAGGCCGGGCCTTGAAATGAGCACAGCCCTTCAGCCAGGGCAGGTCAAGGACCAGGCTTAGGTGACCAACTGTCTTGGTATAGCTGGGACAGAGGGGTTTCCCTGGAAGCAGAACTTTCTGTGTCAAAATTGAGAAAGTCCCAGGGAAAACGGAATGGTTGGCTACCAAAGGCCTAGGCTCTTCTCCGAATCAGGGCTCATCCTGTAAGAAAAGTCCAAGCAAGTTTGTTTATTTATTTATTCGCTTATTGGTTGATTGATGGATGGAAGTACAGTTGATTTACAATGTTATATTAGTTTCACGTATACAAAGTAGTGATTTGATATTTTTACAGATTTTACTCCATTGCAAGTTATTATAAAATATTGATTATATTCCCTGTGCTACACATTACATCCTGAAGTCTTATTTATTTTATACCTAGTAGTTTTGGCCTCTTAATCTCCTTCCCTGTCTTTCCCCTCTCCCAACCCTCTCCCCACTGGTTATCACTAGTTTGTTCTCAAGTAGGTTTCTTCAAAGAGTCATCAGTGATCCAGGACCCAGGGCTGTCTGTACACACTCACCTCCATTCCTCACCATTGCAGCCTGACTCTCCCTTTGCCCCTTCATTGAAACTGTGTCCACAAGGGTCACTGATGACCTATGTACAGCCAGATGCTAGGCCACTTGCAGTTCAAGCCATGCATTTGGATCTCAATGGTCTCCCTGCTTCCAGCCTTGCCTCTACAGTCTACTCTCTACCCCAAAGACAAAGTGATCCTTTCCTATTTTTTTTTCATTGAGGAATAAAGTGTATATAGCAAAATTCACCTGTATTACTATACCATTCTGCATGTCTTGATAAACACATCCAGTAGTTTAACCATCACTGCAATCAAGACAGTTCTGTCACTACAAATAATTCCTCTGTGTCTACCTCTTCTCTTACTCTCAGCCCCTGATAACCACTGATTTGTTTTCTGTCTCTATACCTTGCCTTTTCAGAATGTCATATGAATAGGATCACATAGTATGTAGCCTCTGAGTTTGGCTTTTTTCACTCGGCACATACATTTGAGATTCATTCATGTTGTGGGTGTTAGTAGTTCTTTCCTTTTTAAGACTGAGTAGGATTCCACTGTATAGATATTCCACAGTTGTTTATCCATTCCCCAGGTGAGGGACATTTAGTACTTTCCAATCTGGGGGAAATAGGAATGAAGTTGCTCTAAAAATTCAAGTACAGATTTTTTGGTACGTGTAGGTTTCCAGTTCACTTGGGTAAAGACGTGGGAGGGAGATTGGTAGGAGTATGTTTTACTTCATAAGAAATCGTTAAAATGCTTTCCAGAGTGGCTGTGCATATTCTGGATCCCCATTAGCAATGAATGAGAGTTCTAGTTGCTCTGTATCCAGCACTTGTTATTATCAACTAAAAAGATTATTTTAGCCATTCTACTAGATGTGTAGTGTTATCTCATTGTGGTTTTAATTTGTATTTCCCTAGTAGCTAATGTTCATGTAATTATTGCCATGCAAAGTGTCTATTCAATTCTTTTGCCCATTTAAAAAATTGGATTGAGGAGATTGGTTCAAGATGGCAGAGTAGAAGGATGTGTGCTCACTCCCTCTTGCGAGAGCACCAGAATCACAACTAACTTCTGAACAATCATTGACAAGAAGACACTGGAACTCACCAAAAAAGATACCCCACATCCAAAGACAAAGGAGAAGCCGCAATGAGACAGTAGGAAGGGCACAGTCATAATAAAATCAAATCCCATAACCACTGGGTGGGTGACTCACAAACTGGAGAACACTTATACCACAGAAGTCCACCCACTGGAGTGAAGGTTCTGAGCCCCACATCAGGCTCCCCAACCTGGGGGTCCACCAATGGGAGGAGGAATTCCTAGAGAATCAGACTTTGAAGGCTAGTGGGATTTGATTGCAGGACTCTGACAGGACTCGGGGAAACAGAAGGACACACACAAATTAGCGTGTGCATCAGGACTCAGGGGAAGGAGCAGTGACCCCACAGGAGACTGAACCAGACCTATGTGCTACTGTTGGAGGGTCTCCTGCAGAGGTGGGCGGTGGCTGTGGCTCACTGTGGGGACACAGACACTGACAGCAGAAGTTCTGGGAGGTACTCCTTGGCGTGAGCCCACCCAGTCTGCCATTAGCCTAACCAAAGAGCTGGGTAGGCTCCAGTGCTGGGTTGCCTCAGGCCAAACAACCAACAGGGAGGGAATTCAGCCCCACCCATCAGCTGACAAGTGGATTAAAGTTTTACTGAGCTCTGCCTACCAGAGCAACACCCAGCTCTAACCACCACCAGTCCCTCCCATCAGGAAGCTTGCACAAGCCTCTTAGATACCCTCATCCACCAGAGGGCAGACAGCAGAAACAAGCAAACTACAATCCTGCAGCCTGTGGAAAAAAAACCACATTCACCAAAAGATAGACAAAAAGAAAAGCCAGAGGACTATGTACCAGATGAAAGAACAAGATAAAACCCCAGAAAAACAATTAAATGAAGTGGAGATAGGCAACCTTCCAGAAAAATAATTCAGAATATTGATAGTGAAGATGATGATAGTAAAGATGATCCAGGACTTTGGTAAAAGAATGGAGGCAAAGATCCAGAAGATGCAATAAATGTTTAACAAAGACCTAGAAGGATTGAAGAACAAACACCTAGAAGAATTAAAGAACAAACAAACAGAGATGAACAATACAATAACTGAAATGAGAAATACACTAGAAGGAATCAGTAGCAGCATAACTGAGGCAGAAGAATGGATAAGTGACCTGGAAGACAGAATGATGGAATTCACTGCTGCCAAACAGAATAAAGAAGAAAAGAATGAAAAGAAATGAAGACAGCCTAAGAGACCTCTGGGACAACATTAAATGCACCAACATTCTCATGATAGGTGTCCCAGAAGAAGAGAGAGAGAAAGGACCCAAGAAAATATTTGAAGAGATTATAGTCAAAAACTTCCCTAACATGGGAAAGGAAATAGCCACCCAAGTCCAGGAAGTGCAGAGAGTCCCAGGCAGGATAAACCCAAGGAGAAACATGCTGAGATACATAGTAATCAAAGTGACAAAAATTAAAGACAAAAAATTATCAAAAGCAACAAGGGAAAAACAACAAATAACATACAAGGGAACTCCCATAAGGTTAACAGCTGATTTCTCAGCAGAAATTCTACAAGCCAAAAGGGAGTGGCACAATATATTTAAAGTGATGAAAGGGAAGAACCTACAACCAAGATTACTCTACCCCTCAAGGATCTCATTCAGATTTGATGGAGAAATCAAAAGCTTTACAGGCAAGCAAAAGCTAAGAGAATTCAGCACTACCAAACCAGCTCTACAACAAATGCTAAAGGAACTTCTCTAAGTGGGAAACACAAGAGAAGAAAAGGACTTACAAAAAAAACCCAAAACAATTAAGAAAATGGTTATAGGAACATACATATCGATAATTACCTTAAATGTGAATGGATTAAATGCTCCAACCAAAAGACACAGGCTCGCTGAACGGATACAAAACCAAGACCTGTATATATGCTTTCTACAAGAGACCCACTTCAGATCTAGGGAAACGTACAGACTGAAAGTGAGGAGTTGGAAAAAGATATTCCATGCAAATGGAAATCAAAAGAAAGCTGGAGTAGCGGTATTCATATCAGATAAAATAGACTTGAAAATAAGGAATGTTACAAGAGACAAGGAAGGACACTACATAATGATCAAGGAATCAACCCAAGAAGAAGATATAACAATTATAAATATATATGCACCCAACATAGGACCACCACAACACATAAGGCCAATGCTAACAGCTATAAAAGAGGAAATTGGCTGTAACACAATAATAGTGGGATACTTTAACACCTCACTTAGAACAATGGACAGATCATCCAGATAGAAAATTAATAAGGAAACGCAGCTTTAAATGACACAATGGACCAGATTGATTTACTTGATATATATATATATATTTTTTGTGGTACGCGGGCCTCTCACTGTTGTGGCCTCTCCCACACATTGCGGAGCATAGGCTCCGGACGCACAGGCTCAGTGGCCATGGCTCACAGGCCTAGCTGCTCCGCGGCATTTGGGATCCTCCTGGACCAGGGCACGAACCTGTGTCCCCTGCATTGGCAGGCATACTCTCAACAACTGTGCCACCAGGGAAGCCCAATTTACTTGATATTTAAAGGACATTCCATCCAAAAACAGCAGATTACACTTTCTTCTCAAGTGCACACAGAACATTCTCCAGGATAGATCACATCTTGGGTCACAAATATAGCCTCAGTAAATTTAAGAACATTGAACTCATATCAAGCATCTTTTCTGACCACAATGCTATGAGATTAGAAATCAACTACAGGGAAAAAAATGTAAAAAACACAAACACATGGAGGGTAAACAATATGTTGCTAAATAACTAAGAGATCACTGAAGAAATCAAAGAGGAAATGAAAAAATACCTAGAGACAAATGACAATGAAAACACGATGATCCAAAACATATGGGACGCAGCAAAAGCAATTCTATGAGGGAAGTTTATAGCAATACAATCCTACCTTTGGAAACAAGAAAAATCTCTAGTAAACAATCTAACATTACACTGAAAGGAGCCAGAGAAAGAAGAACAAATAAAACCCAGAGTCAGTAGAAGGAAAGAAATTGTAAAGAACAGAGCAGAAATAAATGAAATAGAAACAAAGAAAACAGTAGCAAAGATCAATAAAACTAAAAGCTGGTTCTTTGAGAAGATAAACAAAATTGATAAACCTTTAGCCAGACTCATCAAGAAAAAGAGGGAGAGGACTCAAATCAATAAAATTAGTAATGAAAAAGGAGAAGTTACAATGGACACCTCAGAAATACAAAGCACCCTAAGAGACTACTACAAGTAACTCTATGCCAATAAAATGGACAAACACGAAGAAATGGACAAATTCTTAGAAAGGTATAACCTTCCAAGACTGAACCAGGAAGAAATAGAAAATATGAACAGACCAATCACAAGTAATGAAATTGAAACTGGGATTAAAAATCTTCCAACAAAGAAAAGTGGCTTCCAACAAAGAAAGATGGCTTCACATGTGAATTCTATCAAACATTTAGAGAAGAGCTAACACCCATCTTTCTCAAACTCTTCCAAAAAATTGCAGAGGAAGGAATACTCCCAAACTCATTGTATGAGGCCACCATCATCCTGATACCAAAACCAGACAGAGATACTACAAAAAAAGAAAATTACAGATCAATATCACTGATGAATATAGATGCAAAAATACTCAACAAAATACTAACAAACAGAATCCAACAACGCATTAAAAGGATCATACACCGTGATAAAGTGGAATTTATCCCAGAGATGCAAGGATTCTTCAATATATGCAAATCAATCAATGTGATACACCATATTAACAAATTGAAGAATAAAAACCATATGATCATCTCAATAAATGCAGAAAAAGCTTTTGACAAAAATCAACACCCACTTATGACAAAAACTCTCCAGAAAGTGGATATAGAGGGAACCTACTTCAACATAATAAAGGCCATATATGACAAACCTACAGCAAACATCATTCTCAATGGTGAAAAACTGAAAGCATTTCCTCTAAGGTCAGGAACAAGACAAGGATGTCCACTCTCACCACTCTTTTTTTTTTTTTTTCACCACTCTTAATTCAACATAGTTGTGGAAGTCCTAGCCATGACAATCAGAGAAGAAAAAGAAATTAAAAAATCCAAATTGGAAAAGAAGAAGTAAAACTGTCACTGTTTGCAGATGACATGATACTATACATAGAAAACCCTAAGGATGCCACCAGAAAACTACTAGAGCTAAACAATGAATTTGATAAAGTTGCAGGATACGAAATTAATGCAGAGAAATCTCTTGCATTCTTATACACTAACAGTGCAGGATCAGAAAGAGAAACTAAGGAAACAGTTCCATTCACCATTGCAACAAAAAGAATAAAATACCTACAAATAAACCTACTTAAGGAGGTAAAAGACCTATATTCAGAAAACTATAAGACACTGATGAAAGAAATCAAAGATGACACAAACACATGGAGAGATATACCATGTTCTTGCATTGGAAGAATCAATATTGTGAAAATGACTATACTAGCCAAAGCAATCTACAGATTCAATGCAATCCCTATCAAATGACCAATGGCATTTGTTACAGAACTAGAACAAAAAATCATGAAATTTGTGTGGACACAAAAGACCCCAAATAGCCAAAGCAATCTTGAGGGATAAAAACGGAGCTGGGGGAATCAGACACCCTGACTTGACTATACTACAATGCTACAGTCATCAAGGCAATATGGTACTGGCACAAAAACAGAAATATAGATCAATGGAACAGCTAGAAAGCCGAGAGATAAACCCACACACCTATGGTCAACTGATCTATGACAAAGAAGACAAGGATGTACAATGGAGAAAAGACAGACTCTTCAATAAGTAGTGCTGGGAAAACTGGACAGCCACATGTAAAAGAATGAAATTAGAGCACTCCCTAACACCATACACAAAAATAAACTCAAAATGGATTAAAGACCCAAATGTAAGGCCAGGCACTATAAAACTCTTAGAGGAAAACATAGGAAGAACAATCTTTGACATAAATCACAGTAAGATTCTTTTTGACTCACTTTCTAGAGTAATGGAAATGAAAACAAAAATAAACAAATGGAACCTAATGAAACTTAAAAGCTTTTGAACAGCAAGGGAAACTATAAACGAGATAAAAAGACAAACGTCAGAATGGGAGAAAATATTTCCTAATGAATCAACGGACAAAGGATTAATTTCTAAAATTACCAACAGCTCATGCAGCTCAATATTAAAAAAGCAAACAACCCAATCCAAAAATGGGCAGAAGACCTAAATAGACACGTCTCCAAAGAAGACATACGGTTGGCCAAGAAGCACATGAAAATTTGCTCAACATCACTAATTATTAGCTAAATGCAAATCAAAACTACAATGAGGTATCACTTCACACTTGTTAGAATGGGCATCATCAGAAAATCTACAAACAACAAATGCTGGAGAGGGTGTGGAGAAAAGGGAACCCTTTTGCACTATTGGTGGAAATGTAAATTGATACAGCCATTATGGAGAACAGTATGGAGGTTCCTTAAAAAACTAAAAATAGGGTTTCCCTGGTGGCGCAGTGGTTAAGAATCTGTGGTTAAGAATCCCCAATGCAGGGGAAATGGGTCAAGCCCTGGCCCGGGAAGATATCACATGCTGTGGAGCAACTAAGACAGTGTGCCCCAACTACTGAGACTGAACTCTAGAGTCTGCGAGCCACAACTGCTGAGCCCATGTGCCACAGCTTCTGAAGCCCACGTGCCTAGAGCCCATGCTATGCAACAAGACAAGCCACTGCAATCAGAAGCTCATGCACTACAACGAAGAGTATCCCCCACTTGCCACAACTAAGGAAAGCCCATTCACAGCAACAAAGACCCAATGTAGCCAAAAATTAAATTAAAAAAAAAAGCTAAATATAGAATAACCATATGGCCCAGGAATCCCACTACTGGGCATATACCCAGAGAAAACTATAATTCAAAAAGACACAGGCACTCCTGTGTTCATCGCAGCCGTATTTACAATAGCCAGGTCATGGAAGCAACCTAAATGCCCATCAACAGACGAATGGATAAAGAAGATGTGTTACATATATACAATGGAATATTATTCAGTCATAAAAAGGAGTGTAATTGGGTCATTTGTAGAGACGTGGATGGACCTAGGGACTGTCATACAAAGTGAAGTAAGTCAGAAAGAGAAAAACAAATATCATATATTAATGCATATATGTGGAATCTAGAAAAATGGTACAGATGAACCTGTTTGCAAGGCAGAAATAGAGACAGGGGTGGAGGAGTTCTGATTTGTAGTGTTTGCTGTTGTTTGTTTCTTAAATGGTCTCACAGGAGACAATTCCAAGCAACAAATTTGACATCAACCAACTTGTAAAACTCTTGAAAATTTAACGTGTGGCTCTCATGAGCTGGTATGAGATGGCTCCAGCACACCACTACATGTATCCTGTTTTCCTGTACCACACTGTCATGATCATTATGGTTTTATAGTAAGTCTTGAAATCAGGTAATGGGATTTCTCAAATTTTGTTCTTCAGAATTGTTTCATCTATTCTAGTTCCTTTGTCTTTCTATAAAAATTTTGAAATAAGAGTTTTGATTCCCACAAAAATTCCTACAGAGATTTTGATTGAAATGTGTTGAATCTGTAGCTCACTCCAGGGAAAATTGGTATCTTAACAACACCAAGCCTTCAAATCCATGAACAATATAGCTCTCCATTTATTTACATCTTTTTTTGATTTCTTTCATCAGTGTTTTTTAGTTTTCAGTATACTGATATTGCATATATTTTGTTAGTTAGTCTTATACTTAAGTGTTACATGGTTTTTGGGTGCTATTATAAATAGTATTTTTGTAAATTTCAATTCCTAATTATTTATTGCTAGTCAACACAATCACTTTTTTGTATATTGCAAGACTTTGGGAAGCTCACTTATATTGACTCTAGTAAGTTTCTTTTTTTGTAGATTCTTTGGGATTTTCTATGTAGACACTCATGTTGTGTGTAAATAGAGACAGTTTATACTTCCTTTCCAATCTGCATTCGTTCATCCGTTCATTCCACTGGCTGGGACTTCCAGTGTGATGATAAATAGAAATAATGAGAATGGATGTCCTTGCTTTATTCCCCAATTTAGGGAGAAAGCATTCATTCTTTCACCATTAAGTATGATATTAGCTGGAGGTTTTCTGCAGTTGTCCTTTGTCAGGCTGAGAAAAAACTGCTTCTATTTCTAATTGGCTGAGAGTTTTTATCATGAGTGGGTGTTGAATTTTTCAAGTACTTTTTCTGCATTTATTAAGATGATTATACAGTATTTTTTGTGGGTTGAATTGTAACCTTTCAAAAATAAAAATATATATATAAAGTCCTAAACCCCAGTTCCTGCAAATGTGACCTTACTGGGAAATAGGGACATTGCAGGTGTAATCAAGTGAAGATGAGATCATATTAGATTAGGGTGGACCCTAAATCCCATGACTGGTGTCCTTATAAGGAAAGAGAGATTTAAAGACACAAAAGAGAATCTGTTCCAAGACTCTTATTAGATGCATCACTCCAATCTCTGCTTCTATCCTCACATGGTCTTATCCCTTGTGTGTCTGTCTCAAATAGCCCTTTCTTTTTTCTTATAAGGACACCAGTCATTAGATTTATGGCTCAGCTTAAATCCAGGAAGTTTTCATCTTAATTTAATTACATCTGCAAATACCCTATTTCCAAATAAAATCACATTCATGGTACCAGGGGTCAGGACTTGGACATATATTTTTGGGGGATCACTATTCAACCCACTACATATACCAAATAATATATATACCATATACTTATTTATCTGCTTACATTTGATCTCTCTTCAACCTGCATGAAATTTCCACGAGGGAGGGGAGTTTTGTCTGTTATGTTCACTTCAGTGCCTCTTGGTGCCTGGAATGGTGCCAGCCACATCGTAGATGTTCAATAAATCTTTGTGGAATGAATGAGTGCATCTCACTTCTTGCTTCAGCATCCGACAGGGCTGTGTATCTCTTTTATTCCAAGACTCCTCTTCCTCGGTTTCTAAGGCTCCACCCACCACTGCCATCCTTCTTTGTTTCTCCTTTACCTTATCTGATTGTTCCTTCTTCAGTCTCCCTTGTTAGAGCCCCTTCCTTGTTAGAGTCCCTTCCTTGCTCCAGCCCTTAACTACTGCGTCCCCAATCTTCTTTTCTACTACCCTATTTCTTCCCCCCAGGGAGCTTACCCGACTCTGCACAGTCACTTCCTAGATGCCCATGACTCACATTTCTCTATCTTCACCCCAGAATTTCTTCTGAGTCGTATTTCCACTTTCCCCTTTTATCTGACTCCTCCTTATAATTAAGGTACCCAACACTCCGACACATTGTCTTTTTTCCCCAAACCTGTCTTCCCTCCTTCCAGGGTTCAGCACCACGAAACTCCCAGTCACCAAAGCCAGAACCCTGGAATCAACCTTGACTGTCCTACATCCTATCTCTCACCAGGTTCTATCAGTTTCACCCCTTAAAGATTTCTTGGATCCGTCCACTTCTCTCCATCCCCACTGCCACAGTTCAGCCATTGTCATTCTCTCCCTGTCTCTCTGCTTCTTTCCAAAATGCAAAATAGCCCTGCTCCTTTTCATGGTAAACCCCTCTAGTGGCTCTGAATTGACTACAGGGTATCCTAATCCTTACCCACTCCAGGCCAACTCCTGAGGCCCGCTCCTTGGCTTCTCTGACCCAGCCACACTGACCTTGCAGTTCCCCAAATTCACCAATTTCACGGATTAGACCAGAGGACACTGGGAAGAAGACCACTCCCTCAGACATCTTCCTGGTGTTTCTGTCTCCACCTGCCTGTTTGCTTCCTGGTCCCCTGGACCCTGGGAAAACTGTGCTGAAAATTGTTGGGACCGAAGACATTACCAAAAAAGAAGCCTTAACATTTGGAGGCGGGGGAGCTGTCTGCAAGAGAGATTTGGGGGTTTCAGTTCACTCTCAGGTTGTGGCAGTTTCTTAGAGGACTTCCATTCCGTTTCTGCTCTTTGGCATTAATTGTTGGGATCGATGCTGCAGCGATTATATAATGTTTATTGCAGCCACCACATATCCAAGGCTTAAGTGTTGCTAAATGTCACTTTCACGCTCCCCAGTGTGTGGTGTGTAATTTTAACTGGTTCACTACTTTCTTTCTGAGAGAGGCAGTTGCTTTTAGCCTGAAAAGGAGTAGAGAAATGCATATTCTCTAGCCTTACCAGAGCACTCACTTCCAGAGAGATCCTGAATGGAGGGAGAGGAGCATGACACAGGCTCTTCATCACGAACACCTTTGCCCTGGTGTCTCCTGAGAAGTGCAGGACCTCTTGACTACCCCTCCCCGCCAGGCTGCAGGGGGCATCTGGGAGCCTGAGATCAAGCCCGGAGGCAAAGAGAGATGGAAGGACTAGGGATCAGAGTGACAGCCAGGGCAGCTATGAAACAGGTGCCGTCAGGTCACAGAAACATGACCTGGAGGGAAGAGCAGCAGGCTGGAAGTCACGCAGCTTGGGTCTGTATCTAGCTGTGTGGCCTTGGATAAGTCACATTGACTCTCTGATTTCATTTTTGTCATACATCAAATGGGAATAATAAATCTTGCCTGAACTACCTCAGGCAAGGTAAAATTATTATTTATTGAGCACCTGCTGTATTCCAGGTACCAGAGGACACAGCAGTGCCCACATCAGGCATGGCTCCTGCCCTCAGTGAGCTGTGGTCTAGAGCAGGAGTTGGAAAATGATGACCCACAAGCCAAATAGGGCCGGGGCCCGTTTTTGTACCACCTGTCAGCTAAGAATGGATTTCTCATGTCTAAAGGGTTTTAAAAAAAATAAAAAAGAATATGCAACAGAATGTGTATGTGTCTATAAGGCTCAAGATGTTTATCTGGTCCTTTACAGAAGGATTTTTGATGACCCCTGGTCTAGAACTGTCCAATGACAGCCACTAGCCACATGTGGCCATGAGCACTCGACACATGAGCACACGTGGCTGTTAATGGAGACGTGCTGTGATCCTCTGTGTCCTGGGGTGGGGCTGGTGTGTGTGCCATTCAGCGTTCCTCCCCCACTTCTCACTGCCCCCCTGTGCTCCCCTTCTGCTGCCCAGCCCCCAGGCCCCTCAAGGCCTTGGTTTGTAACCTTTAGAACTGTTCTTTCCTCCCGGAGTGCCTGCATTTGATCTTGGAGACTCAAAGACTTCAGAACCCTAATGAAAATGCTGTAGGAGAAAGACGTTTTATTAGGAACCAGGAAATGGATGAATGGTAATAAAACGCTGTAGAGGTACTAACATTAAGGTCTTGCTAAGTGTTTCACATGCATTATTTCATTGAATCAAATAGCAATAGTAGGAGAACTCAACGTCCCGATTTTACAAATGAGAAAATTGAAGTAGAGAGCTAAGTGACTTTCTCTGCTGGTAGATGGCAGAACCTATATCTACTGACCTGAGTATAGTGCTCTTCCCATGACCTCGGAGGTCACTCAGGGTGTGGTGCTTGTCCGGCATGAGGAATGATGCAGGGAATCAATGGGGTGCTATTGGGAGGAATCAGCCTGGGGTAGTGGACACAGCTCTGGCCTAGGAGTCAAGAGATGTAGATTCTGTCCCCAGGGCCGTCCCTTATTAACTGGGTCACTCTCTCAGGCCTGGAGGCCCTCATCTGCAGGTGAGGTGTGGTACTGTTCCCTCTCAGGGACTCTTAGCACTCATGTTCTAGGAGTTAGTATTAAGGCCAAGTACAGGGACTCCCAATGCCAGCCCAGCGAACCACTGCCTCAAGATCACCTGGGAAGTGGTTTAAAACTGCAGGTTTCTGGGCACATCTCTAGACTGTCTCCTTCAGTGCCTGGGGAGTGAGGTTCTAGAATCTGTGTTTGTGAACATTTCTGAGGAATCTCCAGGTTTGTGAATCAGTGAGTTAGAGGTTGTGGTTGGTTCTTACTAGAACTTTGATATCAGCCCTTTTGAAGCAAGAGTCTCCAACTGTCTTTTCTTTGTATCTTCCATCTAATTAAGATGATAATCTTGTTAGCACTAGTTTCACAATATAACTGGGATCCAGCCATTTCTCACCACTTCTGTTGGCTGTCATCACTGTTCTGGCTACCACTATCTCTTGCCTAGACTACTACAGAGAGGCAGTGTCACACAGCAGGTATTAGGGAGAGGGGACCTGGGTTCAGAACGTGGCTCCATTTCTTGCTGATCTCTCCACGCTTTGGTTCCCCAACTGTCATGTGGAGATTATTACATGAGTTAATACATGATAACATATGACATGCTAAGCCCTCAACAAATATCACGTACACTGCAATGACCTCTAGCTGATATCACTGCATTTCTAGCCCATGTGATCCATCTTGAACCCAACAATGAGAGAGGTTTAAAAATGTAAATTAGGTTATGTCACTGTCCTACTTAAAACCCTCTAACAGCTTCAAACTCTCCATTATACTCAAGATGAAATCCAAATTCTTTTGTATGGCCTGAAAGGCTTTACAGGTTCAGCCCTTAAACACCCTCTCACTCATTCTTTCTCTTACATGCTCCATTCTAGCCACACTGACTTTCTTGCTGTTTCTTAAACACACCAAGAACATTCTGGTCTCAGGACCTTTGCACTAGCTCTGCCTACTTATGGCCTGACATTATATTCTATATTTGTTTAAATTGTGTGCCTCCCCCACTAGATTGGAAACTCTGCGAGGGCAGGAAGTATATACATCCCCGATGCCTAGAATGGTGCCTGGCACATCCCACGTGTGGATGAGCCCACAGCCTCTTCCTCCTGCCTTCCCTGCCTGCCTTCCCCTCATCCCCGAGCTCTAGCTTGCTTCTTTTCTGCTTTGACTTCTCCCAGCTCAGACTGTTTTGTGGTGAGTGGTCTGGGCATTTAGCTGTAGTTTATCAAGGCAAAGGGAATTCTTCTCTGGGAAATCATAACTTGAAATACACATTGCTTTTGCACCACGTTGGTGTGCACTAATGAATCCCATAGAGGAATAAATATTTCTGGAGACACAAGCTGCCCAGCCAGGCCTTTCATTTTTCCTGTCAGGAGGGGTGAAGCCATTTATTACCCCCTCACTTCCCCTTCAGAATCACAGGCAGCAGGCAGCTGCAGGTGCTACTGAAACTTCCATCATTCATCTGACTTTTCATCTGATCAGTAAATCTGTGTCTTGAACATGGCCATCTGTATTTAATGTACCCAAGGAGTGGGCTAATTAAGCACCTAGTTAGATGGCCTCTTCAAAGGCAGTTTATGATCTAGAATTTTCCCTGTGACTCATGGAATTTCTCCCCATAGGAAACAAATCCAAGCTCAGCTTCTTGAACCATAAAAGATCAGATGCAAACCATATCATTTCCCAGCTCCCCCCTTGGCTTGTGCCAGCTTCTTAGCCCTTCTCTCCCATGGCCACTTCTCTTATGCTGTGGCTTAACCTCCCAAGGCCTATGTTGGTAAAATCGAGATCATACTATCCATCTTACGGTTGTGGTCATGATTCAATACGTAGCTTCCATAAGTCCTTACCTTAGTGCAAGTGGTGGTGTGCAAAAATATTTCCCTGCTACAGGGGCCCATGCTGGCAAATTGCACCATTGCTGGAGTGTTGGAGGTGTCAGCAGTGTAGTTGCTGGAGTGTGGGGATCTCTGGGGGTCTCAGAGGAGGAGTGGGGTGGCCAAGGTGATGGGAGCCCTTGTGAGGTTGAGGGAACTGGGGTATAACCAGTATGACACATCTCAATATTGTAACAAATGGATGACTGTACTGCAGGGTCCTGGCTCATGGCCAGATGACCCCTTCTGATGAGCTCCTTGGAGCCGCCCACCTGTCCCTGGAACATACATGTCAGACACCAAAGACCAAAGAGTCCATTACACATGCTCCCACTGCAGCTTTGGCTTCCTTTAATTCTCTTCTTCTTCCTGGTTCTGTCCTACTTCTGATTTGCCTGCTATCAACCTTCTGACTTCCTCTCCCACATCTGTCCTCACATCATCCTTGGATGTGACCCTGGGCAACAATCTCCTGGCCACAGACCTGTCTTCCTTGGACAAGTGAGTCTGCTTCTCCATCTAGCCCTTGGGGCTTCAGGTCGCATCATGCAAATACCCACTGTGTTTGTCCTCGTCTTGGGGCCTTCAACCCCAGCTCTAAGTTTCAGGCTAATCTGGTCTCAGGAACAAGAAGGGGCTCTGTCTGTTCAAACTTCACTTGCCCAAGTCAAGATCCACCTTGAAATTTGCCTCCTCTGAAAAGTTTTCTCTGTTATCCCCAATTGTCTAAATAGAACAATGGAATATCCAGCCACCACCAAGTGCTACTCAGTCCAGGGCAGGTTGTGGCACATGGTAGCAATGATAAGTGCTTCAGGAGTGGATGAGCGGGGAGCAAATGTAGAGGGCTGGGTGTTAAAGAGTTAAGCAGATCTGGGGGTGAACCTTTGTTTTGCTTGTTATCGGTTGTGTCATCTTGGGCAAGTTGACTTTGTGTGTCATAATTTCCTTCTCTGTGAAACGAAGGGTCTTCGTGAGGATCAAATCTAGTGATGTTTGCAAACATGTGTAGCACAGGACCTGGCATGCAGCAGGTGTTCAAAAATGGTACCTGATTGCCCATTGTCCCATGAGCCACTTTGGTTTCTTCCATGAGAAATAGTGTGACATGATGGCAAGAGCATGGGCTTCGGAATCTGGAGAGGTGTGAGTTCAATGCTTATTCGGCTACCAAATTGCTGTGAGACTTTGAGAAAGACAGGAATCCTTCTGAATCCCCTGTTGGTAGGGCAAGCTTCTGGGGGGTGTAAATGAAGCAAATGCCAGGAGAGTGGCTGGCATACAGCCGGCCCTCCACCATGCTGTCCCTTCTCTCCCCTTCTCTACTGCTGAGTGACCTGTGCCCACAGAGTCTGACAAAGAAACATGGATCCACTAACTTGATAAGGGGTGATTTTCCATTCTCATTTTGTTTTTTAACCTGGCATCAAGGTACTAGAGGTAGTGGAATTATTTTGTTTTTAGAAACATTAGATACATTAGGTTACATATTTTATTGATCCTGAATGCTGTGACTAATTTATTTCCCTCCTTTGAAGGTGCCTGTTCCAACACCCCAGAGCAACGCTTTATTTTGTTCATGGTTGATGCGATCTGCTCACCTGATTTACGCCTTGATCAAATGAACTTGCTTTAATGCAATTTTAATTTTTTCTAACTCTTTAAATTAATTATAGCCATTTCAGTGGCTCCTCTGTGTCTGTGCTGTTTCTCTGTTTCATCTCCATGGAAACCTTTCTTACAAAGAGGAGAGAGAGAGAGAGAGAGAGTGTGTGTGTGTATGTACGTGCACATGCCTTTTCTGTTCTGGGTGTTGACTTTAGTTCTCTTTTAAACTCTGTAATATCTGCTCTTAGAAGAATGATTCTGGGGTAACGACAAGTGAAAGCTGTTTGTTGTTTTCCACTTGGGAACAATGCCTGGCCTAGAATGTCGGCTATGAACTCTGCTCCCCTCGACCCCTCCCCATCTTCCCAGCCTGCGAGCAGCTCAGAAGAACCATGTGGGGTTAGTGCTGAGATGGCTTAGTGTAGTGTTTGGAATTAATAAATTAATATTCATGGAGCACTTTTGTGTGCCAGACAGGGTTCTTTATAAATGTTAGCTGATTTGATCCCTGTAGCCAGCATGTGAGGCTGGAGTTATCATTCTCACTTTAAAGGTGAAGGAAAGGCACAAAGAGGTTAAATAACTTGGCCAAAATTGCTCAGCTGGTGAGTGGTATGGCCAGGGTTTGATCTCAGGTTTTGCTGTTGTCAAATGATGTTCCCATCACACTGTCTCTTTCCCTCCACTACTGAGGGCTATAGACTCGCTCTGTCCTTTGGGGCCTGTCCCAAATGCCCTTCTTCTTGAAGCTTTCCTGATACAGCAGCGGGCCCATCTGTCCCTCCTCTAACCCTCTGGCTCTTCGTTTTCAGCTCTCTTTGGCCGCCACCCTTTATTGTCATTTGCATTCATCCCTGGTCATCTCCTAGAAGCAACCCGAGGGCAGCCTCGATTCTTTTCATCCTTTTACTCCCTTTGTACCCAGCACGATGCTCCCCACAAGGTGGGTGGGTACTCAGTAAATATTGAACCAATTTGGAAGGAAAAGCAGAGGTGTTTTGAGCAATGATCTTATATTGTAAACATGAGAGTGGTTATTCTCTTAAACACTGTTTCACTGACTTGTGTAGACACTGGGTTCTCTGTTCAGGCATGCTTGGGAAAGCCATGTAAAATCCAATCAGGCGCATTGTGAAATTAACTAATTTCCTGCATGTGGGGGGCGATGGGGCTTTTGGCTTTGAAGTACCTGGGAGTGTCACCTGCCATTTTATTAGAGCTGGCAACCCTTGGCATCAGAATGTGGTCTGACTCAGGAGATGGCAGGAGGTCCAGGTTTCTCCCGTTTGGCTGTCCAGGCAGGAAGGGGGTGAGAGATTAATGGGAAAAGCTAGCAGAGGTGGGAGTGGGAGCTTGGATCCAGGTGACTCCCTCCTTCCTTCCCTCTAGAACTCTATGGACTCAATGAGGAGGCAACACAGAGATTCTGAATGGGAAGGAGGAGAATTTTATTTTATATACTTATTTTTATTTTCAAAAATTTTTATTGGAGTATAGTTGTTTTACAGTGCTGTATTAGTTTCTACTGTACAGAGAAGTGAATCAGCCATATGTATACACATATACCCTCTTTTTTGGATTTCCTTCCCATTTAGGTCACCAAAGAGCACTAAGTAGAGTTCCTTGTGCTATACAGCAGGTTCTCATTAGTTATCTATTTTATACATATTAGTGTATATATGTCAATCCCAATCTCCCATTTCATCCCAGCCCCCCTTCCTCCTTGGTGTCCATATGTTTGTTCTCTACATCTGTGTCTCTATTTCTGCCTTGCAAACAGGTTCATGTGTACCATCTTTCTAGATTCCACATATATGTGTTAATATATGATATTTGTTTTTCTCTTTCTGACTTACTTCACTCTGTATGACAGACTTTAGGTCCATCCACATCTCTACAAATGACCCAATTTCATTCCTTTTTATGGCTAAGTAATATTCCATTGTATATATGTATCACATCTTCTTTATCCATTCATCTGTTGATGGGCATTTAGGTAGCTTCCATGACCTGGCTATTGTAAATAGGGCTGCAGTGAACATCAGGGTGCATGTATCTTTTTGAATTATGGTTTTCTCTGAGTATATGCCCAGTAGTGGGATTGCTGGGTCATATGATAGTCCTACTTTTAGTTTTTTAAGGAACCTCCATACTGTTCTCCATAGTGGCTGTATCAATTTACATTCCTACCAACAGTGCAACAGGGTTCCCTGTTCTCCACACCCTCTCCAGCATTTGTTGTTTGTAGATTTTCTGATGATGCCCATTCTAACAAGTGTGAGGTGATACCTCATTGTAGTTTTGATTTGCATTTCTCTAATAATTAGTGATGTTGAGCAGCTTTTCATGTGTCTCTTGGTCATCTGTATGTCTATTTAGGTCTTCCACCCATTTTTTTATTGAGTTGTTTGTTTGTTTAATATTGAGCTGCAGGAGCTGCTTGTATATTTTAGAGATTAATCCCTTGTCTGTTGATTCGTTTGCAAATATTTTCTCCCATTCTGAGGGTTGTCTTTTCATCTTGTTTATAGTTTCCTTTGCTGTGCAAAAGCTTTTAAGTTTCATTAGGCCCCATTTCTTTATTTTTGTTTTTATTTTCATTACTCTAGGACGTGGGTCAAAAAAGACCTTGCTGCAATTTATGTCAAAGAGTGTTCTTCCTATGTTTTCCTCTAAGTTTTATAGCATCTGGTCTTACATTTTGGTCTTTAATCCATTTTGAGTTTATTTTTTGTGTATGGTGTTAAGGAGTGTTCTAATTTCATTCTTTTACATGTAGCTGTCCAGTTTTCCCAGCACCACTTATTGAAGAGACTGTCTTTTCTCCATTGTATACCCTTGCCTCCTTTGTCATAGATTAGTTGACCATGGGTGTGTGGGTTTATCTCTTGGCTTTCTATCCTGTTCCATTGATATATATTTCTGTTTTTATGCCAGTACCATATTGTCTTGATGACTGTAGCTTTGCAGTATAGTCTGAAGTCAGGGAGCCTGATTCCTCCAGCTCTGTTTCTTTCCCTCAAGATTGCTTTGGCTATTTGGGGTCTTTTGTGTCCACACAAATCTCATGATTTTTTGTTCTAGTTCTGTAACAAATGCCATTGGTCATTTGATAGGGATTGCATTGAATCTGTAGATTGCTTTGGCTAGTATAGTCATTTTCACAATATTGATTCTTCCAATGCAAGAACATGGTATATCTCTCCATGTGTTTGTGTCATCTTTGATTTCTTTCATCAGTGTCTTATAGTTTTCTGAATATAGGTCTTTTACCTCCTTAAGTAGGTTTATTTGTAGGTATTTTATTCTTTTTGTTGCAATGGTGAATGGAACTGTTTCCTTAGTTTCTCTTTCTGATCCTGCATTGTTAGTGCATTGTTAGTGTATAAGAGTGCAAGAGATTTCTGTGCATTAATTTTGTATCCTGCAACTTTACCAAATTCATTGTTTAGCTCTAGTAGTTTTCTGGTGGCATCTTTAGGATTTTCTATGTATAGTATCATGTCATCTGCAAACAGTGACAGTTTTACTTCTTCTTTTCCAATTTGGATTCCTTTTATTTCTTTTTCTTCTCTGATTGTCATGGCTAGGACTTCCACAACTATGTTGAATAAGAGTGGTGAGAGTGGACATCCTTGTCTTCTTCCTGATCTTAGAGGAAATGCTTTCAGTTTTTCACCATTGAGAATGATGTTTGCTGTAGGTTTGTCATATATGGCCTCTATTATGTTGAGGTAGGTTCCCTCTATGCCCACTTTCTGGAGAGTTTTTATCATAAATGGGTGTTGAATTTTGTCAAAAGCTTTTTCTGCATCTATTGAGATGATCATATGGTTTTTATTTTTCAATTTGTTAATACGGTGTATCACATTGATTGATTTGCATATATTGAAGAATCCTTGCGTTCCTGGGATAAATCGCACTTGATCATGGTGTATGATCCTTTTAATGTGCTGTTGGATTCTGTTTGCTAGTATTTTGTTTAGTATTTTTGCATCTATATTCATCAGTGATATTGGTCTGTAATTTTCTTTTTTTGTAGTATCTCTGGTTTTGGTATCAGGGTGATGGTGGCCTCATAGAATGAGCTTGGGAGTGTTTGGAAGGAGGAGAATTTTAAAGGTAAGCAGAGCTACATGAGGAAACGAGGCTGTAAAGTTATATTTTGAACAATTATTCCAGTACCTACATCCCAGTGGATCCCACGTGCCCCATCCCTTCTTCTCCCAGCCCCAGGTCACACACTGATCCTAGAAAAGCTGTCTTGCTCAAAATGGTATTTGGAGTTTCTCAGTGGGAACAGCGTTCAGGACTTGGCTGGCTTATGCACCGTGGAAGCAGCCAGTCTCGCTGCCCTGTTGATCCACTTTGTAAAGCATCTCTGCTCCCCTTGGCAGGCAGGTCTCTGCTGTCCTCTGTACCACTGTCAACCCTCGCACTTGCTGGTCCACATGCAGCCACTTGGCCTCCCCCAGTCTTTGCCTCTGCTGTGGCTTGGTGGCAAAGACTCCTTTGGGTTCTTACTGATGAGGTGGAATTTGGTGGCAATTTTTTTACCTAGTGTCCCTAGGCCCCATCTGCCCTCGGATTCAGGACCCTAGGTCGCTTCTGTCCCTGGAGGGCTTCCTTTTGTTACTTATTGCTCTCCTGTTCCTCTTTCTGACACAGCAGGCTGCTTTTTGAGCTTGATCTTGCGGGAAGTGGGCCAGCAGGGCGTTGGGGGCTGACATTTGAGGGCTGGTTTCAGTTCTGTGACCGCCCTGACCTGCCAGCTCCTCAGTCTTTTCCATCAACAGTGAGTCATATGAATAATTAGTCCAATTTCCCTGAGGGGAGAGCTGCCCAGTGCCTCTGCCTGCAACACCTGATGTTTCTTGCTGGATTATGGCCATAAACCTGCCAGTCCTGGAGCCTGGGCATCTGGGCAGAAACTTAAGGTGGTCGACCTCAGCAGCTTTGCTGGAAGGTGTGGGAGGTACCCACACCCAAATAGTCATCTGCATGGTGGAGACTTCTAGAAGTTTGTTGTCTATCAACCCACCATTCAAATATCTACTCTGCCCACTGTCATTGGGCAAGTTCCAGATCAGCCGGTTGTGCCCAGATGTTGCTTGTGGGGCTATCTGGGGCATCTTCTCAGCCTCACAGACCTTTACACAAGTATCCATTCAGCAGGTGGCAGAGGAGGGGTTTCAGGAAGGTTCCCTCTGAGGCTATGTGAGAGAGAGAAGTGAGGTATCCTGTTGATGTTTTTGCTTCTCCCTGTCTCTGCAAGCATTGAAACAGAAAACTCTGCTCCCACCAGGCTGTGGGAAAGCACATGGTGCCATTTCAGCATACACGCACCGTCACACACACCAGCACACACACCAGCACACACACACACACAGAGTACCGTGCGCGCGCACACACAAACACACACCAGCACACACACACACGCAGTAGCGTGCACGCACACACACACACAGTAGCGCACACACACCAGCACACACACACACACACACACACACACACACACACACACTGCCTCAGAGTCCAGGGCTCAGCACCCACTCTCCCCTGGGATGACCCCTGGTTGCTCAGGCCTCTGGTGGGTAGTGGACCAGTGGCCTCTGATGTCTTTACTCCTGTGAAGACCCAAACCTCTTATGGCCCAGGGTGATTAGCAAACAGAAGCTCAGAGGGAAGAGCTGCTGCCCCATCCCCTGAACACAGAAGACAGGGCCAACTCAGGGCAAACTGGGACGGGAGGGGAGGGGGTTTGATTTGGGTTTCCCTCCCACCTTCCCTCTCAGAACGCTCTGCTCCACAAAACTCTGTTTTGCTCTGGGCACTATCGGGGCCACAAAGGGGAACATACATAATAGAAACTTGTGCCTTGGTCATTGTGTTGCACCAGATTTCAGATGAAAACGCCCTTTAAAATTCCCAGCAATCATGCACCACCTCTGTTTGAGCCTCATCCCTTCTCTCGACCACATGCCTTCCTGACCTGCACTTCATCCAGGCTACTCCATCCTCCCCCTTGCCCTCGGGGTGAGGCTCAGGGTATGGTGAAGCTTGGAGAGAGGGTCGGGGTGGGTTGAAAGCGCAGGAGTGGGATGGAAGAGTCTAAAACTAGAGACAGTCACAATTTACTCATGTCTTGGCTTAATGATTGTTTTAAAAAATTGAGGTATAATTAACAAACATTATATTAGTTTCAGGTATACAACATAATGATTCAATATTTGTATACATTGTTGGCTTAATAATTAACAGCACTCTCCTTCACTCTCAAAGGTGTCCTAATTTGGATACGTTATATGATCATCCAATTTAAGCCCACTTCACTTGCCATTGATTTACATAACTTGTCTCATACTATCTCACGATGTCACTGTATCCAAAAAGCTGCTTCGAATGTCTCCTGTCCCGCAGCAGGGCCCAGCTTAGGTAGGGAAGAAGGAGGCAGAAGTACAAGAGACCTCAGGACAGGCCTGGCGACCACACCTGACTCTCCTCAAGGAGCCCCTGTCCATTTCACAGGAAATTCTAGAAGAACCCTCTCCAGTGATCAAGGCTGCAGGACATACAGCTGATGCTGGAGAACCTGGGCTGCAGTGAGCTATTTTGGGGCACAGGTGTCTCCCCCCCGGGCTTCCCCAGGCAGCCAGAAGCTACCCAAGGGCTCTTGGCCGATCCTGGCAGCAGCCTGCAGCTGAGTCTGTGTGCAGGCAGCTGGGCCCCCAGGAGCTGGGTCTTGGCCTCTGTGTTGAATGTTGGGCCCACTGGGGACATGAGGAAGACGTTTGATTTTTCTGCCATAACTCATAGCTTTGTTGCAGCAGTGCTGTCTGCTCTGCCATATTAATAAGAAACAAACATTGTTTTGTTGTGTTTGATTTCCGTGTTAGGCTGGAGTCTTCAAGGGCTGTTTAAAATTTAATAAGTGAGAATAAAATCAGGAGAAAAAATATTCCTCTGGGTCATCTGACTGCAACAGACTTGTTAATTCTGGCTCTGCGTTTCCAGTGGCAGATGGCTGACCCAGCAGCAGGGGAGGGTGCCCACCCTTCTTCCTCCAGGGCTCAGGGCTGGTTCCACCCTCTGTTCTGGAAACAGACCCACCCTTGGGAAGGCCACCTGGTCGTGGCTCAGGTGGGAGCTGACACAGCTCAGGGAAGGAGGGTTTCCAGGGAGCCCTGAACAAGTTTTGTTCCCTCTGCTCCTTCAAATTCAACAATATTTTATTGAGCACTTACTGTATGCCAGATAGTGTTAGATGCTGGGCTGGAGAGATGAAAAAGGTGTGATCAGTGCTCAGGAGGGCAGAGACTAGAATCACGCAATTACAGTGCAGTGTGAGTGAGTACAGGGTGTAGAAGGAAACAGCAGAGGTTCCTGGGAGTACCCCCAACACAGACCAAGGACATACGCCCCCAGCTGCTGGGGAGCTGCGGCACAGGTAGGGCCTTCAGCTGTGGGCACCCTGTGGAGGTTCGCACCTCTGGGGAGAGCTGTCTGGCCCAAGAGCATGCGCCCTTCCCAGGGCAGCCACATCCGATGACTGATGGATTGTGTGTATAAAGACCCAACCTCTTGCCCCAACTTGGGACAGTTCTGAAGGGTCAATTGAGTCCCAGAACCCCTGTAAGATCAGCTGAGGGCTTTTTGGGGGGCTGCATCACAGCTCAGCATCTCCCTCTGCCCAGTTCTGCTTCTTTCCCTTCTACAGATGTTGATTGCGAGAGCATTCCCTAATAAACCTCCTGCATGTTTATCTGTCTCAGGCTCTGCCTCCTGGGGAACCAACCTGCAACAGGACCTAAAATGGTCAGCATTGTTTAGGGAGGGCTTCCTAGAAGAAGTGACTTTTAGGCTGAAATCTGGAGAATGAGTAAGAGTCAGTCTGTTGACAGCTATGGGTCTGGAGGGAAACGGTACTGGTTCCAGGTAGAGGAAAAGAATGTGCACAGGCAGATAGGCCAAAGGGAGCAGAGCATGCCCAGGTGGGATGGCAAAGCAGGAGGCTGGGGGTTTGGTTGAGGACATTTCATAGGGTTCTGCGAGCTGTGATTGTGGCCTGGGTTTTATTCTAAAGGCACAGTGATGTCATAGAAGGGTTTTAAGTAGGGGTTGGGATGTGACATGGTTGACTTAGAGAATTTGATTTGAAGAAGGTAGAAACAAGCAAGGAGTCCGGCTAATGAGGATGTTGTAGTAACTCAGAAGAGAGATGATGATGGTCTTAAGTGAAGTAGTGGGAGAGAGGTAGATGGATTTAAGAGACATTTACTTAGGAGGAAGAATCAATTGTCAGGAACTGATGAGGGACAAGATATGGAGGGAGAGAGAGGAAGCAAGGATGATACTTGGGCTTCTGGCTTCAGTAACTTTGAGGATGCTGCAGCCATTTAGTGAGATGGGGAGCAAGTGGAGAAGCGGATTTGGGAAGAAGGTGGTGAAGGGGAAAATGTGTGTTTCAGGGCGCTAAATTTGAGTTATCTTTGGCATATTTGAGAACAGAGCTGAGACATTTAGGTATATGGATACAAAGCTCAAGAGAAAGAACAAAGTTATTTCTTTGTTTATCTACTGCTTATGATAAATTGCCCTCAAAGCTCAGTAACTTAAACAACAATAAATATTTATTATTTCAGTTTCCATGAATGAGGAATTGAGCAGTACCTTTTTTTAAAAAAAATATTTATTTAAAAAATTTTTGGCTGTGTTGGGTCTTCGTCACTGTGCGTGGGCTTTCTCTAGTTGCGGCAAGTGGGGTCTACTCTTCGTTGTGGTGCGCGGGCTTCTCATTGCAGTGGCTTCTCTTGTTGCAGAGCACGGGCTCTAGGCGCACGGGTTTCGGTAGTTGTGGTGCGTGGGCTCAGTAGTTGTGGCTCGTGAGCTTAGTTGCTCTGCAGCATGTGGATCTTCCTGGACTGGGGCTCGAACCCGTGTCCCCTGCATTGGCAGGAGGATTCTTAACCACTACGCCACCAGGGAATCCCTGAGCAGTGCCTTAATTGAAGTTTCCACTGGGTCTGGAGGATGTGCTTCCAAGATGGCTGTCAAGTTGGTGCCCCTGGCAAGAGGTCTTGAATTCTCACCATGTGGAGCTATCCATAGCCAGAGGTTGTTTGAGTGTCTTTATGACATGGGAGCTGGTTTCCCTCAGAGCAAATGATCAAAGAAAGTAGGGCAGAAATGGCAATGTCTTTTATTGATCTACCCTCAGAATCACACACCATAACTTACCATATCCTAGTGGTCACACAGACTGACCGTGATCCACTGATGGAGGGGACTACACAGAACGTGAATACTGGAACTCAAGGGCCATTGGTGCCACCTTCGAGGCTGCTTACCACACCTGGAGATATAGATTTGGAAATCATTAGCATTTAGATGATATTTGAAGTCGTGGTAATGGGGGAGATTGCTTGAGAGAAATGTGCAGAAGGAAAAGAGAAGGGTTTAAGGACAGAACCTGAGAGACACTGGCCTTTAAGGATAAGCACAGAAAGAGAAGCCAGTGAAGGAGACTGATGAAAAGTGTGATCATATGTCCTGGTTTGGCTGCAGTTTGTTCCGCTTTATGCCTGTTGTGTCCACATGACACATGTCCCTTTTCACTTTCCCAAGTGCCCTGGATTAGATTAAACTTACATGGTCACCCTATGATAACAGGCAGCCAGAGCATCAGAGGGAAACCAGGAGGAATAAACATCATGATGGACATTGGATTTCATGACAAGGAGGTCACTGGAGATGTTAGCAGCAGCTATTTGTGTTGTGGGCAAGGAAACCTGGTTTCAGAGGGTGAGGCGAGTGAGAAGCGAAGTAAGTTATTTTAGTAGTGTTATTTCTAGAGGTTTGATCAAAAAATGAAGGGAGAAAATGGGGTTTTAAGAGTATGTGGAATAGTGGGAGAATTTTTCTCTGAAGATGTCAGGCACTAAAATATGTATAATTGATGAAGAAAAGGCTCAGTAGAGACAGAAAGGTTGTTTATCATCCAGGTTCTCCAGAGCAGGGGAATAATCTGGAAGAGAATTCTGGAGGCCTCAGCGTCTCAAAACGTAAACCCAAAATGAAGGTGCAGAAGCTGGTTAGGAAGGAATGACAGCCACTCGTGACCTCTGAAGTTCCCAGGTCACTGGGCTCTGCCTGGTGATCGGTGGGGCTTTCCGTTCTGGAAATCCGTGTGACCTGGCATCAGAGGTGCTTCTGGGGTCTTGTCAGCTACCATTGCTTCCCATTCTCCCTGAAAAGGCTGCTTCTCTGGACCCCGATCTGGAGATGCTTTTGCTTCTGTGCTGGCAGGGGAAGCAGCAGGACTCTGGAAAGGCAGATTGCATGATATAGGGATGTGGGAGGTGCCTCCATTGGTATGAGCTGCAGGATGAACTGAAATGGTCCCTACCCCATCCCCAATCATGATAAGTGACATCTAGAAGTATGGCTCCATTGTCCTAGAGAGCTCAGGCAGGGGTGTGTGGGGGACCTTTGCAATGAATTGGCCAAGAAAGGAGAGAAAGGATTCTTTATCATAGGAAGGCCTGGTTAATTGCATCACAAGGTATAGAGGCCAAGTCCCATAGCTAAAATGAATATATGGGTTTCAAAGGAAGACAAATTCTTGTGAGTGAGGAATGTTTACACTTCAGAAAATCAAGAGGAAGCTGGCTGTAGCTGGCTCTTGGGGGGAAAGACCTTAGTGCATTTGAAGCGCCCGTATCTCTCCCCCCACCCAGGAGATAACAGCTGCTCCAGCCACTCCTCAATCCCCACCAAGAGAGACGCTCAGATGGGGAATGACTTCGCTGACACCCAGCCCATATCAGAGGCTCTCACAAAGAAGGATTCGGGGCTGGGGATCCCCTTCTGTGTCCCCAGAGAGGAGAGGCGGGGCACCGGCAGTGAGGAGAGACGACTGGGAAACAAGTGGACAGCTAAGAAAACCTTGAAGGGAGAGGCTCTGTCCTTACCTCCACCATGTGGCACAAGGGGTAAAGCCTCCTTGCCTGTCCTCTGACTCTACGAGGGTACCTTCTGGAGCCCTCCATCCAAGGGGAGCTTGACTTTCCAGTGGAACAGAGGCCGTGTTCATCCTCCAGGTGGGGAGCCCTGCCCGTCTGTATCAGCTGACTTGACAGCGGTCTTCCCGCGAGGCGAGGAAGAAGGGCAGACTACACACAGGAGGGCCTGGGGGGCCGACTCCTGGGGTACCCTCCCCATCCATCTCATCTCCTCGTGGGCGCAAACACACACAGCAGGGGAAGAGAAGGCGCGGAAAGGACGCCTGGCTTTGAGAAGGATGCTCTAGCAACTCTTGCACGTGCTGGGACAGCGGGTTGGGCATTTGCAGACCCAGTGCTACTGGAGTGAGAGAAGGGCAGCTGCTAGCTTGCCCAGCCCGGCGGCCCGGCGGCGTGGGCTGCACCCTCAGGTGCATCAGTCCTCTGCGTCTGGGCAGGTGGGTGGTCACAACGCATCGCAGGGGGGGCCGGCCTGGAGCACCATGCAGCATCTTTCCGGCAGGGAGTCGACTATTCCCGGCAACCTTATACTTTAAAAACAAATTGATGGGCTATAATTGCAAATGCCTGGATTGTCTGGTCCTGACAGGAATTGTCTGAAAGCAAACAGTCTGGTCCAGCTGAGGGAGGTGTTTCCTGACAAATGCATGCTGCTAATAGAAGTATCCCTCTGCATCCTCAGTCCTTCCCCCATTTTCTGGCAGGATGTAAATTCTGCATAGGGGAGTTTTTATTTTTCTTTTTTCTTATGATTCCTTTTCTTGACGTGTGAATTCTGAATTTCATTTTTCCCCAGAGAGGCGGTGGAATCATCCAGCCGTCCTCCTTGTCAAAGTTATAGGCAATTTGACCTGCCGTTTAGCCATTTCCTAGAGCCGGTTGAATGGATCTTTGGGCCGTTTCTGCCTTGAAGACAACACAGGGCGTATTATAACCCATGCAGATGAGAACCCCGGACCGCTGGCTTGAGACTCGTTGCCCTTGCAAATGTTAATTCTTCTTCAGCTGTGGGCTGAAGATTTCACCAAGTTCACAGACCCTAAGTGGAGACGGGGCCTCTTCCCTATGTGCCCCATTTAATTTAGCACAGGGAGATCAGCTCGGTGCTTTGTGACCACCTAGAGGGGTGGGATAGGGAGGGTGGGAGGGAGAGGCAAGAGGGGGGAGGATACGGGGATATATGTATACGTATAGCTGATTCACTGTTATACAGCATAAACTGACAACACTGTAAAGCAATCATGCTCCAATAAAGATGTTAAAAATAAATAAATAAAAGGCAAGGGGTTTACTAGGCAAGTCAGAGAGAACAAACCATGAAGAATGGCACATTACAGAGCAATTTCCAGAAGCCTGAGTAGGTTCCATAGGTCTCTTCTGAGTCCATATTGACAGGAAAATGTGAGCTGACCCTATGTGTAGTATACTCGGTAATATTGTGATTTATAATAAGAAATTCTTGACCCAGAGCTCCTGAAAGCCTTGGAATTTCCTAAGTGATAAGAGTCATAAATGGAAAAAGTCTTTTGTTATTCATAACATGCCCCCTTCAATCACACCCGAGTTTATGTTAATAGGGTAATTTCTGGATAAGCCCTTAGATAACCACCAGATGGGAGCTGGTTGCCAGGGGAACCAACCAAGTGATTAGAGGGTTGGAACTTTCAGCTCCACCCGCCATCTCCCAATCTCTGGAGAGGGGGAAGAGAGAGGGGCTGCAGGTAGACTCAGTTGCCAATAGCCAATGATTTAATCAATCATGCCTATGTAATAAGATCTCCATAAAAAATCCCTGAAGTATGGGATTCGGAGAGCTTCTGGGCTGGTGAACATGTGGAGAATTTGGGAGAGTGGCTCAGCTGGAGAGGGCATGGAAGCTCCGTGCCCCTTCTCCCATACCTTGCCCCACACATCTCTTCCATCTGGCTGTTCTGAGTTATATCCTTGTATAATAAACTGGTAATCTGGTAAGTAAACTGTTTTCCTGAGTTCTGGGAGCTGCTCTAGCAAATCAATCGAACATAAGGAGGGGGTCATGGGAACCTCTGATTTATAGCCAGTCAGTCAGAAGCACAGGTGACAACCTGCACTTGCAATTGGTGCCTAAAGTGGGGTGTGGGGCAGTCTTGCAGGAATGAACCCTTAACCTGTGGAATCTGATGCTGTCTCCAGGTAGATAGTGTCAGAACTGCATTAAATTGTGGGACACCCAGCTGATGTCTGAGAATTGCCTGGTATGGGAATTTAGTAGGCAGAGATATTGTGAATTTTTCCTTTCTAGCTCTTAACTTGGTTTATGTGCCAAACATTTAGGGAGCACCCATGGTGTGATAGGTGCTGGAGACCAAGTAGGCTTTTTACTGTGTAGTGGTGAAACGGGCCCATTTCAAACCAGTGTGGCTAAGTGCTGGGATGCAGGCTTTTGCAGGAGCTGGGGTATGGGTGGGGTTTAATCATAGCAGTTGATGTTTGCTGAATTCCTACCATGTGACAGATATTATGCTAAATGCATTTCCCACACTATCACATGTAATACCACAACCCTATTTGGCAGGTATTATTCAGCTCATTTTAAAGATAACAAAACTGGAGCTTAGGCTAAACAACTGGCTAAGCCACATAAGAGGTAAAAGGCAGAGCTGGGATTCAAAGCCAGGTCTGTCTGGCGCAGCCCGGGCTCTTAACCACTGTTGCTGTTTTTCCCACCTCCCTGGCCTGCAAGGGTCAGAGAAGCATTCGGAAACCCTGAGATGAGCCTTGAAGTCAGGGTGGGACAGCCCTGGTATTGGCCAGGGTGGGGAGGTCTGAGGGTTATCTGCTCCGGGTGGTGCAGTGGGGTTGGACTTGACCTCGGCCCCAAGAGCTGCTGTCCTCCCCTTCCAGCCACTCTTCTAGGCTCCAGCATAATATAGAGCAGAAGCCTCAACAGGAGACTGCAAATGCGTGGCAATTTAATTGAGGAGTTTTACTGAGATTGGAACTAGCTGGAGAGAAGGAGCAAGGGAAGAGCTTGAAGAGATGGTGTTTGAGTTGCAGCTAAATATAGCATTGCCCAAGTGCTTCCCCTACCCCCACCATTCCTGTGGATTTTGAAGGAGCTTGGCTCCCGGGAGGAAACATTTAAGGCTGGAGGAATAGAGTTTTCTTCAGTTTGTCTTCTGTGTAAATAAGAGGGACACAAGCACAAATGTACACTGGATCTTATTGATTAAAGTATTAACAAGTGAAACAGTCTTCCAGTCGGCCAGCTTCGCATCTTCTCACGGCTGCTGTGGGACTCACTGCAACAAGGCTGCGCCTGAGATGTCCAAGCTCCCGCTCTGGCTCTTGGTTCCCAGGTCGCCACCTCTTTCTCTGGGTATTGTTGTTACCTTCCTCAGGCTCTCTTTGTAATCGTGTCTCTCACTCTTAAATTTCCATGGTTCTTTCCCTCTTGCTGTGTTTTCACCTGGGATACTACTCTAGACAGACCCAGAGCTCAAGGAGTTTACCATCTGGACTTTCCAGATAGTTCAGTATCTGCCAAGTGTCTGGGTGAGGCTGATGGCTGTCAGGCCTGCATTGGTCACTGTCACCCCTAGGATTTGAGAAGGAAAGGGAACCAGTGCTTTTTGTGACCTACATCCTTGGGAACATATAACCTTGGTAACTACTTCATGCTAGGCCGGCCGTCTCAACCTGAGGTCTGTATGAGCTCAAGGGAGATGAAATAGTAATCAGGTTTCTAAATATATGTGTCTATGAGAATTTGGGGGGAAGTTTCTTAACTTTCATCGAGTTCTCAAGGTTGGCCATGAGCCAAATCATGTGTGGCCCCAGCAGGGTGGCTCAGTCACTAAGGGGAGAGTCAGACTTGGGCTCTCAGTGGGTCCCCCACTCCATCAGAGCAGCAGTGAAGAAAGAAACCAATAGCCATATTTGACCTTTCAATCTATCTTTTAAAAAAAGGTCATTTCCTTTGTACTTGGTCTTGTTTGGGGGTTGATTTGCAATGATACTAAATTATTGGACTTTATTATGTGCTCGAAGGAGCAGAATGTTTTCATTCTAGGGGAATAATGGAGTTACAATTGCTTTATCCTTTGCTATACCCTAAAACTGTAGAGTTGGAGCAGAGCTAAAAGTTCATGTAGTGTACCCAGAAGCGACAATCCTGTTGCCTCATCCTGAATCTTCCCTATGCCACTCCCATCAAATGGCCATATAGCCTCTTGCAGGGACAGAGAATGTTCTGTTCACTTACTCGTTCATTCACCCATTCAACTGCATCCTCCCATACGCCGTAGGAATCTGATGATGAAGAAGACAAGTAACAGCCTTGCTGGTCCTTAAGGAGCTTACAGCCCAGCAATCTGGAAAGGCAGACATTGAACAAGGATGAAGAGTGTTAGAGCAGGGATGAGGCTAACTGGGACCACTCTGGTCTGTGGGTGGTAGTGGTCATAGAAGGGTTCCCAGAGGAAGTAACACCCAAGCTGAGCTGAAGGGGGAGTGGGAGCTGGGGAGATGGAGGAAGATTGGGTGGAGGGAGTGTTGTAGGTAAAGGGAGTGACACATTCAATGATCCAAGAATGAAAGAGAAGGAGCAAGACTTAGTGGAGAAAGTAAGAGACGATTAGCATGGCTGGAACAGAAAAAAAGGATAGGAGAGTGGTTCCATGGTAACCCACTTTATTTTTGACAGGTCTGAGTGAGAAAGTTCTCCCTGACCTTTCCACTTATGGCCTTCTGATGCTCCTAGGTAGACAAACATCTTCATGGGATTTATTAAGACAAACAGACACACCAGCCATGAGTTTCCCCTTCCATTTCCTTATATTTGGGCAGAACTTTTAAACAAGAAGCAAGTTTTGGTTCTGTTGTACCCTTGCCATGGCCACCACCTGGAATGTTGTCCCTAACCCTATCTACTCAGCTCAAAGGTTTTGTATATGTTCACTTCCCCCATCAGACTGTGTACTTGTGAAGGGCGGGGACCATAACTAATTCTCTCCAGTGCTTAGTGCAGGGCCTAGCACACAGCAGGTGCTCGGTTAGTGCTTTGTGGTTGACCAGTGAATGGATGAATGGCTTAGATGCCAATCAGTGATGAATCTTATGAACAGAAGTCAGTATGAAGTAGGAGAGACAAGCAGGACAAGTCACAGCAGAAGCTGTCAGTGTCACCCCAGGAAACTGAGGTTCCTTCTATTGCCATGAATTTCATGGGTGTGATGATAACACTTCTCAGTGTATAATTTCTCTCCTCCAGACCACAATCGTTGCCCCAGTTATACAATACTTGACTCACATAAATTTAATATCATGAAAATTGTTACATAACAACCATAATTAGATTTTAGAGATCTCGGGAAGTTTGCATTACCAACCAACACAGCAGCTAGTGTGTCAGTGAGTACCACAAAACCAGAATGTGAAACTCACCATAACCACCCTAAAGAGAAGAACTTTCCTCTGTGTTCTGTGTTTCTGTTACTGTGTGACTTCTCAGTGCCTTGGCTCATGTCTTGCTTTTATTTGTGATGATTGTACTATATTCAATTATAATATAGTATTGTGGTAGACAGCCTCCAAGATGACCCCCAAAGATTCCTACCTTTGGTATCTATGCTCTTGTGTAAATCCTCTCCCCTTGAGTGTGGACTGGACGTAGCCTCTCACAACTAACCAACTGAATATGGGAATGGTGATGGCATGTCACTTCTCAGCTTAGGTTATAAAAAAGAGTGTGATTCTGCCTTGGGCCTCCCTCTCTCACTCTCTTACTCATTTGCTCTGGGGGAAGCCAACTGCCATGTTGTGAGCTGCCCTATAGAAAGGCCCACATGGCAGAGAACCAAGCGAAACCCCAAACTGACAGCAAGCAAAGAACTGAGAGCCTCAGTGCAGTAGTCCGTGAGGACTTGCACACTGCCAGCAGCATGTACAAAAGCTTGGAAGTGGATCCTCCCCTCAGCTGGCTCCTTAATGGCAGCCTTGAGAGAGACCTTGAGGCAGAGGCACCCAGCTAAGCCATGTCTGGATTCTAGACCCAGAGGAATGATGAGACAATAAATGTTTTAAGCTGCTAACTTTGGTATTATGATTTGTTATACAGCAGTAGCTCTCTAGTAGGGGTTTTGATACCATCAGTGGGATGATGGATGCTGCAACAAATACCTAAAAATATGGCGATTTATAATTGGTCAGTGGATGAAGCCTGGGAAGATTTTTGATGTGTGTATTAGAGAATACCCAAGCTAAGTTGAACAGACGTAGAAATCTGAACTATGATGATGCTGCCAATAAAGTCTCAAAGGAAAGTGAGAAACATATTATGGAAATTTGAGGAAGGGAGGTTTTTGTGATGTAGTGGCAGAAACTTAACATTGCCTCTGGCAACCACTGACCTTTGCAACTATGAGCTCGATTATTGTTGTTTTTAAGATTCTACATATAAGTGAGATCATATGGTATCTGTTTCTCTGTTTGACTTATTTAGCTTAGCATAATGCTCTCAAGGTTCATCTATGTATCTTTGTTGTGCAAATGGCAAGACTGCCTTCTTTTATATAGCTGAATAATATTCATATATATGAATGAATATTATTCATTATTTTATATATATATATATATGTACACACACACACCATGGTTTCTTCATCAATCAGTGGACACTTAGGTTGTTTCTATGACTTGGCTATTGTAAATAATGCTGCAATGAACATAGGGGTGCATATGTCTTTTCTAATTAGTATTTTTTTTCTTCAGATAAATACCAAGAAACGAATTGCTGGGTCATATGGTAGTTCTATTTTCAATTTTTTGAGGAACCTCCATGCTGTTTTCCACAATGGCTGCACCAATTTACATTCCCATCAACAGAGCACAAGGGTTGACTTTTCTCTACCTCCTCGCCCACACTTGTTATTTCTTGTCTTTTTGATGATAGCCATTCTGACAGGTGTGAGGTGATATCTCATTGTGGTTTTGATTTGAATTTCCCGATAATTTGTGATGCTGAAGCATGCCACTGTTAAATATAAACAAACACAAATATTTGAGGAAAGCATCTAACATGGAAGACATAAACCAAAACAAACAAACACAGGCAACTTTGAGGAAATGGCAGCTGTGTAGGAAGCAAATAAACTCCAAAGAAATCTATCAAAATGCTCAAAGAGATGAGAGAAGACACTGTAGCCAAAAACCAGAATAGGATGCCATGAAAAAGGAACACTCAGAGATCACAAAGAGCTCTTGGAAATTTAAAATTTTGGTAGCAGAAACCCAAAACTCAATAGTAGGTCCAAAGACTCTATGATCAATAATGACAGTGATTTTTTTTCCACGGCAGCATTTTAAGCACCTTGAACTTTACTTTGTACATAGTAGAAACTCAACAAAAACTTTCTGAGAGAATGAATGAGTGAATGATGATAAAGTTGGGTAAATCTCCCTGGAGTAGAGCTTTCCCAGGACTGGGAAATAGGAAACCAAAGCAAAGCAAAAGACCTCCAGAAGATCTGAATCTGAATAATGGGAACTCTGGAAGGAATAAGTCAGATGGGAAAAATAATCACTTAAAAAAAAAAAGACTCAGTAAAAATTCCTTAAAATGCATGACATGTATTTTCAGAATCAGTACAATGAATGCAACTGGAGCTATACCAGAGCACATCACTGTAAAATTTCAGAATATCAAGGACAGCCACACTTGAAGCTAAAAGACAATGGAGCAATACTAACAAAATCTGAGAAGAAAATAATTTCCAACCAAGAATTCTATACTCAAAGAATCAATCAAATATGAAGGTAGGATAAAGATAGTTTCAGAGATTCAAGACCTCAAAAAATCTGTTTCCTGTGCACACTCTTTCCTATGAGGCTACTAAAGGCTGCACTTACCAAGATGAGGAAGTAATCCAAGGAAAAAAAAGACATGGGATTTAAGCAACAGGCTCTAACACAAGACAGAGGTGGAGGAAATACCCAAGCTATCGGTGCAAAGAAGGCCCAAGATGACAGCTGTGTAGAAGGCATGGAGAACAATTAGTCCAAATTGCAGCCAGGGAGATTTCTCTAAAAACAGGAAATTGACAGAACACCTAATGTGTTTGAATGTATCAAGGGGAGATTCATACAATTGAAGGGGAGTTTGGGGGTGAATCAGTGATAAGTACATAGAAAACCAACAAGACCACTATTAAGCACAGGGGGGGAAAATACGCAGGAATGGAAAAACAATATTGCTAGACAAATGGCTTAGGTGTGGAGAGCATTCATATAATAACAGTAATGTAGAAATGGAATATTGACCAATCAAACTTACCTTCTGGCTCTATACGGATAGAGAATAGGGACGGGGGCAGGAAAGTGTGCATGTGCATGGTGGGATCAAGAGGAGGAAGGGAAGTCAAATTTTCACCTTCCAGATGAGTCAAGAGAGTCTAAAAGTTTTTAAAAGTAACATTGCAAGCATGTTATTTAGTGACATAGAAATAAATTCAAAAGAAAATCAGGTAAGGGAATTCCCTGTCTGTCCAGTGGTTAGGGTTCGGTGCTTTCACTGCCATGGCCCAGGTTCAATCCCTGGTTGGAGAACTAAGATCCCTTGGCCAAAAAAAGAAAAAAGAAAAAAGAAAAGAAAATCGGGTAAGAGTTGAAGGTGATCACCTTCCGGGAGTGGGAAATGAAATGGAGATTGTGGTTGGGGACGTGCTGTTCTTTAATAATAAGCCTTATAGAATTATTTACTTTTTATACTATGTACATGTAAATATTTGATAAAAAGATAAACTAGATAAAGAAAGAAAAAAAGTAACTAGGTGGTAACAAAAGAAAGGACTGATTTATAAATAGCAGAACACTGAAAAACCCTGCACAGGGCAGAGCTATGACAGAAGGAGATGGTCGGAAAAGGCTACCTAGAGAAGAGACATGAAGATGAGTTAGTGCTTGGGAGGAAGATAAGGGTGGGGAGTGAGGGTGGCATAGAGTGGCAGAAAGAGCATTTCAGGTAGAGGGAACAGCATGAGCAAAGGCAAGAAGATATGAAGTAATAGGTCATGTTCAGAAAACAGTGTATCGAAAAAAGTGGGCCTCTGCTTCCTAGCTGTAGAAGTCATCTTCCTGAAAGAGAGAAATTCAGGTGCCATTAAGGCTAGGAGGTAGAGGGAGTGTTTTAATGAGGGTTCCACTGTGCTCAGGGGACTGGATTTGGCAGGAGGGCAGCAGTGGAAGGAAGGGTGAGGGTGGGAGGGAATGAGGATGGGGAACCAGGATGCATTGGCCAGAAGCTGAATATGGTAGGGGTAGAGTTTGATGGATGAGATTCAGTGGTGGTGACTTTCCAGGGAGGCAGAAGCAGTCACCCAGGGTGGGGTTAGAGGCTGCCAGAACTGCCAGGCTGTGGTCCTTATGCTAGCTGGGACCTTTGCTTGGGGTCCCAGCTAGAACTTATATAACCAGACTGGGCTCTGAAAAGTATCCTGCCCACGTGGCTTGGAAGGGTCTGGCTGGCACAAAGGATTCCTTTCTCTAATGGAAAGTCTTTTGATCTGCCAGAACCTGTTTCCTTCACTATAAAATAGAGATGATGAGAGTAATAATAGGATCTAATTCTTGGGGTTGTACCAAGGAGGATCAAAATGAGCTGCTGTGGGTGAGACAGGATTATGAGCTGTAAAGAACTGTGCAGATTGGAATTATCTTAAACATCCCTCAACTCTGATCCTCTACTTCATGCCCCCATCACCTCTCCGAAGGAGGTAGCATATTTGCTCTAACTTGGAAATTAAGTTTGAGTTGACTTTGTACCTTTCAGTTGCCAAATTTACTTTCAGTGATCTGTGGTCTTTGTGTTGAATTGCACAGCAGTACTGAAATAGATGAAACACATGTATTCTCTAGACCATTAAAACACTGTTGCTTTATTATTTTTTAACAGAACATTGCTCAGAATGATTGGAATATCTGATATATGACAATTCAGCTTTTTGAACTCAAATATATTCATATACAATGTTTCATTTAAAAATAATTTGTGCCATAAATGTGTGTGTGTGAGTGCACATCTGTGTAGGTATTGACCCTTTATTCCTTAGGAAGATGAAAGTACAAAGTTTTTATAATCCTAAGATATTATTTGGGGCTAGACCTGGTCACAATACCTTTACTCTTCTCCACTCTATCACTCCTTCCTTCCAAGATGAGGCTCTCTGCCCTCAAAGGCGGTGTGGCCAAAGTCTCCTGAGGGTGGTATTTTGTCAGAGGAAGGAGTGTTGTGCTCAATGCCTTCCAAGAAAGGAGCCCACTGCTGGTTTTGCTGTATCAAGTATCTACCTACTCCAGTTACAATGATCAGCTTCTAGTGGGGATACCCGAGAGGCAATGTTTTGTGTTTTAGACCTTTCTTCCAGTGCTGAGGTAATTTGCAAAGTCTAGCATTGTGGTGGAGCTCCCATAGACTGGCACCAGTTCAGACATGTTACGGTGTGATATGTAGGTGATATACTCTGGTATGGCATACTGGGTGATCTGTTCTGATCAATAGTTTTAACACCACTCACTCTCTTATGGACTCCCTTCCTTTGTTATAGTGTTTGCAAGAAAGAGACCCACCTCCAGCTTTCTCAAGTGAAGGGGATTTTACTCTAAGACTACAAATTGGAATTGAACATGGAGATCCTCCTAGAATAGAGGCTGCTCTAGTGATTGGTGTTGATTCCCAACTCTCTCACGGGCTACTGTCTCTTTCTCTTTTTGTTACCCCATTGACTTCCTGCCCTGCCTTGTATCTTTTCTCTACCCTCAAGCTTTTGCTTACTTATAACTTTGGCTTTCTGAGACACTTAATGGCTCTGTATTACCTCAGGGTACTTTTTCACCTTCTGCTCCCATAGCTAACCAGCCCATTCTATATCCTGGTTAAAATCTTGAAAGATGGAATGCGATTGGTCCAGTTCATCATTTTTATAGCAGGATCAGTGGCAGTGGTCATACCCACCCCGGTCCAATCTCTACTAGTGAGGGGAAGGGGCTCTGTATACCCACATGTCACCATCTTTGTTACAATGAACTGCAGCAGACAGGTCCTGAGATTGACACCTCCGTTATGGGCAAAGTCTTTCTTTGAGACAGACAAATATACAAGAAGAACTGCAGAGTATCCTTCCAGCCAGAGGGCTGTGATTAAATATTTTAATAAATTAAATCCAGACCCACTGTTAACATTGCAGGCAACGACCTTTGTACTTATTTTGTATTGAAACTTTATAACTTTAGATTACATTTCAGGTACTAATATTCTCCCAAGTAGTTAGGCAGGAATAAAGCATCTCTGAAAATCAATTCCATAACTGTCTTCTCCAAATATGTCTCTTGGTTCTCAGTCACTCCTCTGCTATAGGGCAGATCCCAAGTGAAGACTTGGATGTGCTCATGAAATGGAAGTTTCTGCTAATTGAAGGAATCTATCAGTCAAATACCCCAAGATACAGAGGTAATTTCTAGTAAAGGTTTTTGTGGCATTAATTTGTTTTACTCTGACAACTTGATTAATCAGTTTTATTGTGACAACTTGTTTTGCTGCAATGCTGCCTAATCAGGGAGCTGTCACCAAAATACTCTATGACTTCCGTATTTCCATCACAAATCAAAAATTTCACTGACAGCTCACCAACAAAGAAGTAGTGATAATTAAAATGCATTCCAACAAAGTTAGGAGGCATTCAGTTGGGTAATGTTATAGGAGAGATTGTACTTTCAGAGAAAGGAACAATCAGAAGACACTATTTCTAAGTAATTATGCAGCTTCCCTGGAGAGCCCCAAAAACCACACCTGTGTAAAGGTTCAGGGGGTGAAATGAGAGTTTTGCATGCACCTCTGCTGGAAGCCTGGGGTTTTCCCTGCTGGATCTGGGAAAAGCTAAGCCTCTGCTCTTGCTGATTATCAGAAGTAGAGCCATTAGTATTTGTCCAGTAGATAGCAGGAAATAGAGAAAACTTGTCAGGAATGGAGAGTGTATTACAGGAAAAGCTCAGGCAACTCATTCTCACCTGTTTCTAGGAGCTGTACAGAGAGCAATGGGAAGGTAGTGGAGAAAGGTGGAGAGAAGGGTATGAGGGTGTACCTCTTCCAGAGGGGCACAGCAAGTGATCATTTTAAAGAACTCAGGAAATCAATTTTTCTGCCTGTGCTTATCATTTTACCTACAGCAGAGGTGATGAAGTCATGCATTGAAAGAACAGTTCCCTCAGCAATCTGAAATCCCTAGATTGTTAATCTTTATAAATATAAGTATTTATTAAAAACAAAACATAAGAATACCTACTAGTCAATCGCTTACAGTGTCCTGCGTACCATATAAGCAGCTCTATATACATTATATTATTTAATCATTACAACTGTATAATAGGCATTATCAGCTCCATTTTCCAAGGAAAACTCAAGAGAGTTCCAAGGAGACTCAGAGAAGTTAAGTAACATGTCCAGAGTCTTGTAACGAATAAGTAAAAGAGCCAAGATTCAAATTCAGGTTGTTTGGACTCCAAAGCTCAAGTATTTCCAGTGGACTTCATCAGGGCTCCCCTCACTCTCTCCCGGCCTGGGACAATCCCTTGGTAGCCTGGTTTCCTTCATCAGGGCTCCCCTCACTCTCTCCCGGCCTGGGACAATCCCTTGGTAGCCTGGTTTCCTTCTCTTGGGGAATGGCATTGGCTGCATGGCATTGTCTGCCATCTGTTTAGACACAGGTGGAGAGGCTTCCTGACTCGTGGTGAGGTGGGTGGGTGCAGCAGGTCCAGCCATGTGTGCAGAAGTTCAGGGGAGACCAGCTCTGTTACATTAGTCAGCCTGTCTCCTCGTCATCCTGAGTTATGAATGAGTGATATGAGCTCTCCTGGGAAGGGTACTGTTTTGCAAGAGCTATGGAGATGAGTGTTATGACAAGCAGGACATTTATGGCCCCAGATGACACAGGGCACAAAAGTCAATATGTTACATGGTCATTTAGCATGTGTGACTCTAACGGAACAGGTTGGAAATAATTGGCTTTTTAGGAAATGTTGCATTTCATTTCATTTCAGTCAGAAGGCACCCACCAGCTAGGCGGTCATAACTCCAGCTTTCACAAATGCACCTCATTCTGAGATTGGCAAGTGGTGGATGGTGATGAAAAATAGAAGTATGTGTGCAGAGGACAAGTTGGCAAGGAAGGTGTCCCCCCCAAGAAATGTACAAAGCTGGGCATTTCTTCATGGTTTTTTAGGGATCTTAATTTATTTGGCAGTTGGACATTTTCTTCCTGGTGTGTGATCAGTTATTTCCCTACCAGTGATCAAGGTCTAGCATCCCTGGCCTGGGATGACTAGAAACAATTTCTCTTCTCCTCCTTCATTAATTCCCAACTGAAGTCTATGAAATGGTGAATGGCACAATGTTTGAAAGTGGTAAGTTTTAGAATGAACAAAAGTATGTACTTTCACATCAGTCAGTCTAGATAATAAAATAGAAACTATACTAGTTACTTCCTCAGAGAGAATTGGATATAGGGAATTGATTAAATAGATGTTGGGGGACTGAAAAAGCAACAGGGTAACACAGAGGCAGTAAATGCATGAAGCAGCTACCATCCTAGTGTTGGTGGAACAGAGGGAGGAGGTTGGGGTTATCAGAACCCAGAAGCTCTGAGGAGGATCCCACATTGTTGGGACTCAGACCTTTGGAGGAGGTGCTTTGACTGAATGGTGTTGATACCCTTGAGAGGTACAATGAGGGGTGAGGAAAGAAACTGGAAACTGGAACCAACTTCTACTGTACATGTGGATGCCTGGGTGAGTCACTGCTATGGGGGTGACACTGGTAGGAAGTGGAAGTGACCAGTTTCCCTCCTCTAACCTTCCAGAATCCCTCTATCTCTCCCTATTGGTAGAGCGTAACAGGGCACCTGCTGGCAAAGCAGAAAAGTGGTTTGCAGGCTCCCTGCCTCATTACAAATTAGGGTATAAAAAGGTGGATGTGAAACTGAGAGACAATAGCTTAATAACAAGCACAACAGTCTGTAAAAGATAGCATAGTGGCTAAGAGCATGCAAGAAATGAGCTTGTCAGATCTGATAAGACCTGTGTTTAATGTAACTGCCCATTAAGGGCTCTGGAGGGCAAGGAAAATGATGCTGAGATTTGCTGCATCTGCTCAAATGGAGGCTCTGTGCGCATCCTCTTCTGATACGCTTCTGGATCCTCGGCTAAATATACTGATGCTCTAACCTGACAGTGTGTTTTCTTCTTGCTGATCTGGAGTCCTCAAAAAAGTTGCAGTTGGTGCCAGAAGTGTGATTGGTTCCACCTCCTCCCCTCCCCGCCCCCCCAGCACTGTTAGATTTTGGAAGGAGTCTCAGGAAAGTGAAGAAGAAATGGGGCTCTGAGAATGTTTTAATGAAGGCCATTGCATGAGAGCTACAGGACAGCTGAAGATAGGGAGGCTGACTTCAAAGAGAAAATTGAAGAGCTAGTGTTATGTTATTACTTTAACATATGTGAGTTAATCTTTGTGTTTACAGAAAAGTCATTTGAGAGCTATGACCTTGGCTTTCACTGTTTGGCACAAGCCAAGTGAGCTTTTAAAAATGAATTTCAGAGGATAGAGTCTCAGAAATCACTTTATTCTTCAGAAATGTGACTTTTAAGTAGGATATTTAAAATGCCAAATTGAAACAGTCTCAAGATAGTTCAACAAAAACGTTGAGTAACTATATTTGGCCATAATTTGGTTTAGAAAAAGATGCCTGCTTTGGAATGGAGCTGACCAAGAAAAACAGGAGGAGATGGCCACAAGCCTGGACAATTATCATCAAAAAGTTCATCTCCAAGACTAGTGATTTTGGGAAGGTCATACCTTCTTCCACTTTATTTGGGTCACTTTTGAATCTTGGCCTGAGGTCATGTTTTTGGCAGATTCTGCACTTAATAAGGATGACTGAGTACCCAAGCAGTTTCTATCTGGCTTATAGCAGATTCACACCATGCCCCACCTGGGCTGAACTGAGCTGAAGGAGACAAAGAGATAGATGGTGAAGGAATCAGATGGGACGTTGTGAAGAAGTCAAGTTCTCCAACTTCTGGAAGAGAAGTGAGAAAAGGGACATTGTTGGCTTAGATAACTGTTCAGAAAGTTGAACCCTACAAGGAGAGGCTGAGTCTGCCCAAAGGTAGGTTAAAAGTCAGCTCAGGTCATCTGACCTCCTCCCCTCTGAGAGGTTGGTGGCTCCTAGTGGATGTGACACATGATAGTGTCCCCAAGTTTTTTTTTTTAATTGTCAAAACTTTTATTTAACTATAGTTGGTTTACAATACTGTGTTAATTTCAGGTATAAATCTTCAGATTTTTGTCTATTATAGGTTATTACAAGATATTAAATGTGGTTCTCTGTGCTATTCAGTAAATCCTTGTTGTTTATCTATTTTATATATAGTGGTGTGTATCTGTTAATCCCAAACTCCAAATTTATCCCTCCCCTACTCCTTTCCCCTTGGTAAGCATAAGTTTTCTATGTCTGTGAGTCTGTGTCTGTTCTGTAAATAAGTTGATTTGTGTTATTTTTTTAGGTTCCACATATAAGTGATATATAATATTTGTCTTTCTCTGTCTGACTTACTTCACTTAGTATGATAATCTCTAGATCCATCCATGTTACTGCAAACAACAATATTTCATTCTTCTTTATGGCTAATATTCTATTATGATATATATATATATATATATATGTCATCTGTTGATGGACATTTAGGTTGCTTCTGTGTCTTGGCTATTGTGAATAGTGCTGCTATGAACATTGGGGTTCATATATCTTTTCAAATTAGAGTTTTCATCTTTTCTGGATATATGCCTGGGAGTGGGATTGCTGGATCATATTGCTGGATCCTTAGACTTTTAAGGAACCTCCACACTGTGTTCCATAGTGGCTGCACCAATTTACATTCTCATCAACAGTGTAGGAGGGTTCCTTTTTCTCCACACCCTCTCCAGCTTTTATTATTTGTAGACATTTTGATGATTGCCATTCTGTATTGTCCCCTTGTTTAAATACACAAAACAGAAAACCAAGAGAATCTCTACATCTAGAGCTCCTTGGACATGCAAAATGGGAAAATCTGCTATTATTAAACTCTAAGGAGACAGTTTATCCTAAATAATTGTTTCTAGGGATCAATTCAGTAGAGATCTTCATTAAAAATAATGAGCTCAGGGCTTCCCTGGTGGCACAGTGGTTAAGAGTCCGCCTGCTGATGCAGGGGACACGGGTTCGTGCCAGTCTGGGAAGGTCCCACATGCCGCAGAGCGGCTAGGCCCATGAGCCATGGCCACTGAGCCTGCGCTTCCGGAGCCTGTGCTCCGCAATGGGAGAGGCCACAACAGTGAGAGGCCCGCGTACCTCAAAAAATAAAAATAATAATAATAATAATGAGCTCAGGTCAAAAGTAGTTTAATATCTGATCAACTGGATTTGGATTTGGCAAAACAATCTCTCACACTTGTAGATCTAACTGGGTCCTACTCATGAAGTTACCCTGAAAAAAGTGACTATATTTCTTTTCTCTTGTGGTTGAGCAGTTATCACAAAGTACAAACTAGAATCATGGAAATCTTTAGTGCATGTAAGGATTCAGGTATTTTGCTATACATATGAAATGGCTAAGACATTTTGATTGTTTCTGGAAGCAACATTGAGTGTTATGAGAATGTAATGTGAGCATAATGCTGAGATTGAAATGTATTCACTTTAAATGTCTTTTATTGTTTGAGTGTGATCTTGAGGAACTTAGCCAATATTCCATAAATTTTAAAGGCTTTACAAAAATTGTACTTCTTGAACTTTTGGGAAAAGTATGAAAAATCACTTATAATTTTTGATTTTATTTTTGTTGCATTTTCTGATATTAACTGGATTTTGAAAAGTTGGGCTGGCACAGGGCAAAAATAATATCAGTTTATCCAAAGGAAATTATAGTTCAAAACTAAAGCTACCTATGACATAAATTAAATAAATGACTCTAGTGATCATTAAATGAAGAGTTTCAAGAGATTTTTTTTAACATCTTTATTAGAGTATAACTGCTTTACAATGGTGTGTTAGTTTCTGCTTTATAACAAAGTGAATCAGTTATACATATATATATATCCCCATATCTCTTCCCTCTTGCGTCTCCCTCTCTCACACCCTCCTTATCCCACCCCTCTAGGTGGTCATAAAGCACCGAGCTAATCTCCCTGTGCTATGTGGCTGCTTCCCACTAGCTATCTATTTTACATCTGGTAGTGTATATGTGTCCATGTCACTCTCTCACTTTGTCACAGCTTACCCTTCCCCCTTCCCGTATCCTCAAGTCCATTCTCTGGTAGGTCTGCGTCTTTATTCCCGTCTTGCCCCTAGGTACTTCATGACCATTTTTTTCTGTTTTTTAGCTTCCATATATATGTGTTAGCATATGGTATTTGTTTTTCTCTTTCTGACTTACTTCACTCTGTATGACAGACTCTAGGTCCATCCACCTCACTACAAATAACTCAATTTCGTTTCTTCTTATGGCTGAGTAATATTCTATTGTATATATGTGCCACATCTTCTTTATCTATTCATCTGTTGATGGACACTTAGGTTGCTTCCATGTCCTGGCTATTGTAAATAGAGCTGCAATGAACATTGTGGTACATGACTCTTTTTGAATTATGGTTTTCTTAGGGCATATGCCCAGTAGTGGAATTCCTGGGTCATATGGTAGTTCTATTTTTAGTTTTTTAAGGAACCTCCATACTGTTCCCCATAGTGGCTGTATCAATTTATATTCCCACCAACAGTGTGAGAAGGTTTCCTTTTCTACACACCCTCTCCAGCATTTATTGTTTGTAGATTTTTTGATGATGGCCTTTCTGACTGGTGTGAGATTATGTCATTGTAGTTTTGAGTTGCATTTCTCTAATGATTAATGATGTTGAGTATTCTTTCATGTGTTTGTTGGCAATCTGTATATCTTCTTTGGAGAAATGTCTATTTAGGTCTTCTGCCCATTTTTGGATTGGGTTGTTTGTTTTCTTAATATTGAGCTGCATGAGCTGTTTATATATTTGGGAGATTAATCCTTTGTCCGTTGATTCATTTGCAAATATTTTCTCCCATTCTGAGGGTTGTCTTTTGTCTTGTTTATAGTTTCCTTTGGTTTGCAAAAGCTTTTAAGTTTCATTAGGTCCCATTTGTTTATTTTTGTTTTTACTTCCATTTCTCTAGGAGGTGGGTCAAAAAAGATCTTGCTGTGATTAATGTCATAGAGTGTTCTGCCTATGTTTTCCTCTCAGAGTTTGAGTGTCTGGCCTTACATTTAGGTCTTTAATCCATTTTGAGTTTATTTTTCTGTATGGTGTTAGGGAGTGTTCTAATTTCATTCTTTTACATGTACCTGTCCAGTTTTCCCAGCACCACTTATTGAAGAGACTGTCTTTTCTCCACTGTATATTCTTGCCTCCTTTATCAAAGATATGGTGACTATATGTGCATGGGTTTATCTCTGGGATTTCTATCCTGTTCCATTGATCTATATTTCTCTTTTTGTGCCAGTATCATACTGTCTTGATTACTGTAGCTTTGTAGTATAGTCTGAAGTCCAGGAGCCTGATTCCTCCAGCTTAGTTTTTCTTTCTCAAGATTGCTTTGGCTATTCGGGATCTTTTGTGTTTCCATACAAATTGTGAAAGTTTTTGTTCTAGTTCTGTGAAAAATGCCAGTGGTAATTTGATAGGGATTGCATTGAATCTGTAGATTGCTTTGGGTAGTAGAGTCATTTTCACAATGTTGATTCTTCCAAACCAAGAGCATGGTATATCTCTCCATCTATCTGTATCACCTTTAATTTCTTTCATCAGTGACTTATAATTTTTGGCATAAAGGTCTTTTGTCTCCTTAGGTAGGTTTATTCCTAGATATTTTATTCTTTTTGTTGCAGTGGTAAATGGGAGTGTTTTCTTGATTTCACTTTCAGATTTTTCATCATTAGTGTATAGGTTTGCAAGAGGTTTCTGTGCATTAACTTTGTATCCTGCTTCTTTACCAAATACATTGATTAGCTCTAGTAGTTTTCTGGTAGCATCTTTAGGATTCTCTATGTATAGTATCATGTCTTCTGCAAACAGTGACAGCTTTACTTCTTTTCCGATTTGGATTTCTTTTTCTTCTCTGATTGCTGTGGCTAAAACTTCCAAAGCCTTGTTGAATTATAGTGGTGAGAGTGGGCACCCTTGTCTTGTTCTTGATCTTAGTGGAAATGGTTTCAGTTTTACACCATTGAGAACGATGTTGACTGTGGGTTTGTCATATATGGCCTTTGTTATGTTGAGGTAAGTTCCCTCTATGCTTACTTTCTGGAGGGTTTTTATCATAAATGACTGTTGAATTCTGTCAAAAGCTTTCTCTGCACGTATTGAGATGATCATATGGTTTTTCTCATTCAATTTGTTAATATGGTTTATCACATTGATTGACTTCAGTATATTGAAGAATCCTTGCATTGCTGGGATAAACCCCACTTGATCATGGTGTATGATCCTTTTAATGTGCTGTTGGATTCTGTCTGCTAGTATTTTGTTGAGGATTTTTGCATCTGTGTTCATCAGTGATATTGGCCTGTAGTTTTCTTTCTTTGTGACATCTTTGTCTAGTACTGGTATCAGGGTGATGGTGGCCTCATAGAATGAGTTTGGGAGTGTTCCTCTCTCTGCTATATTTTGGAAGAGTGTAGAAGGATAGGTGTTAGCTTTTCTCTAAATGTTTGATAGAATTCGCTTGTGAAGCCATCTGGTCCTGGGCTTTTGTTTGTTGGAAGATTTTTTTTTTTTTTTTTTTTGCGGTACGCGGGCCTCTCACTGTTGTGGCCTCTCCCGTTGCGGAGCACAGGCTCCGGACGCGCAGGCTCAGTGGCCATGGCTCACGGGCCCAGCCGCTCCGCGGCATGTGGGATCTTCCCGGACTGGGGCACGAACCCGTGTCCCCTGCATCGGCAGGCGGACTCTCAACCACTGCGCCACCAGGGAAGCCCTGTTGGAAGATTTTTAATCACAGTTTAAATTTCAGTGCTTGTGATTGGTCTGTTCATATTTTCTGTTTCTTCCTGGTTCAGTCTTGGAAGGTTGTGCATTTCTATGAATTTGTCCATTTCTTCCAGGTTGTCCATTTTATTGGCATAGAGTTGCTTGCAGTAATCTCTCATCATCTTTTGTATTTCTGCAGTGTCAGTTGTTACCTCTCCTTTTTCATTTCTAATTCTATTGATTTCAGTCTTCTCCCTTTTTTTCTTAATGAGTCTGGCTAATGGTTTATCAATATTGTTTATCTTCTCAAAGAACCAGCTTTTAGTTTTATTGATCTTTGCTATCATTTCCTTCATTTCTTTTTCATTTACTTCTGATCTTATCTTTATGATTTCTTTCCTTCTGCTAACTTTGTGAGTTTTTTTGTTCTTCTTTCTCTAACTGCTTCAGGTGTAAGATTAGGTGGTTTATTTGAGATGTTTTATGTTTCTTAAGGTAGGATTGTATTGCTATAAACTTCCCTCTTATAACCTCTTTTGCTGCATCCCATAGGTTTTGGGCCATCGTGTTTTCATTGTCATTTGTTTGTAGGTATATTTTATTTCCTCTTTGACTTCTTCAGTGATCTCTTGGTTATTAGATAGTGTATTGTTCAGCCTCCATGTGTTTGTATTATTTATAGATTTTTTCCTGTAATGATATCTAGTCTCATAGCGTTGTGGTCAGAAAAGATACTTGATACAATTTCAATTTTCTTAAATTTACCAAGGCTTGATTTGTGACCCAAGATATGATCTCTCCTGGAGAATGTTCCATAAGCACTTGAGAAAAATGTGTATTCTGTTGTATTTGGATGGAATGTCCTATAAATATCAATTAAGTCCATCTTGTTTAATGTATCATTTAAAACTTGTGTTTCCTTATTTATTTTCATTTTGGATGATCTGTCTATTGGTGAAAGTGGAGTGTAAAAGTCTCCTACTATGATTGTGTTACTGTCAATTTCCCCTTTTATGCCTGTTAGTATTTGCCTTATGTATTGAGGTGCTCCTATGTTGGGTGCATAAATATTTACAATTGTTAGAGCTTCTTCTTGGATTGATCCCTTGATCATTATGTAGTGTCCTTCCTTGTCTCTTGTAATAGCCTTTATTTTAAAGTCTATTTTGTCTGATATGAGAATTACTACTCCAGCTTTCTTTTGATTTCCATTTGCATAGAATATCTTTTTCCATCCCCTCACTTTCAGCCTGTATGTGTCCATTGGTCTGAAGTGGGTCTCTTGTAGACAGCTTATATACGGGTCTTGTTTTTGTATCCATTCAGCCAGTCTATGTCTTTTAGTTGGAGCATTTAATCCATTTACATTTAAGGTAATCATTGATATGTTACCATTTTATTACCATTTTCTTAATTGTTTTGGGTTTGTTATTGTAGGTCTTTTCCTTCTCTTGTGTTTCCTGCTGAGAGAAGTTCCTTTAGTATTTGTTGTAAAGCTGGTTTGGTGGTGCTGAACTCTCTCAGCTTTTGCTTGTTTGTAAATGTTTTAATTTCTCCATCAAATCTGAATGAGATCCTTGTTGTGCCGGGGACCAGCCCCAGCTGAACAGGTTTCACCCAAAGGGGAAGACGGAGTCGGCGTGGACAGAGCACAAGACACCTCAAAGGATGCAAGGCTCTGACAAATTTATTCTTCTGATTTCAAAGTATTTATACTATAAAGTAATCTCATTTTCAAATTCAACATCCTCATTCCCACGCCAAAAACTCCCCCACATAGGCCACAAAACAAAGGTAATTTACATCAGCAGATTAATTAAAACAGGTTAGGTAATTTTCCCATCGCCCAGAGTCTCTCAAAACAGGTTAAGTCCATGTTGGTCACATCTACGTCAGGAACTCTGTTTACGGTTTCTTCATTCTTCTCAAAAGATTAAGGTGTTCTTGTACCTGCACATTCTGCTCAATCAAGCTATAAACTTAAGCAAATAATTCTATTAACAATTAAAAGCAAAAATATAACATTTCATCCACAGATTTTCTAACCCTATCATTATAATCCAAACAATGTACATTATTTTTTATACTTCTAGAAGGCCATGGGAACGGACATTGTACCATAAACTCATTGATTAAACCCACTGTTGCATAAAACCTTGCCACCATACCCAGGTATTTCCCAGCATGTGTATAACTCCACTGGGAGGCCATAACTCTTGCAATTTTTCTTTTAAAGTACAAAGCTGCTGCAGAAATGTTCCCACCATTATATTTCCCCAACAAATATAATCATTAAAGGAGCCAAAGTAGCTATAATCCTTCTCTTGATTTTTACCCTAAATTGGGGTCTTTCCTAAACCCCTGCAATAAAACTATACATTTTTCCCAACACCAATAGCAATCCTATAAAAATCACCTTAGGCAAAGGCAGGGGAAAACAAGGGGAATCACACAGAGCAAAGCTTTGCTTCCACACAGAGGAAAGCTGTGGTCCACGGAGAAAATGGGAAACAAAGCCCTGCTGCGGCGGGAGAGCAGTTGCCATTGGCCAGGTCTCTTATCTGCTACCTGGGTTCCCATCTGAGCTGGGCGTGGGAAGCGAAGCAGCCATGGGGACAAGTTGGGGGGGTGAGGGTCTGTGCCCCACCTCTGTTGGCCCCCAAGTTCTCTCCTGATGGCCCCTCTGCGACTGTGCCTGTCTTAGGTTGTTCCTTCCCTGAGGAATCTTACCCGTCTCTGGCTAACCAGCCATCCTTCGGGGCCAAGCAGGGAGATGTGAGGTGTGCGAGTGAGCAAGGTGCAGCGCCCCCAGAGAAGGTCAGTTCTCTGTCACCTTGGTAGCCTATGCCCCCGTGGCCTCCACGCCCAGCACCTGCCCTGGGATTCCCTCGCCTACTGGCGGGGCCCCGGCTCTGATCACATGTCTTCGGGAACCCAGGTTTCTCCTCCAGAGAGGGCCCAGCTTACAGCACTGGGCAAGAGAGACCAATTACACGGCACCAGCCACCAGGAGGGAGCTGCTCTTCATGGAACAACAGGGTAGGGGGAGTATAGAAAACCCTGTGTTCAGGAAGCTTTGCAAACGAGAGCTTTGCTTTTCCATTTTTATGTCCAACAGCATCAGCTTTGCAGACACTAAGGGTCTCGTCCGTGCTGAGACTCAAAGGCACTTCCTATGTGGCTCCCGACATTGTTGGTTAGAGTAATCTTGGTTGTAGGTTTTTCCCCTTCATCACTTTAAATATGTCCTGGCTTGCAGAATTTCTCCTGAAAGATCAGCTGTTAACCTTATGGGGATTCCCTTGTATGTTGTTTTCCCTTGCAGCTTTTAATATTTTTTCTTTGTATTTAAGTTTTGATAGTTTGATTAATATGTGTCTTGGCATGTTTCTCTTTGGATTTATCCTGTATGGGACTCTCTGTGCTTCCTGGACTTGATTAACTATTTCCTTTCCCATATTAGGGAAGTTTTCAACTATAATCTCTTCAAATATTTTCTCAGTCCCTTTCTTTTTCTCTTCTTCTTCTGGAACCCCTATAATTCGAATGTTGGTGCATTTAATGTTGTCCCAGAGGTCTCTGTGACTGTCCTCAATTCTTTTCATTCATTTTTCTTTATTCTGCTCTGCAGTAGTTATTTCCACTATTTTACCTTCCAGGTCACTTATCCGTTCTTCTTCCTCAGTTATTCTGCTATTGATCCCTTCTAGAGAATTTTTAGTTTCATTTATTGTGTTGTTCATCACTGTTTGTTTGCTCTTTAGTTCTTCTAGGTTCTTTTAAACATTTCTTGTATTTTCTCCATTCTATTTCCAAGATTTTAGATCATCTTTACTATCATTATTCTGAATTATTTTTAGGTAGACTGCCTATTTTCTCTTCATTTGTTATGTCTGGTGGGTTTTTACCTTGCTCCTTCACCTGCTGTGTGTTTCTCTGTCTTCTCATTTTGCTTATCTTACTGTGTTTGGGGTCTCCTTTTCACAGGCTGCAGGTTTGTAGTTCCTGTTGTTTTTGGTGTCTGTCCCCAGTGGCTAATGTTGGTTCAGTGGGTTGTGTAGGCTTCTTGCTGGAGGGGACTAGTGCCTGTGTTCTGGTGGATGAGGCTGGATCTTGTGTTTCTGGTGGGCAGGTCCACATCTGCTGGTGTGTTTTGGTGTGTCTGTGGCCTTATTATGATTTTAGGCAGCCTCTCTGCTAATAGGTGGGGTTGTGGTCCTGTCTTGCTAGTTGTTTGGCATAGGGTGTCCAGCACTGTAGCTTGCTGGTCATTGAGTGGAGCTGGGTCTTGGCTTTGAGATGGAAATCTCTGGAGATTTTCGCCATTTAATGTTACACGGAGCTGGGAGGTCTCTTGTGGACCAATATCCTGAACTTGGCTCTCCCACCTCAGAGGCACAGCCCTGATGCTTGGCTGGAGCACCAAGAGCCTGTCATCCACAAGGTCAGAATAAAAGGGAGAAAAAGAAAGAAGATTTAAAAAAAATTATTAAAATAAAAAAAGATTATTAAAAAAATTTTAAGAAAGGAATAAAAAAAGCAAGCAAGCAAGAAAGAAGAGCAACCAAACCAAAAAAAAAAAAAAAAAAAAAAAACAAATCCACCAATGATAACAAGAACTAAAAACTATACAAAGAAAACCAAAACAAAACAAAAACGGACAGACGGAACGCTAGAACACATGGTAAAAGCAAAGTTATACAGACAAAATCACACACAGAAGCATACACATATACACTCACAAAAAGAGAAAAAGGGGGGAAAATATATATCGTTGCTCCCAAATCCACCTCCTCAATTTGGGATGATTCGTTGTCCATTCATGTATTCCACAGATCCAGGGTACATCAAGTTGATTGTGGAGATTTAATCTGCTGCTCCTAGGGCTGCTGGGAGAGATTTCCCTTTCTCTTCTTTGTTTGCAGAGCTCCCAGCCTTCAGCTTTGGATTTGGCCTGGCATCTGCGTGTAGGTCGCCTGAGGGCGTCTGTTCTTTGCTCAGACAGGACGGGGTTAAAGGAGCCGCTGATTCGGGGGCTCTGGCTCACTCAGGCCGGGGGGAGGGAGGGGCACAGAGTGTGGGGCGAGCCTGTGGCGGCAGAGGCCGGTGTGACGTTGCACCAGCCTGAGGCTCGCTGTGCGTTCTCTTGGGTAATCTGTCCCTGGATCACAGGACCCTGGCAGTGGCGGGCTGCACAGGCTCCCGGGAGGGGAGGTGTGGATAGTGACCTGTGCTCGCACAGAGGCTTCTTGGTGGTGGTAGCAGCAGCCTTAGCGTCTCATGCCCGTCTCTGGGGTCTGCGCTGATACTCGCAGCTTGCGCCCGTCTCTGGAGCTCCTTTAAGCGGCTCTCTTAATTCCCTCTCCTCACGCAACAGGAAACAAAGAGGAAAGAAAAGTCTCTTGCCTCGTCGGCAGCTCCAGACTTTTCCCCGGACTGCCTCCCGTCTAGCTGTGGCGCGCTAGACCCCTTCAGGCTGTGTTCACACCGCCAACCCCAGTCCTCTCCCTGGGATTTGACCTCCGAAGCCCGAGCCTCAGCTCCCAGCCCTGCCCGCCCCGGCGGGTGAGCAGACAAGTCTCTCGGGCTGGTTAGTGCCGGTCGGCACCGATCCTCTGTGCGGGAATCTCTCCGCTTTGTCCTCTGCACCTCTGTTGCTGTGCTCACCTCTGTTGCTGTGCTCTCCTCCGCGGCTCCGAAGCTTTCCCCCTCCGCCACCTGCAGTCTCTGCCCGCGAAGGGGCTTCTAGTGCGTGGAAATCTTTCCTCCTTCACGGCTCCCTCCCACTGGTGCAGGTCCCGTCCCTATCCTTTTGTCTCTGATTTTTCTTTTTTCTTTTGCCCTACCCAGGTACGTGGGGAGTTTCTTGCCTTTTGGGAGGTCTGAGGGCTTCTGCCAGTGTTCAGTAGGTGTTCTGTAGGAGCTGTTCCACATGTAGATGTATTTCTGATGTATTTGTGGGGAGGAAGGTGATCTCCACGTCTTACTCTTCTGCCATCTTGAAGCTCCCCCCACCCCGAGATTTTTATGTAAAGCACGTGAAGTTGGGATTGGCCTGTGTTCTATCCTTTGTCGCTATTGTTACTTATTACAGAGATATTATTCAGGGACACTTGGGCACGGCCTCAGCTTTGTCCCCCTGATGGGACTGTGTCCTCACTGACAATGAGTTTAGGATTCACACTGAGATGCCAGGTATCTTAAGCCTGTGTAGTTTTGGGTGGTTCTCTGGAGGGAGGTTGGGATGGCTTTTTCCTTTTGGATAGTGGGTGCTTGAGTGGGTTGATGATGAGCAGCATATAGACCTGAACATTTGGGAGCTAATTCCTGTACTGGAGCCAGAGTTCAAAAAGGAAAAGAAATGGGAACTTTAAGGCAAAAGTATGATTTGGACAAATGATTTGGTATAAGAGTATATAGCATGGTACATCAAATTTAGAGCAAGATTAAAAATTAGTAAAAGTAGAGGCAAATTGAAAATATCAACATGAACCCCCACTTTTAAAAAAACAAAGATAATTTCTTTTCTGTCAGCAAACCACCTCATGTGCTCATATGAAACAATAAACTTCTGTAGAAGGTACATTTAGGTCTCGCCTATCCTTTCCACAAAGAAAAGCCAAGTGTCCTTGGAGAACAGTTGATTCTGTGTTTGGGGCATGAGAACTTGAGGTGGACTAAATTGTAATCATGTGAGTTTCAGAAAAGTAAATTATGACTATGATAATTACAACAAGTTAAGTTTATGAAAGACCACAAGTCCACAGAGATGCTCAAATGGGACAAAAAATGTGAATTGTGCTGAGGCAGGCCAACTGACTGGTGCCACATTATAGAAATTATAAATATACCAACCCATGTGGAGGGACCATGCTCACTTCCAAGGGTCAGAGGGCAGACTCTGGAGGGATAAATTGCTCATGGTTGTTCTCAGTTCATATTATCATCAGAATTACCCAGATAGAGAAGTATTAAATCAGAACCAAGAGTTCTCTGAGAGAAATGGACTTATTTGGATGCTGGAAAGCTACAGGCAGAGGTATTGTTCAAGGACACTTGGGTGTGGTCTTAGCTTTCTCCCCCCAGAAAAACTGTCCTTGCTGACAATGAGTTTAGCTTGAGAAATAAGAGGGTCCTGTCTCTTTTATTAACATCTTAAATATTCCTTATTAAAAGCCTAGATTATTTGTGTAAGTTCTTCCTGAATGGTATTCTCAGAAGTTTTCCTTCTGCATTCCAGCTCTTATATGTTTAATCTTCCTCTCTACTGGTTATTTCTCCTCAACCTACAAACATTCTATTATAAACATGTTCTCTACTCTTTTACAAGCTAAAGCAAGCAAAGAAAATCAAAACAAACACCAACACCCCCCCCAACAAAAGAAATGTTCCCAAATCAAAACCTACAAACTCTCCTTCTACTCCAACAACTCCCTTTAGTTATTATCCAAAACCTTTCCTCTCATCTGAATACTTTTGCCTTAAATATTTTTTTGGTGAAATTTCATCAAAACTTTTAATTCTGAAATTTAAAAAAACTGTAAGATTATAACATTATTTTATAGAGTCACTATTATTTCTATTTAATAGAGACAATATTTATTTACTTGTTTATTTATTAAATCAATCATTTGCTTCCAATTACATCTTTGATCTCAGATCATATTTTGGGGGACGACTTTCCTGTTCTTTTATTTATGGTTTTAATTATTTTTAATGGTGGTAGTATACACAAAAATTTACCATCTTAACCATTTTAAAGTATAGATTTCGGTAGTAAGTACATTCACATTTTTGTGCAACCAACTTCCAGAACTCTTTTTATCTTGCAAAACTGAAACTCTATACTCATTAAACAACTCCCTATTTTTCCCTTCCCCACCCTCTGGCAACCACTATTTTACTTTCTGTCTTTATGAGTTTGATTACTTTTGATATTTTATATAAGTGGAACCATTCAGTATTTGTCTTTTTATGACTGGCTTATCTCACTTAGCACAATGTTCTCAATGTTCATGCATGTTGTAGCACGTGTCAGAATTTTCTTCCTTTTTAAGGCTGAATAATATTCCGTTGTGTGTATATACTGCATTTTGTTTATCCGTTCATCTGTTGATGGATACTTGGGTTGCTTCCACCTTTTGGCTGCTGTGAATAGTGCTGTGTTGAATATGGGTGTATAAGTATCTCTTTGAGACCCTGTTTCAATTATTTTGAGTATGTGTAGAAGTGGAACTGCTGGATCATACGGTAGCTCTATTTTTTTTTTTTTTTTGCGGTACGCGGGGCCTCTCACTGTTGTGGCCTCTCCCATTGCAGAGCACAGGCTCCGGACGTGCAGGCTCAGCAGCCATGGCTCACGGGCCCAGCCGCTCCGCGGCATGTGGGATCTTCCCGGACCGGGGCACGAACCCACGTCCCCTGCATCTGCAGGCGGACTCTCAACTACTGCGCCACCAGGGAAGCCAAGGTAGCTCTATTTTTAATTTTTGAGGAACTGCCATACTGTTTTCCACTGTGGCTGAGTCATTTTACATGCCCACCAACAGTGTACAAGTGTTGAAATTTCTCCACATCCTCACCAACATTTGCTGTTTTCTGTTTTTTTGATAGTAGCCATCTTAATGGGTATGAGGAGTATCTCATTGTGGTTTTGGTTTTCATTACCCTAATTATTAGTACTGTTGAGCATTTTTTCATGTGCTTATTGGCCATTTGTATATCATCTTTGGAGAAATGTCTCTTCAAGTCCTTTGCCATTTTTTAACTCTGTGTGTGTGTGTGTGTGTGTGTGTGTGTGTGTGTGTGTGTTTGGTTTGATTGTAGGAGTTATTTTTATTTTCTGGATACTAACCCCTCATCAGATATATGATTTGCAAATATTTTCTCCCATTTTGTAGTTGACTTTAATTCTGTTGATTGTATTATTTGATGCACGGAAGTTTTAGTTTTTAAAAAATTTTTTTATTGGAGTATAGTTGATTTACAATGTGGTGGTACTTTCTGCTCTATAGCACAGAAGTTTTAGTTTTTGATGTAGTCCAATTTATCTAATTTTTTTTATGCATATGCTTTTGGTGTCATATTCAAGAAATCATTGCCAAATCCAATGTCATGAAGTTTCCCCTGTGTTTCCTTCTAAGAGTTTTATAGTTTTAGCTCCTACATTTAGGTTTCTGATCTATTTTGAATTAACTTTTGTATATGGTGTAAGGTAAGGATCCAACTTCATTCTTTTGCATGTGGATATCCATTTTTCCAATACTATTTGCTGAAAAGGCTCTTCCCCATTTAATGTTTTGGAACCCTTTTCAAATATCACTTGACCATATATATGAAGGTTTATTTCTGGGCTGTCTATTTTATTCCATTGGTCTACATATCTGTCTTTATGCTAGTGCTGTTTTAATTGCTGTAGCTTTGTAAGAAGTTTGAAATTAGGAAGTGTGAGATGTCCAACTGCATTCTTCTTTTTCAAGATTGTTTTGGCTATTCAGGGTCCTTGAGATTCTATATGAATTTTAGGAAGGATTTTTTTATTTCTGCAAAATATACCATTGGGGTTTTGATAGGGATTGCATTGAATATGTTGGTCACTTTGGATGGTATTAACATTTAAACAATATTAAGTCTTCCAATTCAGGAACATGGGATATCTTTCTATTTATTAGTGTCTAATTTCTTTTAGGAATGTTTCTTAGTTTTCAGTGTACAATTCTTTCACCTCCTTGGTTAAGTTTATTCCTAAGTATTTTATACCTTTAATGTTATTATAAATGGAATTATTTTCTTAATTTCCTTTTCAGATTGTTCATTGTTAGTGTATAATGCAATTGATTGTTGTGTGTTGATTTTTCCTCCAGATTTATTGAGATATAATTAACATACAGCAATATGTAAGTTTAAGGTGTACCTAAATGTAATGATTTGACTTGTATACATCATGAAAAGATTACCATGATAGGTTTAGTGGACATCCATCATTTCATATACATACAACATTAAATAAATTAAAAAAACTTTTCCTTGTGATGAGAACTCTTAAGATTTACTCTCTTAACAACTTCACATATAATGTACGACAGTATTAATTAAATTTATCATGTTGTTATTATATCCCTAGTAATAATAATGTTGTTATTATATCCCATGTTATTATATCCCTAGTAATTATTTATCTTATAACTGGAAGTTCGTTTCTTTTGACCACTTTCATCTAATTCCTCCTCCCCCATCCCCCACTTCTGGTAGCCACAAATCTGATCTCTTTTTCTATGAGTTTGTTTGTCATTTGTTTTTGAAGTGTAATTGTCCTACAACACTATGTTAGCTCCTGGTAACAAAACATTTCAACATTCAACATTTCAACATTTCTATACATTTCAAAATGATCACCATGATGAGTCTAGTTGTCATCTGTCGTCGTAGAAAGATATTACATAATTATTGACTATATTCCCCACACTGTACACTTCACACCTGTGACATTAATTTTGTAACTGAAGGTTCATACCTCTTAATCTCTCTTACCTATTTATTTTCCCCCCAACACCTTCCCCTCTGGCAACCACTTGTTTGTTCTCTATATCTGTGACTCTGTTTCTGTTCAGTTATGTTTGTTTATTTGTTTTGTTTCTCAGATTCTACATATAAGTGAAATCATACAGTATTTGTCTTTTTCTGACTTACTTCCCTTCGCTTAATATCCTCTAGGTCATTCCATGTTGTCACAAATGGCAAATTTCATTTTTTTATAAGTAATATTCCATTGTAAATATATGCAATATTTTCTTTATCCCTTCATCTATTGATAGACACTTCAGTTGCTTTCATATATTGGCATTGTAAATAATGCTGCAATGAACATAAGGTGCATATATCTTTTCTAATTAGTGACTTTGTTTTCTTCAGGTAAATACCTAGAAGTGGAGTTGCTGGATCATATGGTAGTTCTACTTTTAATGTTTTGAGGAATCTCCATACAGTTTTCCATAGCAGCCTCACCGATTTACATTCACAGCAACGGTGCACAAGGGTTCCCTTTCATCCACATCCTCCCCAACACTTGTTATCTTTTTTTTAAAATATGAATTTGTTTATTTATTTTTAATTTATTTATTTATTTTTGGTTGCATTGGGTCTTCGTTGCTGCACGTGGGTTTTCTCTAGTTGCAGTGAGCGGGGGTTACTCTTTGTTGCAGCGCACGGGCTTCTCATTGTGGTGGCTTCTCTTGTTGTGGAGCATGGGCTCTAGACATGCGGGCTTCAGTAGTTGTGGCATGTGGGCTCAGTAGTTGTGACTCACTGGCTCTAGAACACAGACTCAGTAGTTGTGGCACATGGGTTTAGTTACTCTGCAGCATGTGGGATTTTCCCAGACCAGGATTCAAACCCGTGTCCCCTGCATTGTCAAGTGGATTCTTAACCACTGCACCACCAGGGAAGTCCCTGTTGTCTTTTTATTAATGGCCATTTGGATAGGTGTGAGGTGATATCTCATTGTGGTTGTTGGTTTGCATTTCCCTGATAATTAGAGATGTTGAGCATCTTTTCATGTGCCCATTGGCCATCTGTATGTTTTCTCTGGAAAAACATCTGTTTAGGTCCTCTGTCCTTATTTTAATGGGGCTTTGTTTTTGTTTTTTTGATGTTGAGTTGAATGAATTCTCTGTATATTTTAGATATTAATCCCTTATCAGATATATCATTTACAAATATCATCTCCTGTTCAGTAGGCAACCTTTTCATTTTGTTGATAGTTTCCCTCACTGCACAAAAGCTTTTTAGTTTGATGTAGTAACTTTTTTTGTTTGTTTTTCTTCCCTTGCTTGAGGAGACATATTGAAAAAAATATTGCTAAGACTGACGTCAAAGAGTGTACTGCCTATATTTTTTGCTAGAATTTTTATGGTTTTAAGTCTTACATTAAGTCTTTAATCTATTTTGAGTTTATTTTTGTATGTAGTGTTAGAAAGTAGTCCAGTTTGGGGTTTTCTTGCATGTAGCTGTCTAGTTTTCCCAACACCATTATTGAAGAGGCTGTCTCTTCACCATTGTCTATTCTTGCCTCCTTTGTCATAAATTAATTGCCTATATAAGTGTGGGTTCATTTCTTGGCTCTCTATTCAGTTCTATTGATCTATGTGTCTGTTTTTGTGCCAGTACCATACAGTTTTGATTACTGTGGCTTTCTAATATAGTTTGAAATTATGACGTGTGATACCCCCTGTTTTGTTCTTCTTTCCCAAGATGATTTTGGCTATTTGTGGTCTTTTGTGTTTCCGTACAAATTTTAGAATTATTTGGTCTAGTTCTTAAAAGAAAATGCTATTAGTATTTTCATGGGATTGGATTGAATGTGATTATTGCCTTGGGTAGTATGGTCATTAGCAATAATAATTCTTCTAATCCACAAATGGCATATCCTTCCATTGTTTGTGTTAGCTTCAATTTCTTTCATCAGTGTCTTAGTTTTCTGATTACAAGTCTTTAACCTCCTAGTTATTTTGTTTACAGGTATTTTATTCTTTTTGATGCAATTGGGAATGGGATTGCTTTTTAAAAAAAATAAATTTATTTATTTATTTAGCCTGCTTAAGGTCTCTGTTGCTGCGTGCAGGTTTTCTTTAGTTGCAACCAGCAGGGGCTACTCTTTGTTGTGGTACACAGGCTTCTCATTGCAGTGGCTTCACTTGTTGTGGAGCAGGGGCTCTAGGTGCTCGGGCTTCAGTAATTGTGGCATATGGGCTCAGTAGTTGTGGCTCACGGGCTCTAGAGTGTAGGTTTAGTAGTTGTGGGACTCAAACCCATGTCCCATGCATTGGCAGGTGGATTCTTTTTTTTTTTTTTTTTGAATTATGCGGGCCTCTCACTGCTGTGGCCTCTCCCATTGTGGAGCACAGGCTCCGGATGCACAGGCTCAGCGGCCATGGCTCATGGGCCCAGCCGCTCTGCGGCATGAGGGATCCTCCCGGACCAGGGCACGAACCTGTGTCCCCTGCATTGGCAGGTGGACTCTCAACCACTGCACCACCAGGGAAGCCTGACAGGTGGATTCTTAACCACTGTGCCACCAGGGAAGTCCCTGGCATTTTTTTTTAAATTTCATTTTCTGATGGTTCATTGTTACAGTATAGAAATGCAACAGGTTTCTGTATATTAATTTTGCATCCTACAACTTTACTGAATTCATTGATGAGTTCTAGTAGTTTTCTGGTGGTGTCTTTAGGATTTTCTATGTACAGTGTATGTCATCTGCAAATGGTGAGTTTTACTTCCGCCTTTCCAACTTAGATTCCTTTTATTTATTTTTCTTGCCTTGTTGCTTTGCTCAGGATTGCTAATTCTATGTTGAATAAAAATGACAACATTGAGCATTCTTATCTTTTTCCTGATCTTAGAGAAAATGCTTTCAGCTTTTAACCATTGAGTATGATGTTAGCTGTAGGCTTGTCATGTACGGCTTTTATTATGTAAAGTTATGTTCCTTTTATACTCACTTTGTTGAGAGTTTTTGTAATAAATAGATATTTAATTTTGTCAAATGATTTTTCTGCATCTATCAAGATGATCATACAATTTTTTTTTTTTTTTTTTTTTTTTTGTGGTACGCAGGCCTCTCACTGTTGTGGCCTCTCTCACTGTGTGGAGCACAGTCTCCGGCTGTGCAGGCTCAGAGGCCATGGCTCACGGGTCCAGCAGCTCTGCGGCATGTGGGATCCTCCTGGACCGGGGCATGAACCTGTGTCCCCTGCATCGGCAGGCGGACTCTCAACCACTGCACCACAAGGGAAGCCTGATCATACAATTTTTATTCTTCAACTTGTTAATGTGGTGTATCACATTGACAGATTTGTGGATATTGAACTCTTCTTGCATTCCTGAGATAAATTCCATGTGACCATGGTGTATGATCCTTTTAATGTATTGTTGAATTCAATTTGCTAATATTTTGTTGGAGATTTTTGCATCTATGTTCATCAGTGATATTGGCCTGTAATTTTCTTTTTCTGTTGATATCTTTATTTTATTTGGTATCAGGATGATTCTGACCTCATAGAATGAGTTTGGAAGTGTTGCTTCCTCTGTAATTTTTTGGAATAGTTTGAGAAGGATAGGTGTTAACTCATCTGTGGATGTTTGGTAGAATTCACCTGTGAATCTCTCTTGTCCTGGACTTCTGTTTGTTGGGAGTTTTTAAAATTAATGATTCAATTCATTACTGGTATTGGTCTGTTCATATTTTTCTATTTCTTTCTGGTTCAGTTTTGGGAGGTTGAACACTTCTAGGAATTTGTCCATTTCTTTTAGGTTGTCCATTTTATTTGCATATTTGTAGTAATCTCTTATAATCCTGTGTATTTTTGTGGTATCGTTTGTAACTTCTCCTTTTTCATTTCTGATTTTATTGATTTGGATCCTCTCTCTTTTTCTCTTGATGTGTCTGGCTAAAGGTTTATCAATTTTGCTTATCTTTTCAAGGAATCAGCTCTTAATTTCATTGATCTTTTCTATTAATTTTTGTCTCTATTTCATTTATTTCTGCTTTGATCTTTATGATTTATTTCCTTCTACCAACTTAGGGTTTGTTTGTTCTTCTTTTTCAGTTTCTTTAGGTGTAAGGTTAGGTTGTTTATTTGTTTCTTGTTTCCTGAAGTAGGCGTATATTGCTATAAATTTCCTTCTTAGAACTGCTTTTGCTGCGTCGCATAGATTTTGGATTGTTGCGTTTTCATTTTCATTTCTCTCCAGGTATTTTAAAATTTCCTCTTTGATTTCTTCAATGATCCACTGGTTGTTTAGTTGCATATTGTTTAGCCTCCGTGTGTTTGTGCTTTTTTATTGTGCAGTACTTTTTCCCTTGTAGTGGATTTCTGGTCATAGAATTTTGGTCAGAAAATATCCTTGATATGATTTCAATTTTCTTAAATTTGCTGAGATGTTTTGTAGCCTAGCATGTGATCCATCCTGGAGAATGTTCCATGTGCACTTGAAAACAATGTGTGTTCTTCTGCTTTTGAATGGAAGTTCTGTGTAGCTCTATTAAGTCCATCTGGTCTAATTTGACATTAAAGGCCAGTGTTTCCTTATTAATTTTCTGTCTGGATGATCTGTCTATTGATGTAAGTGGGGTGTTAAAGTCCCCTACTATTATTGTGTTACTGTCAGTTTCTCCCTTTATGTCTGTTAATAGTTGCTTTACGTATTTAGGTGCTCATATGGTGCATCTTTATTTACAATTGTTATTTATTTTTCTTGGATTAATCCCTTGATAATTATGTAATTTCATTCTGTTTCTTATTACAGCCTTTGTTTTAAAGAATTTTGTCTGAAATAAGTATTGCTACCCCGATTTTCTTTTGATTTTTATTTTCATGGAGTACCTTTTTCCATCTCCTCACTTTCAGTCTGTGTTTTTTGATCTGAAGTGAGTATTTTGTAGGCAGCATATATATGTGTCATATTTTTGTATCTATTCAGCCACTCTAAGTCTTTTGATTGGATCATTTAGTTCATTTATATTTAAAGTCATAATTGATATTTATGTACTTATTGCCATTTTGTTCATTGTTTTGTGGTTCTTTTCTGTTCCATTCTTCTCCTTTTGCTCTCTTCCCTTGTGACCTGATGTCTGTCTTTATTATTGTGTTTGGATTCCTTTATCTATTTTTGTGTATCTGTTATAGATTTTTGATTTGTGGCTAACATGAGGTTTGTATATAGCAATCTCTCTGTATATGTGAATACTTAAAGTTGTTGATCTCTTAAGTTTGAAAGAATTTTAACAACCCTGCGTTTTTACCCACCTCCCATGTTTACTCTTTGTTGCATTATATTTTATATCCTTTTGTGTATCCCTTAACTACTTATTGTGTATATAGATGATTTTACTACTTTTTTCTTTTAACCTTCCTGCTAGCTTTATATATAGTTGATCTACTACCTTTACTGTATACTTTCCTTTACCAAAGAGATTATTCCTTTCATGATTTTCATATTTCTAGTTGTGGCCTTTTCTTTTCTGCTTAGAGAAATCCCTTTAACGTTTCTTATAAAGCTAGTTCTGTGGTGCTGAACTCTTTTAGCTTTTGCTTTTCTGTAAAACTTTTGATCTCTCCTTCAAATCTGAAGGAAAGCCTTGCTGGGTAGAAATTTCTTGTGTAGGTTTTTCCCTTTCATCATTTAAAACATATCAGATCATTTCATTCTGGCCTGCAGATTTTCTGCTGAAAAGTCAGCTGATATCCTTATGGGAGTTCTCTTGTATATAAATTGTTGCTTTTCTTGTGCTGCTTTTAATAACTATTCTCTCTTTATCTTAAATTTTTGCCATTTTAAGTACAATGTGTCTTGGTGTGGTCCTCTTTGGGTTGACCCCGTTGGGACTGTCTGTGTTTCCTATACCTAAATGTCTGCTTCCTTTCCCAAGTTAGGGAAGTTTTCAGCTATTATCACTTCAATATATCCTCTGCCCCATTCTGTCTCTAATCCTTCTGAGACCCCCTATAATTCAGACATTAGTACACTTGATGTTGCTAGTCAAAAGGCACAAATTTCCAGTTATAAGATAAATAAGTACTAGGGATGTAATATGTACATGATGAATTTAATTAACACCACTGTACATTACGTATGGAAGTTGTTAAGAGAGTAAATCCTAAGAGTTCTCATCACAAGGAAAAAGTTTTTTTTTTCTATTTCTTTTGTTTTGTATCTGTATGAAATGATGGATGTTCAGTAAACCTACCATGGTAATCTTTTCATGATGTATATAAGTCAAATCATTACATTTAAGTACACCTTAAACTTATATATTGCTGTATGTCAACTACATCTCAATAAAACTGGATGAAAAAAAACCTGATGTGGAACTTATGTCAGTGGATCCATACATACTCAAATCAGGTCTTTCATAGTCTGCTAAAGTTTTTATAAATACATATGTAATTATCTACTACACATATGTTTATGATGCTATCATTAAAAATTTTTTTGTGCTTAATGATGATGATGTTGGTGATGATGATGATGATGTTTGGTTAAATACCAAGACTGGATATATGACATCAACAGGATTCTACTGTGCTTCTTATCATGTATTTTAATGCTTATAATAAAAAATAACCATACAAGCAAAAAAAAAAACATGATATCACTTCATATTCTTCTGGCTCACATAGTTTCTGATGAGAAGTCTATGAATGTCATTATTTTTCTTTCTCTGATGTAATATATATTTTTCTCTGTCTGCTTTTAAGATTTTCTCCTTATCCCTGCTCTCAGAAGTTTAATTATCCTGTGCTTTGGTGTGATTTTTTATATATTTATTCTTCTTGGGCTTTTTTGAGTTTCTTGGATCTGTGGGTTTATCATTTTCATCAACCATAGAAATAATTTGGCTATTATTTCCTCAAATAGTTTTTCCATCTTTCTCACTTGCTTCTCTATTTCTAAGACTTAAATTATACAAATTTCAGACTGCTTGGTATTTTTTATTGACTACTTGCTCTGCTCATTTTCCCTTTTGCCTTCCATTCTTCCTTTTGGTTGTTTTTCCTGTATTATCTAATCTGCTCTTAATCTGATCCAGTGAAATTTACATTTCAGCTATTGTATTTTTTGTCTGTAGAAGTTCTAGATGGGTCTTTTTATGCTTTCCATTTGTTTCCTTGCTATGTTCATGTTTCACATATGGAATAATTTATAGTAGCTATTCTGGCATTCTTTTTGACTATAATCAATTCTATAATTTCTGGGTCAATTTCTAATGATTAAATTTTTTCTCAGTTATAGGTTATATTTTCTTGCTTCTCTATATGCTTGGTAATTTTGGATTAGATGCCAGACCTCATGAACTTTGTGCTGTTCACTGCTGGATTTTGTTATATTTCTTTAGAAAGTGTTAGACTTTCCTCTATCACATAGTTATTTGCAGTTAGCTCAAACCTTCTAAGGTTTACTTTTATGTTTTTATGAGGGTGGGTTTAGAGCAGCCTTTAGTATAGGGTTACTTAGCCTCACTAAAAAGGTGATACCTTGCTGAGTACTCTTCCTGATGCCCCATGTATTGTGAGATTGCCCCATTCTCACTGGTGATAATATGAATTATTCCTAACACAATGTGAGCTCCAAATTATTTGCTCTACTTATTTCCTTGCAGAGTTTCAGGTTGTGCATGTGTGGATTACTATTCAGCCAAAAATTTGAGAATCCCCATCTATATATTTCTGATGCTCTCTCTGTGTAGTTACCCTCTTTCCACAGTTCTTTCATGTAAATTCAAGCTACCTCGGTCTCCCTGAGCTCCTGTCTCACACTCCTCATCTCAGAGAGAATGTGTGCACTGTTTGGATTTCCCTTCTCTGCTCTGTGGCTTAGAAACTGCCTCCAGGCAATGATCTGGGACAATTATAGGGTTCACTCCATTTGTTTCTCTTTTCTCAAGGATCACTGCCCCCTGCTGCTTGTTGTCCAAAGTCTGAAAACCATAGTTTGTTATACTTGGTCCAACTTTCTAGTTGTTTTAGATTGGAGGGTAAATCTAGACCCTGTTATTACATACTGGCTGAAAGTGGAAGTTTTCTTCCAAACTTTTAGGACAATATTTTATTGTTCTTTTTGAGGGGGAGGTGGTTGTGTAAAATACTTATACTTTCTCCCTTTAGCTAAATTCTACATGTCTTTTAAAACATTTGAATAAGATAACCCCAGAAATATTGGAGCCAGTGTTATAAATTTCAATCTTTCTATTGATTTTCTCTTATTTCTGTTTCTATATTAAAGTTTTTCAAGATGTTTTAATTATTCTCTGTTCCTTTTTGTATAACTTATTTTTGTCTATTCTTATGTCATGAATATAATCACATCCTACATATAATTCTATGACTTGCTTTTTAATATTTTATTCTTGAAAACAATTCATGTTGAGACATGTCTAATTGTGTTTTTGTTTACTTAGTTTTCCATATTACATATCACTGATACTATATAAACACTCCAAAAAATTGCAAAATCCATTCCAGGTAGCTGTCCTTTGGTCATTTTCCTCCCTCCTGTGTAGGATCCTCTGCTTCTTATATGTTGTGCATTCCTTTTCTTGGTTTGTTTCCACTTTTTGATAGATAAATTCCCCTGTTAATTCCTATGAAAGGGAGCATGGAAAATAGATTTTTTGAAACCATGTTTTCTACAATTATCTTTATTCTACTATTTATTGTACACTTGATTGATAATCTGTATAGGTACTAGACTGAAATAATTTTCCCTCTGATTTGTGAAGACAATGTTCTTTTGTATTCAAGCTCCCTGTGGAACTGACTCTATATAGACTACCTATTCCCCCCTCCGTGTAGCCTTTTGAGAGCTTTTCTTTTATCCTTGATCCTCTAAGGTTTCAAAATTTATGTGCATTAGTATTGTTTTTGATAACTTTACTAGGCACAGGTTGTAATTTTGTAATCTGGAAACTTCTATCCTTTATTTTGGGGAATATTAAAATATTATTTTTTAAAAATAGCTTTATCCCCTCTGCTCTTCTGTTCTCTCTCTTTGGATATTTTCTTGTTGAACCTCCTGGACAGATCTTACCTCTCCTTCTTTTTTAAAAATTTTCTTTGTCTTTTTGTTCTATTTTTTGGGACAAGTCCTCAACTTTATCTTTCTATCTTTCTGTTAATTTTCTCTTATTTCAGTTACTATATTAAATTTTCTCAAGATGTTTTAATTATTCTCTGTTCCTTTTTATAACAACCTAGTTTTGTCTATTCTTATGTCATGAATATAATCTCCTCTTATTTCTCTGAGAACATTACAGTTCAAAAAAATTGCTCCTCCTCTATTTGTTGTCTCCATTTTCCTTTTTTTCTGATTCATTTGGTCTCCTTTTTCATCCTGGAGGAATTCTTCAAAGGTCTTGATACCCTTGATTGACCATTCCTATTTAAGAGTGAGACACTGAGGAGAGATTGGTTGTGAATGGTGCTTGTTGACTGGTGTGCATCACTGTGGGGTGGTCAAGCAAGGACCCTGCTGTTTCATTTTGAAACTCACAAATGTCAGTATCTGTAGTTCTGTTCTTCTGGGCAGTTCCCCCAAAGAAGAATCCACCAATCTCCTGTCTGGAATATATTCACTTAGGATTATAGCTTGGAGCAAAGCAAGGAAAGGAGGGTGGGAATCTCACTTTCATCAAATCCTGATTTTAATTAGGCATCTGTCCTCTACTCTTCTGTTGGCATGGTCTCCTTGAGTATGGAGCTCCTTTGGCTTAGTTTTACCACAGAATGAATCATCCATTTCATCCTGGGGTGGGGAAGGGTTGTTGCTTGGGTCTGTAATGGGGTGGGGGTGGGGGGACGAATACTTGGAGATCTCCTTTTTCACTTCCATTTAGTCCATCTTTTTCAGTCCCAAGCCCTACTGCTGCCTTCCATAGCTCCTAGTGTTACAGAATATGGAGAATTTCCAGTGTTCAGCATCACGGTTTGACATTGGCATCCTCCTCTGCATGCACTTAGTATTCAACTTTCTCAGGGCTGTTAATACATTTTCCTTTTCTATATCATCCATCATTTGGTGCCATCTCTCATCTTCTATTCTCTTTGTCCTTGTGGGTTTATAGCATTTTAAATTCTTTATTCTTATTTTATTGGGATATTGGGAAGGAGAAGAGATAAATTTATGTGTTCAAACAACCTTATTTAACTGATAGTTGGCATATCTGTTTCTACCTTTTAATTTTTGAACTTTTTTTTCATTACCCATGCTACATGAAAAAGCAGCTCATTTTAACCACCATCTAAGCTTCCATTTTTAGGTGGGAGCACAGTCCCACTTCTGGGCTTCATGCAGGGGGAGAGGCTCCAGTCCTTTGCCAACTTTTAGGCACATTTAGTTCATATTCTTTTATAACATTAAAATCCAAGCACCAACTGATCATTTCTTGTCCTGTTGCCCTGAAGATACAGTGGGTCTCATGACTCTAGCCCAACAGTCCCCAACCTTTTGGATACCAGGGACCAGTTTCATGGAAAACAATTTTTCCACGGATGGGGGGGTGGTGGTTCAGGGGGTAATGTGAGCAATGGGGAGTGATGGGAAGTGATGGGGAGAGGCAGATGAAGCTTTGCTCACTCACCCGCTGCTCACCTCCTGCTGCGTGGCCCAGTTCCTGACAGGCCGCGGACTGGTACCAGTCCACAGCCTGGGGGTTGGGGATCCCTGCTCTAGCCCACAGTAATTTCTACTGTTTTCATAGATATTTTAAATCTTTAAAATGTCAATTTTAATCTTTTTTTGAAACACACGTGTACACACATTTCCCTCCTAAGTTTGGAGTATATAGGGAAGTTCTCTTAAAATACCTCTATCTTGATCACAAGCCCTTCCTGTGTAATTTTTTTTTTTTTTTTTTTGCGGTACGTGGGCTTCTCACTGTTGTGGCCTCTCCTGCTGTGGAGCACAGGCTCCGGACGTGCAGACTCAGCGGCCATGGCTCACGGGCCCAGCCGCTCCGCAGCATGTGGGATCCTCCCGGACCGGGGCACGAACCCATGTCCCCTGCATCGGCAGGCGGACTCTCAACTACTGCACCACCAGGGAAGCCCTTCCTGTGCAATTTTGACATGAAGTCCCATACTTGTTGTGATTTATTGTAATCTTCCATCCTTCCATCTTAAATGCAAGTACTTTTGCTGTAGTTTCCTAATTTCCAGACCCAGTGGGCTCTCTTTAGTTCTTTTTTTAAACTTTTATTTATTTATTTTGGCTGTGTCGGGTCTTAGTCGCACAAGGGATCTTTTGTTGCAACACGCAGGCTCTTCATTGTGGTGCACAGGCTTCTCTCTAGTTGTGGCACTCAGACTCATTAGTTGTGATACATGGGCTCTCTAGCTGTGGCAGGCTCAGTAGTTGTGGTGTGGGCTCTCTAGTTGTGTTGCACAGGTTTCAGAGCACATGGACTCTGTAGTTGTGGCGCATGGGCTCCAGAGTGCACGGGCTCTGTAGTTGCAGTGCATGGGCTTAGCTACCCCACAGCATGTGGGATCTTAGTTCCATGACCAGGGATCGAACTGGCGTCCCCTGCATTGTAAGACAGATTCTTAACCACTGGACCACTAGGGAAGTCCTACTGTCTTTAGTTCTTATCTTAATTTCCTTGTTGCACTTATTCAGTTTTCAACTTCCTTGAAACTATTATTTTGGCCTCTGTGTGCCATTTTCCCACTGTCATCTGTGTATCTCTGGCCAATCCTCCTGTGACTCATTTGGGGCTCCCCTTTCTCCATCTGCCACTGGAATATTTGTGCTCCTCCAGGTTTCAACCTCAGCCCTATGCATTCCTCACTGTACATGCCTGTCCTGGTTGATCTCATCTGCACTTGTTGTTTTAGTTATTAATCATATACTGATGGGGATGAAATATCAATCTCTAGCTCAGACCTCTCCCTCAGATTTCAACTCATAGATGCCTCTACCTGAAAGGCCCACAGTCATCTCAAATCAAGATGCCCAAGGATAAATATATCATTCTCCTTCCTAACCTTGTTTCTGTTCTTGAATTTTCTATTTCAGTTGATGACACCAACATTTACCTGTTCACCCAAGCTAGAAACCTGGAGAACATCCTTGAATCCTCTTTCTTCTTACCTTACTTATTCTAGTTATGTCTTTGGCTACCAAAGAACAGAGATATAGTCAGTCTTGAGTAATGGGAGCTTATTTGGCCAGAAATGGAGGTGGGCTCTAATGACAATGAGTCAGGCCTCATAAAAAGTGCACGTGGACCCAAGGCAGGTCTAGAAACCTCAGGACCTGCAGTTTATAGAACTTCCTGGCCAATGTGATTCCAACATCTCTCCTGTACTCACCTCTGAAGGTTAATTTCCTTATTCTTTTCCTCCATCCTTTATCTTTTCTCTCCATCCTAGATTATTCTTGTAACTTTGGCTTGCCATGATCTCTCATGGTTCTAACCCTACTTCCTCCTTCATGTAGCTTCTACTTGATCTCACTTGGGCCTTTGGTCCTACTGTTCACAGTCTGTTTTTCTCTGTGTTTGATGTTTTGGATTCCTGGGATCAGGAATCAGATTGGCCCAGATCGTCTTCTCACACCGGGCTACATTGCAGTGTCCTTGTCAGCCTATTGAAAGACTTCCCTTACCTCAGGTGCTCATCCCACTCCAAGCACCTGTAAAAGGAGGAGCAGGTTAGTGTGTTATGAACTATGACCACTTAAGTCCATCCCCCAAATGATGTGTTACCCTTCATAGGGGAAGCTTGCTTAGAAGACACTGATTGACATGGATAGTATATTCCTTATTCAATATATCATCAAGCCCATCAAATTTATCTTCTAAACAGTTTTCAAACCTGTGTCCTTCTCTCCATTCTTAGTCTCAATGTTTTCATTTAATTCCTTGTCTTCTTTCACCTGCCCTATGGCAACAACTGGGTGCCCTTTGTCCTCCTCCTCCTTCTTCCCTAACTGGTGATAATGTTGATTGTAAGTGATGAGCAATGGCATCTGTTACCTATCATCAGGAGGAGACATCTGAGCACTTTCTTTGTATCAGAAAAGCCAAGGAAACACAACACAGTCAAGCACTCGATGGAACAATGCTTTATTCCCATAGAGAAGAAACAGCAACATCAGGTCCAGTTGTGAGCATCAGTCTCCAACGGCCAGCAGGGTCCTCTCAGCAGCCAGTGTAGCACAACTGGCCCGCATGCACCCTTCTTGTGCTGCAGCAGACGGACCCTGTCTCCTCCCCACAAGGGGATGTAGCAGTGGGGTTGGCCAGGTGTCATATGACACACATACTCAAGCAGAACAAAGGAAGAGATGATGAGTCTGAAACAGGGAAAGATAATCCCACACAAGGTGAGAAGTTCAGAACAAGTTGTGAGGGCTCTTTATTTCAGTAAGGAAGTGTTCCAGGCCCATGGCCCATTCTCAGGGGACTGAGCAGGGGGATCAAAAGTGAGTATACATGAGACTGCCTTTCCCAACATTAAGTGTATTCAAAATATCTCTGTATTTATTGCACACTTCTTGTTCTTAACTAAATTAGTAGATGAATTCAACTTATTTGTTCCTTAAAAGAAATCCAGAGACACTAACCAAATTAAGTTGTTTTTTCCTTCCACATGATTAATTTTTCCTCCCTGAGGGTCAGTGCTTCATCAGCCCTGTCTTGGATGATTGCAAAAGCCTCCTAATTGTCTGCGGGGCCTCAGTCTCATCCCAAATCCAATCCATCTTCTAGATTTATTTCTCTAAAACATATATCTGATTATTCCCCCTCTCCTACTGAAAAATCCAAGGTCCCTTTCAGGCCTATTTTCTACCACTTCGTCCCTGCCACACCCTTCCCCTTCATAAGGGAAGCTGGCTTAGAAAACACTGATTGACATGGGTAGTATATTTCTTATTCAATATATCATCAAATCCATCAAATTTATCTTCTAAACAGTTTTCAAACCTGTGTCCTTCTCTCCATTCTTAGTCTTAATGTTTTCATTTAATTCCTTGTCTTCTTTCACCTGCCCTATGGCAACAACTGGGTGCCCTTTGTCCTCTTCCTCCTTCTTCCCTAACTGGTTGCTCTACATTCCCCTGTAGACTCCCTGGGAGGTTTCCCTATTCACACTCCCCACACTGGGCAACAGGCTGGGGCTGTCGTCTGTAGTATAACTTGACATTCCTACTCTGCTCCTGGAGAAGACCATAGTAATTTAGGTTTTGGTGCCAACATCTGTCTATCCATGTGATACAATCTCATTATTTGAAATGTAAAAGAATCAGTTATTTAATGTGGTGTTTTTCTTACTGCCGCCAAGCTATTGATTTAGCTGACAGAATGCTGAGTCCAAGCTCTGAGCCACTAGGACACATTACCTCTGGGACAGGATTGCATTCTATTCATTTTAATCTAGTCCTTCCCCTGCACCCCACTACTTCAGGGGACCTAGCCCTGTGCTATACTTGTGGGCACAACAGCAACAGTCTTTTCTCCAGAGTCCTTGGTTACCAGCCATCTGGAAAAGGAGTTAACAGAATACCCCAAATAAAAATTCTTAGTGTAAATTTATATTTTAAGTCCATGTTTATTTTAGATCTATGTCTAAAGTTAATTTGAGGGTGATCTGAGGGCAGATAGGGTGGCTCTTAAATACGCAGTTGGGAATGGTGCGACCTGGTGGGTGGACGGGGTTGTGTGTGTGGGGGGTGTATGGGGTCAGTGACTTGAGTCCAGTGGCTTCTCATTAGGATCAGGCTGATTCCTCCCTGGCAGGCCAATTAGATTTTTTTAAAAATTGAGGTACAATAAACTGCACATATTTAAAGTATACAATTTGGTAAGTTTGACATTATATATATATATATATATATATATGCACCTGTGAAGCCGTCACCACAATCAAAATAATGAACATATTTATATTGATCACCCCCCAAGTTTGATGCCCCTTTGTAATCCCTTCCAATTGCCTTCCTTAACCTCCCTATTCTCTCCCCAGGCAACCAATGATCTGCTTTTTGTTCACTATAGATCAGCCTACGTTCTCTAGAATTTCATATAAATGGGATACTATAATATGCAGTCTTTTTCGCAGGGGAGGGGGACTGGCTTCTTCCATTCAACATAACCATTTTGAGGTTCATCCATGTTGTGGTTTCTTTTTTGTTGCTGAGGAGCAGTATACTGTGTGTACCCCAATTCATTTAATCATTCACCTTTTGATGGACATTTAGGTTATTTGCAGGTTTGGGCCATTGCAAGTAAAGCTGTTATGCACATTCATGTATAACTTTTTGTACTTTCATTTTCATTTTTCTTCGGTAAATATCTAGGAGTGAAATGGCTGGTGTATGACTACATATATGCTTAACTTTTGCATTCTCATCAGCAGCATGTGTGAATTCCAGGTGCTCCATATCCACACCCTACTTGGTATGGTCAGTCTTTTAGATTTTAGCGATTCTAATAGGTATATAGTGAGCCATTTAGACTTTGAACTTAAAAAAATTTCAGGTTCCAGGGTTCCATTCCAGGTCTAGTCACTCATAAGTTTGAGGAGGGGACTTGAGGTGTTATATTTTTATTTTTTAAATATTTATTTATTTATATATATTTAAACATCTTTATTGGAGTAAAATTGTTTTACAATGGTGTGTTAGTTTCTGCTTTATAACAAAGTGAATCAACTATACATATACATATCCCCATATGCCCTCCCTCATGCATCTTCCTCCCACCTTCCCTATCCCACCCCTCTAGGTGGTCACAAAGCACGGAGCTAATCTCCCTGTGCTATGCGGCTGCTTCCCACTAGCTATCTATTTTACGTTTGGTAGTGTATATATGTCCATACCACTCTCTCACTTCGTCCCAGCTAACCCTTCCCACTCCCCATGTCCTCTACATCTGTATCTTTATTCCTGTCCTGCCCAACGGTTTTTCAAAAACTTTTTTTTTTTTGGCATTCCATATATATGCGTTAGCATACGGTATTTGTTTTCTTCTTTCTGACTTACTTCATTCTGTATGACAGACACTAGGTCCATCCTCACTACTACCTCACTACAAATAACTCAATTTCATTTATTTTTATGGCTGAATAATATTCCATTGTATATATGTGCCACATCTTCTTTATCCATTCATCTGTTGATAGACACTTAGGTTGCTTCCATGTCCTGGCTATTGTAAATAGAGGTGCAATGAACATTGTGGTACATGATTCTTTTTGAATTATGGTTTTGTCACGATATATGCCCAGCAGTGGGATGGCTGAGTCATATGGTAGTTTGATTTTTAGTTTTTTAAGCAACCTCAATACTGTTCTCCATTGTGGCTGTATCAATTTACATTCCCACCAACAGTGCAAGAGTGTTCCCTTTTCTCCACACCATCTCTAGCATTTATTGTTCATAGATTTTTCTGATGATGGTCATTCTGACTGGTGTGAGGTGATACCTCATTGTAGTTTTGACTTGCATTTCTCTAATGATGAATGATGTTGAGCATTCTTTCATGTATTTGTTGGCAATCTGTATATCTTCTTTGGAGAAATGTCTATTTAGGTCTTCTGCCCATTTTTGGATTGGGTTGTTTGCTTTTTCGATATTGAGCTGCATGAGCTGCTTGTAAATTTTGGAGATTAATTCTTTGTCAGTTGCTTCATTTGCAAATATTTTCTCCCGTTCTGAGGGTTGTCTTTTTGTCTTGTTTATGGCTTCCTTTGCTGTGCAAAAGCTTTTAAGTTTCATTAGGTCCCATTTGTTTTTGTTTTTATTTCCATTTCTCTAGGAGGTGGGTCAAAAAGGATCCTGCTGTGACTTATGTCATAGAATGCTCTGCCGATGTTTTCCTCTAAGAGTTTTATAGTCTGGCCTTACAGTTAGGTCTTTAATCCATTTTGAGCTTATTTTTATATATGGTGTTAGGGAGTGTTCTAATTTCATTCTTTTACATGTAGCTGTCCAATTTTCCCAGCACCACTTATTGAAGAGGCTGTCTTTTCTCCACTGTATTTTCTTGCCTTTTTTATCAAAAATAAGATGACCATATGTGCGTAGGTTTATTTCTGGGCTTTCTATCCTGTTCCATTGATCTGTATTTCTGTTTTTGTGCCATTACCATACTCTCTTGATTACTGTAGCTTTGTAGTATAGTCTGAAGTCCAGGAGCCTGATTCCTCCAGCTTAGTTTTTCTTTCTCAAGATTGCTTTGGCTATTCGGGGTCTTTTGTGTTTCCATACAAATTGTGAAAGTTTTTGTTCTAGTTCTGTGAAAAATGCCAGTGGTAGTTTGATAGGGATTGCATTGAATCTGTAGATTGCTTTGGGTAGTAGAATGATTTTCACAATGTTGATTCTTCCAATCCAAGAACATGGTATATCTCTCCATCTATTTGTATCATCTTTAATTTCTTTCATCAGTGACTTATAATTTTCGGCATAGAGGTCTTTTGTCTCCTTAGGTAGGTTTACTCCTAGATATTTTATTCTTTTTGTCGTAATGGTAAATGGGAATGTTTTCTTGATTTCACTTTCAGATTTTTCATCATTAGTGTATAGGAATGCCAGAGATTTCTGTGCATTAATTTTGTATCCTGCTACTTTACCAAATTCATTGATTAGATCTAGTAGTTTTCTGGTAGCATCTTTAGGATTCTCTATGTATAGTATCATGTCATCTGCAAACAGTGACAGCTTTATTTCTCCTTTTCCAATTTGGATTCCTTTGATTTCTTTTTCTTCTCTGATTGCTGTGGCTAAAACTTCCAAAGCCTTGTTGAGTTATAGTGGTGAGAGTGGGCAATCTTGTCCTGTTCATGATCTTAGTGGAAATACTTTCAGTGTTTCACCATTGAGAATGATGTTGGCTGTGGGTTTTTCATATATGGCCTTTATTATGTTGAGGTAAGTTCCCTCTATGCCTACTTTCTGGAGGGTTTTTATCATAAATGGGTGTTGAATTTTGTCAAAAGCTTTCTCTGCATTTATTGAGATGATCATTTGGTTTTTATCCTTCAATTTGTTAGTATGGTGTATCACATTGATAGATTTGTGTATGTTGAAGAATCCTTGCGTGGCTGGGATAAACCCCACTTGATCATGGTGTATGATCCTTTTAATGTGCTGTTGGATTCTGTTTGCTAGTATTTTGTTGTGGGCTTTTGCATCTATGTTCATCAGTGATACTGGCCTGTAGTTTTCTTTGTTTGTGACATCTTTGTCTGGTTTTGGTATCAGAGTGATGGTGGCCTCGTAGAATGAGTTTAGGAGTGTTCCTCCCTCTGCTATATTTTGGAAGAGTTTGAGAAGGATAGGTGTTAGCTCTTCTCTGAATGTTTGATAGAATTTACCTGTGAAGCCATCTGTTCCTGAGCTTTTGTTTGTTGGAAGATTTTTAATCACAGTTTCAATTTCAGTGCTTGTGATTGGTCTGTTTATATTTTTGATTTCTTCCTGGTTCAGTCTCATAACGTTGAGCTTTTCTAAGAATTTGTTCATTTCTTCCAGGTTGTCCTTTTTATTGGCATATAGTTTCTTGCAGTAACCTCTCATGATCCTTTGTATTTCTGAAGTTTCAGTTGCTACTTCTCCTTTTACACTTCTAATTCTGTTGATTTGAGTCTTCTCCCTTTTTTTCTTGATGAGTCTGGCTAATGGTTTATCAATTTTGTTTATCTTCTCAAAGAACCAGCTTTTAGTTTTATTGATCTTTGCTATTGTTTCCTTCATTTCTTTTTCATTTACTTCTGATCTTATCTTTATGATTTCTTTCCTTCTGCTAAATTTTGGTTTTTTTGGTTCTTTTTCCTTAACTGCTTTAGGTGTAAGGTTAGATTTTTCATTTGAGATGTTTCTTGTTTCTTAAGGTTGGTTTGTATTGCTATAAACTTCCCTCTTAGAAGTGCTTTTGCTACATCCCATAGGTTTTAGGTCGTCATGTTTACATTGTCATTTGTTTCTAGGTATTTTTTGATTTCTTCAGTGATCTCTTGGTTATGAAGTAGTGTGTTTTTAGCCTCCATGTGTTTGTATTATTTACAGATTTTTTCCTGTAATTGATATCTAGTGTCATAGTGTTGTGGTCGGAAAGATACTTGATATGATTTTAATTTTCTTAACTTTACCAAGGCTTGATTTGTGACCCAAGATATGATCTCTCCTGGAGAGTGTTCCATGAGCACTTGAGAAGAATGTGTGTTGTGTTGTTTTTGGATGGAATGTCCTATAAATATAAATTAAGTCCATCTTGTTTAATGTATCATTTAAAACTTGTGTTTTCTTATTTATTTTCATTTTGGATGATCTGTCCATTGGTGAAAGTGGAGTGTCAAATTCCCCTACTATGAATGTGTTACTGTTGATCTCCCATTTTATGGCTGTTAGCATTTTCCTTATGTATTGAGGTGCTCCTATGTTGGGTGCATATATATTTACAATTGTTATATCTTCTTCTTGGATTGATCCCTTGATCATGATGTAGTGTCCTTCTTTGTCCCTTGTAAAAGTCTTTATTTTAAAGTCTATTTTGTCTGATATGAGAATTGCTACTCCAGCTTTGTTTTGATTTCCATTTTCTTGGACTATCTTTTTCCATCCCCTCACTTTCAGTTTGTATGTGTCCCGAGGTGAAGTGGGTCTCTTGTAGACAGCATATATATGGGTCTTCTTTTTGTATCCATTCAGCCAGTCTATGTCTTTTGGTTGGAGCATTTAATCCATTTACATTTAAGGTAATTATTGATATGTATGTTCCTATTACCATTTTCTTAATTGTTTTGGGTTTGTTTTTGTAGGTCTTTAACTTGTCTTGTGTTTCCTGCCTAGAGAAGTTCCTTTAGCATTTGTTGTAAAGCTAGTTTGGTGGTGCTGAATTCTCTTAGCTTTTGGTTGTCTGTAAAGGTTTTTATTTCTCTGTCAAATCTGAATGTGATCCTTGCTGGGTAGAGTAATCTTGGTTGTAGGTTTTTCCCATTCATCACTTTAAATATGTCCTGCCACTCCCTCCTGGCTTGCAGAGTTTCTGCTGAAAGATCAGCTGGTAACCTTATGGGGATTCCCTTGTATGTTATTTGTTGTTTTTCTCTTGCTGCTTTTAAAATTTTTTCTTTTATTTAGTTTTTGATTGTTTGATTAATACGTTTCTTGGTATGTTTCTCCTTGGATTTATCCTGTATGAGACTCTGTGCTTGCTGTACTTGATTAACTATTTCCTTTCCCATATTAAGGAAGTTTTCAACTATAATCTCTTCAAATATTTTCTCAGTCCCTTTCTTTTTCTCTTCTTCTTCTGGGACCCCTGTAATTTGAATGTTGGTGCATTTAATGTTGTCCCAGGAGTCTCTGAGACTCTCCTGAATTCTTTTCATTCTTTTTTCTTTATTCTGCTCTGCAGTAGTTATTTCCACTATTTTATCTTCCAGGTCACTTATCCTTTCTTCTGCCTCAGTTATTCTGCTATTCATTCCTTCTAGAGAATTTTTAATTTCATTTATTGTGTTGTTCATCATTGTTTGTTTGCTCTTTAGTTCTTGTAGGTCCTTGTTAAGCATTTGTTGTATTTTCTCCATTCTCTTTCCAAGGTTTTGGATCATTTTTATTATCATTACTCTGAATTCTTTTTCCTCTTCGTTTGTTTAGTCTGGTGTGTTTTTGCCTTGCTCCTTCATCTGCTGTGTGTTTCTCTTTCTTCTCATTTTGCTTAACTTACTGTGTTTGGGTCTCCTTTTCACAGGCTGCAAGTTTGTAGTTCCTGTTGTTTTTGATGTCTGCCCCCAGTGGCTAAGGTTGGTTCAGTGGGTTGTGTAGGCTTCCTGGTGGAGGGGAGTAGTACCTGTGTTCTGGTGAATAAAGCTGGATCTTGTCTTTCTGGTGGGCAGGTCCACATCTGGTGGTGTGTTTTGGGGTGCTTGTTACCTTATTATTTTAGGCAGCCTCTCTGCTATTGGGTGGGATTGTGTTCCTGTCTTGCTAGTTGTTTAGCATAGGGTGTCCAGCACTGTAGCTTGCTGGTTGTTGAGTGGAGCTGGGGCTTGGTGTTCCTATCGAGATCTCTGGGAGAGCTTTTGCCATTTGATATTACATGGAGCTGGGAGGTCTCTGGTGGATCAATGTCCTGAACTTGACTCTCCCACCTGAGAGGTACAGGCCTGACACCTTGCCAGAGCACCAAGAGCCTGTCAGCCACATGGCTCTGAAGAAAAGGGAGAAAAAAAGAGGGAAAGAAAGAAAAAAAGAAAATAAAGTTCTTAAAATAAAAGATAATTATTAAAAGTAACAAATTAAAAAGAAATAATAAAAAAGAAGGAAAGAAAGAATGAAAGAGAGAAGACAGCAACCAAACCAAAAAACAAATCCACCAATGATAACAAGTGCTAAAAACTATACTAAAAAAGAAAAAAAAGAAAAAAACCCAAAACGGACAGACAGAACCCTAGGACAAATGGTAAAAGCAAACCTATACAGACAAAATCACACACAGAAGCATACACATACACACTCAAGAGAAAAAGGGAAAATTATATATATATCGTTGTTCCCAAAGTCCACCTCCTCAATTTGGGATGATTCGTTGTCTATTCATGTATTCCACAGATGCAGGGTACATCAGGTTGATTGTGGAGATTTATTCCGTTGCTTCTGAGGCTGCTGGGAGAGATTTCCCTTTCTCTTCTTTGTTCGCACAGCTCCCAGGGCTCAGCTTTGGATTTGGCCCCGCCTCTGCGTGTAGGTTGCCTGAGGGCGTCTGTTCTTCGCTCAGACAGGACGGGGTTAAAGGAGCCGCTGATTCGGGGGCTCTGGCTCACTCAGGCTGGGGGGGAGGGAGGGGCACGGAGTGTGGGGCGAGCCTGTGGCGGCAGAGGCTGGCGTGATGTTGCACCAGCCTGAGGCTCGCTGTGTGTTCTCCCGGGGAATCTGTCCCCGGATCACGGGACCCTGGCAGTGCGGGCTGCACAGGCTCCCGGGAGGGGAGGTGTGGATAGTGACCTGTGCTCGCACACAGGCCTCTTGGTGGCGGCAGCAGCAGCCTTAGCGTCTCATGCCCGTCTCTGGGGTCCGCGCTGATAGCCGCGGCTCGTGCCCGTCTCTGGAGCTCCTTTAAGCAGCGCTCTTAATCCCCTCTCCTCGCGCACCAGGAAACAAAGAGGGAAGAAAAAGTCTCTTGCCTCGTCGGCAGCTCCAGACCTTTTCCCGGACTCCCTCCCGGCTAGCCGTGGTGCACTAACCCCTTCAGGCTGTGTTCACGCCACCAACCCCAGTCGTCTCCCTGGGATCTTGACCTCCGAAGCCCAAGCCTCAGCTCCCAGTCCCCGCCCGTCCCGGCGGGTGAGCAGACAAGCCTCTCGGGCTGGTGAGTGCTGGTCGGCACCGATCCTCTGTGCGGGAATCTCTCCCCTCTGCCCTCTGCACCCCTTTTGCTGTGCTCTCCTCCGTGGCTTTGAAGCTTACCCCCTCCGCCACCCACAGTCTCCGCCCACGAAGGGGCTTCCTTGTGTGTGGAAACCTTTCCTCCTTCACAGCTCCCTCCCAGTGGTGCAGGTCCCATCCCTATTCTTTCGTCTTTGTTTTTTCTTTTGCCTTACCCAGGAACAGCTTCTTGCCTTTATGGAGGTCTGAGGTCTTCTGCCAGTGTTCAGTTAGGTGTTCTGTGGGAGCTGTTCCACATGTAGATGTATTTCTGATGTATTTGTGGGGAGGAACGTGATCTCCATCTTACTCTTCCGCCATCCTGAAGGTCTCCCCATCAGTGTCTGGAGTGTTATATTTTAAGAAAGAGAACCGGCTGATAGTCAGCCAGTTTGCAGAGCCACGGCTCTATACCACACTGCTCCAGCTCCTTTGAAGGGCCTCAGACAGGATCCTGACACAAGTGGTGCATGAAGGCAGGGAATGGAGTCAGAAACAACCTTTTCTTCGGGACGAAATGTAATTGGCTGAGCTTGTGTTGGGTCAGTCATCACCTACCAGAGCTAAAGTGTCAGCTTAGAAAGCCCCTAATTAGAAGAGAGGAACCTTGATGTACCTCTTTTGGGTGATGTGCTCTTATGTTGTTGGAGCAAGTGATGCCATGCCAGGTGGTGCAGTGAGGCTTAGTGGAACCAGCATCAGAATCTGAAGAAGAGTCAAGATGGTGCCATAGTTGTTGTTGGGAATGGAAGTGTGCAGCCACAGTGGAAACAGTATGAAGACCCCTCAAAAATTAGAATTAGAACTGCCATATGATCCAGCAATCCCACTTCTGGGTATTTATCTGAAGGAAACAAAATCACTATCTCAAAAAGATATCTGCACTCCCACGTTCAACTGCAGCATTATTTACAACAGCTAAAACATGGAAATGACCTGTGTCCATCGATGGAAGTATGAGTAAAGAAAATGTGGTCCATACACAATAGAATATTATTGTTGAAACCTCAATTTCATCATTTGTGAATTGGGATTTTGAGGCTTTGATTAGATAATTTATGTGAAATGGTTTGCAAATGGAAATGTTCTCTCTAAATACTGTATAAGGGAAAATATAGCTTCCTTTGCTAAGGGCTTGCTCTGTGCTAGGAACTAGGCATATATTACCTGTAATCCACCTACGATGTTTTGAAATACTTATCATTAACCCCATTGTATAGATGAGGAAATTGAGATTCACAGAGATTTAGAACCTGTTCAAGGACACACAGCAGGTAGGCAGTGGAGCTAGGAGTTGTGTATTAAGGGTATGTCTACACTGCCTCTTGGCCTGTTTTGTTTTTTTTCTTTTTAAGAAATTGAAGTATATTTTTTTATAATTTACATATAATAAAATTCATTTATTCTAACTACACAATTAAATGACTTCAGTAAACGTGTAGAGTTATACATCCATTACCACAATTCAGTCTTAATATAAAAATTGAAATATAATTGACTTACAATATTATATTATTTTCAGGTGTACAACATAGTGATTTGATATTTTAATGCAATACAAAATAATCACTACAATAAGTCCAGTTTCCATCTGGCCTGGTTTCTAAATGACAATATCCCTCTGAATTTTGGAGTCAGAGGATTACTTATGTTCTTCGAATATTGGTCAGAAACAAATTTTTCACAAGATTACATATTTTAGACAATATCGTCTAAAATGAAGGCCCACTGAAATATTTAGCAGGATATGGAAACTCTATGTGAGATCTTCGCCTTCCTCCAACATTGAGTAGGAAATCCCAAAGCTGCTTCTGAGCCAGAAACACTTTCAGGCAGCTTTATATAGGAGGAATACTGGATCCAACATCACAGGACCAGTTTGTGTACCAGCTCTGTTATTGCCCTAACTTCTGAGATTCAGTCTTCTAGTCTGTAAAATGGCTATAGTAGTCTTTCTTATAGCAGAGATGTTACAGGGTTCAAATGAGAAAATTTAGTGAAAACACCTGGCAGCTATATATCTATACATATCTATCTATCTATCTTTAAATTAAAAAAAAATTTTCCTGTAAAGGAGAGCAGAAGATTCTCCTCTATCATCTTATTCCAAGTTCTTAGTCTCTAGCTGCCATATAATTTTTCATTGTCCTGCGTCAACTACCCAAAAGCAGTTTTCCCCAACAGTGTGTGCAAGTAATAAGATGGCAGATTCAGCCTTTTCTAGGCAGACAGTACAGTCTTTTTTCTTTCTTTTGTTGATTATACATACACCCTCTACTCTGATTATGAAAGTTACACATATTCACAACAGAGGATTAAGAAAAGTAATTCTACAACCCAACAATGTCTAGTGGGTCAGGTTTTTGCTGCATTTCCTCTAGGCTCTGTTTTATGTTGTTTCAGTCTGCTTGGGCTGCATAACAAAATATCACAGATTGGGTGGCTTAAAAACTTACAGAAATTTAATTTTTCACGGCTCTGGAGGCTTGGAAGCCCAAGATCAAGGTGCCAGTAGGATTGATGTCTGGGGAGAACTCTCCCCTTGGGTTGCAGATGGCCATATTCTTGCTGTCCTCACATGGTCTTTCCTTGGCGCCACCTGCCTGCCTGTGCACAGAAGTTGGGGGGATGGAGAGAGAGAGAGTGAGGTTTCCGGTGTCTCTTCTTATAAGGCACTGATCCTATTGGATCTGAGCCCTACCCTTATGACCTCATTTAACCTTAATTACATTTTTATAGACCTCATCTTCAAATACAGCCACACTGGGGTTTAGGTCTTTCACATGTGAATTTTTCAGGACACAAACATTCAGTCCATAACATATGTCATACACCTATGTATATATGTTATCTAAAATAATTATGGTATGTAATATATATGTAATACTCAATACCATTCTCTAACTGTTAACACCATATCCTGATTTTTCTCATGCCATTAAAATTCTTAGAAAGACTTCCTATCAAATGCTTAATAGAAGTACCATAATATTTTTTTTCACCATACCTCTGTTGTTGAGTTTTAAAGTTAATTCAAATGTAAATAACACTTGATACATAAATCTGTGTATATCTGATTATTTACTTTTAATTTTGTTTCTTTGAGATATTTAATATAGGAAACTGTTTTTAAGTTGCTAAGTTTTTTTGCCTAATCATTTTTGTTATTAATTCCTACTTTTATTATGTTGTCAGAGAATATTGCTTACAACACAATGCATACATTTAGGAACTTATTGAAGATTTCTTTGTAGTTCAGTATCAACTTTATAAATGTTTCATGGGCACATGAAAGGAAAGTGTATTTGGTGATTGACGGGTAAATTGTTTGATGTATTTCTATTAATCCCATTCTATTAATTTTATTATTCAAATCCTCTGTGTCTTTACTTATTTTCTTTTTAATCTATCAAGAAATAGTTGATGTTTAAGTATTCACAGTTATGGTATTTATCAATTTTCCTGTGTTTCCAACAATTTTTGCTTTTTATAGTTTGATGCTGAATTATTTGATACATAAAAACTTATGACTCATATTTTCATTGTGGATTATAACTTTTATAAATATTAAGTGACATTTTATATTTTGTTGAATGCTTTTTGCTTGGAATAATACCTTTTCAGAATTTAATATTGCCATTTCTATGCTGCATTGTTTTGTATCCACCTGAAAAATCTTTACACATTCTTTTATTTCACACCATTTTTTTTTTCTCTTTTGCTGTATGTCTATTTCTTATAGGCAGCATGTATTAAGATTTGAATTTGTGGTACAATTGGAGAATACTTTAATTTTAATAGGGTAGTTAAACTCCTTATATTTATTCCATGATTGATTTCTTTCTTTTTATACTTGCCACCTATTTTATGCTTTATGTTTTTACACTTGTTTTTTCTTTGTTTTCTATCTTAAGCTATATGGAATATGTTTTATATGCTTTTTATTCTTCAATGATTTGGAAATGTGTCCTATTTTAAATTATGTTACTTTTACCTTTAAGTATTACCTTAAGTGTTACCTTTAAGTATTAAAAACATTTAAATATGTACTTTTAAAAGTTTTTATTGTTATAGTAAAGAAAATGCATAAAATATATGTTCAATATTGTATAATTATTAAGCAAATAACTATGTAAATGCTATCTTTTACTTTCAACCTTTCTATATCCTTATAGTTTTGATGTGCTTCTTGCAAGAATGATACAGTTTAGTTTTTATTTATTTATTTATTTGTTAATATTTTGTAGAGTATTTTTGCATCTCTATTAATTAGAGATATTGGCCTTTAATTTTCTTTTCTTTTCTTTTTTTTTTTTTTGTAATGTCTCTGTCTGGTTTTGGTATCAGCGTAATGGTGACCTCTTAGAATGAATTTGGGAGTATTTCCTCCTTTTCAATTTTTTGGAATAGTTTGAGAAGGATGGGCATTAGGTCTTTTTTATATGCTTGGTAGAATTCCCCTGTAAAGCCATCTGGTCCTGGAATTTTGTTTCCTGGGAGTCTTTTTTTATTACAAATTAGATTTCACTACTAGTGATTGGTATGGGCCGTGGTGGTTCAGCCTCAGGCAGAGGTCAGGGCTGCTTCTGATGTGCTGCATGTGTGAGCACCAGTAATGGCTGCCCCTACCCTGCTCAGATGCCACTTGAGGTCTGAGCCACCTCTGTGTCTCACAGACAAGCCCTCCCCTCAGTGTGGAGCTGCTTTGTGAAGCAAGCTGGGCTGGAGTGCTCACTCTGCTCAGGCTATGGTGTATGCCGGGGTAGTCTAACCTTGTCTGCCACCTGAGCAGTTTTCAATCTGCCCTCTATCCCCTGCTTAGGGAGCAAGTGTGTGTGCACTCCTCAGGAATCAAGTCCAGGCTTCCCACAGCCCACTGTTAGTCCCACTGGCCCTACAACCATCCAAGGGGGCTCATCTTCTCTATGTAAGACCCCAGCCTCCCGATAGGTGGTTCCAATCACCCATTCCCCAGGGCGAATCTCCACCCATATAATCTCCCTTTTCCGGAGTCTCTTCCTAGGGGCACAGGTCCCAACATGAACACCTGATCGTTTCTCTTCCCTTTGTACCTGATTCCATGTGGATCTTTCTTACAGCCTTCGTTGTACAGGAGTCTGACAGTTTCCAGTTAGTTTTCAGTAGAAGTTGTTCTACAAGTAGATGTATTTTTGATGTCTTTGTGGGAGGAGGTGAATTCCACATCCTCCTACTCCACCATCTTCATCTCCTCTCCAAAATGTAATTTATATAGAAAAAAAATCATAGGTGTTATGTGAAGTTTAATATCGTTTGTTGATTATATCTACCTGAAAACCAACTTGTAAGACATGGTATAGAACATGTCAATTACTCCCCAAATTCCCTGACACCCCCTTCAGTTTCATTCTCATCTCTATGGCCAGACAACCACTTTCTGGTTTCTCGTACTTCACAGAAATGGAATCATACATTATGTATCTTGGTGTGCTTGGATTCTCTCACTCAAAGTAATGTTTCTGAGGTTATCACCATTATTCCAGGTATCACTAGTTCACTCCTTTTTATTGAAACAGCATTCTTTTGTGTGAATTTACCACAGTTTGTTTATCCATTCTCCTACTGAGTACCATTTTTTCCCTGCTTTTTGGATTATGAATAATGCTATGAAAATTTGTGTACAAGTTTTTATGTGGATATATATTTTCATTTTCTTTTGGTAGATACTTAGGAGAGGAATTTTGGGGTCATAGGTAGAGGTATGTTAACTTTATAAGAACTTGCTAAACTATTTTCCAAAACAGTTGTACCATTTTTCACTAACATTGTTAACTCCAGTTGCTCAGCGTCTTTTCCGAGGTATTTTTGGTCTTTCCAACTTTAGTCATTTAGACAAGCAGACGTGAAATTGCATGTCACAGTAGTTTAAAGTTCTATTTCACTATTGACAAATATTCAGCATCATTTCATGCGCTCATTGGCCACCCGTATATAGTCTTTTGTCAAGGATCTGTTCATGTTTTTGCACTCTTTTTAAATTGAGGTTTTGGTCTTAATACTGAAAAAATTTTTTTAAAATTTTATTTTTATACAATTTTTAAAAGTTATTTTCCATTTACAGTTATTGCAAAATATTGGCTATATTCCTCGTATTGTACAATATATCCTTGAGCCTATCCTACAACCAACAGTTTGTACCTTTCACTTCCCCATCCCTATATTGCCCCTCCCCACCTCACTGGTAACCACTAGATTGTCCTCTATATCCGTGAGTCTGCTTCTTTTATGTTACATTCACTAGTTGTATTTTTAAAATTTTAATCCAACATGACTATCTTTGTTTTTTTTTTTAATTTGGAGCATTCAGTCCATTTAGATTTAATGAAATTACCAATATGTTTGCATTTTAGTCTACCACGTTATTTTGTGGTTTGCATTTGTTTGACCCATTCTATGTTTCTTTTACTCTCCTTTCTTGCATTTGTTTGGATTTATGGAGTGTTTTTTTAAAAATAACTTTAATTTTTCTTTCAGCCAGCTTCGAAATATTTACTCTATTTCTTTTCATTTGGTGGTTTCTGAGAAATTACTATATGTGTACTTAATTTATCAAAGTCTGAAGTTAATTGGTATCTTTCATTTCCTTCTGATAATATAAGAACCTTAGACCTTTTCACCAGCTCCCTGGCTTATATATTATTATTATCATATATTTTAACTCTTTATTTATTTATCCCTTGAGACATTTAATTCTATTGTTTTATAAAGTCAATATCTAGATTTACCCATATTCTCTATGTTTTGAGTTCTTCATTTCTCCTTTAATCTCCATCCTTTTATCTGGGATTACTTTCTACCTGAAGTACATCTCATGAATTTCCTTTGGTTAAGGTAGTCCTTTTATCTGGGATTACTTTCTACCTGAAGTACATTTTGTGAATTTCCTTTTGTTAAGGTCTGCTCATGGTGAATTCTCAGTTACTGTTGGTCTGAAACTGTCTTTATTTAACCTTTCTTTTTGAAAGATATTTATTTATTTGCCAAGAATAGATTTCTAGATGGGCATGTGCTTCCTTTCAGTACATTGAAGATTCTATTTTGAGTTTTGGGTGCCACTGTTGCTGCTGAAAAGTTGATTATCAGAGTGACTGTTGCTCCTTTGAAGTAATTGATCTTTTAGGATTAAAAACATTTTGTTTTTCCTCTCATGTTCCTCTATGTATCTATGTTGGGACTAGGTGTAGATTTCTTTTTATTCATCCTTCTTAATATTTGTTTGGCTCCTTAAATTTGTGTATTGGTGTCTTTCATTAATTCTGGAAAATTCTCATTCATTATCATTTCAAATATTGCCACTCTCCTATTCTCTCTCCCTTTTCTTGCTGAAACTTTGTTTTGTATTCTGAATTATTTCTTCTGCCCTGTCTAGCTCACTAATTCTCTCTCTATCTAGTTCACTAATTCTCTTTCTATCTATATAAACAATGCTCATCCATTGTTTTTATCCTAAGAAGTTCCTAGACATTCTTTTTACTTTAAAATACATATGCTATAATTTTTATAGCTTCCTTGTGAGAGTTATTGTAGATATTTAAAAACCGGTCTTTTATTTCTTAAACACAGTAAGGATAATTGAATTTTAATCTAGCCTGATAATCCCAGTGTCTGAAGTTTTTGTGGATCTCCGCTCTTTGTTGTTTCTGTTGGTTTTCACTCTTTTTACTTTATTTGTTCTATAGTTTATGACTGTATGAATGTCATTGCCCTTAATTTTCAGAGATTTTTATAGATTGTCTAAAACATAGTATGAAGGTGCGTTCTTCAGATAGGATTTCTTTTCACTTCTGCTGCACACCTAGGGGAACTACCAATCTAGAACTGCTTTAAATTAAATTTATGCCCTGAGGTGTTTTTTCCCCCCAATGAATTTATGTGAATTTCAGCTACAAATCTTCTCAAGAGCTGCTTTTATTTGTAACATAGAATGGGTCAAAACTTACTCAGGTAAGTTTTTGTTTTTACTTTTTCCCCTCTTCTGACCAGTGCCAGAACAACTTTCCTACTAGTAGTCTGGGGTGATACTTGTGAGAGGTGGGAACAGAGGGGCAATTTTACTTCTAATTCACCCTTATTGTGAAGATGTAGTCTTTTTTTTTCTTTTTTCTTTTTTTTTGCGGTACGCGGGCCTCTCACTGTTGTGGCCACTCCCGTTGCGGAGCACAGGCTCCGGACGTGCAGGCTTAGCGGCCATGGCTCACGGGCCCAGCCGCTCCGCAGCATGTGGGATCTTCCCGGACGGGGGCACGAACCCGCGTCCCCTGCATCGGCAGGCGGACTCTCAACCACTACGCCACCAGGGAAGCCCGAAAATGTAGTCTTTTAGGATCTCAGCTTCATGTGGGGAAAGTTGCTGGAAAAATGTTGCAGTTACATCTGACCTTTTTGTCTAGTTCAGGCACTGACATTTTATGTCAGAAGTGGAGCTCATGTTTGCAGAGATAAACACCCTCAGAACAAAGACTGCTTTTTTGTCCTGTTTTCCTGGCTGTGTTTCCAATCTCACTTACACTTTGGTCTAGTAATTCCTTGGTATGCTGTTAAAACTCCTCTGTTTTTTTTTTTTTTTTTTTGCGGTACGCGGGCCTCTCACTGTTGTGGCCTCTCCCGTTGCGGAGCACAGGCTCCGGACGTGCAGGCTTAGCGGCCATGGCTCACGGGCCTAGCCGCTCTGCGGCATGTGGGATCTTCCCAGACCGGGGCACGAACCCGTGTCCGCTGCATTGGCAGACGGACTCTCAACCACTGCGCCACCAGGGAAGCCCAACTCCTCTGCTTTTAAAGAGATTTAATAAATACCTTTCTGGAATTTTTTGTTGTTTCCAGCAGGAGTGTTGGTTCAAATTTTTAGCCCATCATAATCTTATAAATGGAAGTCAATATATATATTTTGAGGATAAAAATAGCAAACAAAATAATATTTTTTGGCTATATACATATAGGATAAAAAACTTGACATAAATATTTTACTTTTTTCCATCATCACTATTCTTTTCTCCTCTTCCTTCCCCACTCTCCCTCTGTTTTAATATAAATTGGAGTTTTATTATACAGAATATTAATTATAAAATATTTAAAATTTTACATTATATGTCTTCTGTTTCAAAAATTATTTGACATTTGTATTTAGTTTACAATAATATTTACAGCAATTATTTAGATTTATATTTAGTGGACTTCAGTAGTCAGCAAATAACTTTCCCCATTCTTAACTCAGTTATATAGCTTTTAAAAAATATTGAATAGACTCTATTTTAGAGAGGTTTTAGTTTACAACAAAGTTGAGGGGAAGGTACAGAGATTTCTCATATACACTGTCCCCACTCATGCCTCCCCCCTTATAAACATCTCCCCCCCAGAGTAGTACAATTGTTGCAGTTGATGAAGCTACCTTTACACATCATTATCAACCAAAGACCACGGTTTATATCAGGGTTCACTCTTGGTGTTGTACATTGCATTGGTTTGGACAAATGTATAATGACATGTATCTACAACTATAGTATCATACAGATCATTTTCACTACCTTAAAAATCCTTTGTGCTACACCACTTCCTCCCTCTTTCTCCCCTAACCTCTGGCAACCACTGTTTCTTTTTTTTACTGTCTCCATGCTTTTGCCTTTTCCAGAATGTCATGTAGTTGGAATCGTACTGCATGTAGCCTTTTCAGACTGGCTTCTTTCACTCAGTAATATACATTTGAGGTTTTCCCATGTCTTTTCATGGCTTAATAGCTCATTTCTTTCTAGTGCTGAATAATATGCCATTATCTGGATGTACTACAGTTTTTAATGCATTCACCTACTGAAAGAACATCTCAGTTGCTTTTAAGTTTTGGCAATTATTAACAAAGCTGCTATAAACATGTGTGCAGGTTTTTTTATGGAAATATGTTTTTTCAACTCCTTTGGGTAAATACCAAAGAGTGTGATTGCTGGACCATATGCTAGGAGTATATTTAGTTTTGTAAGAAACTGTCAAACTGTCTTCCAGTGTGGCTGTACCATTTTGCATTCTCACTACCAATAAGTGAGATTCCCTGTTGTTCCACATCCTCACCAGCATTTGTTGTCTGTGTTCTGGATTTTGGCCATTCTAATAGGTGTCTAGTCGTATTCTGCATTTCCATGATGACATGTGTTATGGAGCATCTTTTCATGTACTTATTTGCCATCTGAATATTTTCTTGGGTGAAGTTTTTGGCCCATTTTTAAATGAAGCTGTTTCTTGTTTCGAGCTTTAGAGTTCTTTGTATATTTTGGATGTGTCCTTTGACAGATGTGTCTTTTGCAGATATTTTCTCCCAGTCTGTGGCTTGTCTTCTCATTCTCTTGACATTGTCTTTTGTAGAGCAGAAGTTTAATTTTAATGTAGTCCAGCTTATAAATTGTTTCTTTTATGGATCATGCCTTTGGTGTTTTATCTAGCGTCACTGACATACCCAAGGTCATCTAGGTGTTCTTCTCTGTTATCTTCTAGGAGTTTTATAGTTTTGCATTTTACATTTAGGTCAATGGTCCATTTTGAGTTAATTTCTGTGAAAGGTATAAGTTCTGTGTCTAAATTCATATTCTTGTATGTGGATGTCCAGTTGTTCCAGCACCATTTGTTGAAAAGATTAAATATGCTCCATTGTATTGTCTTTGCTCCTTTGTTAAAGATCAGTTGACTATATTTACGTGGGTCTAGTTTTGAGTTCTCTATTCTGTTCTACTGATCTATTTTCTATTCTTTTGCCAATACTACACTGTCTTGATTATTGTAGCTTTATAGTAAGTCTTGAGGTTGGGTAGTGTTCGTCCTTCTACTTCGTTCTTTTCCCTAATATTGTGTTGGCTATTCTGGGTCATTTTTCTCTCCATATAAACTTTAGAATCAAAATAACTTGCTGGGATTTTGGTCGGGATTGCATTGAATCCATAGATCAAGTTAGGAAGAAATGACATCTTGACAATATTGAGTTGAGTCTTCCTATCCATGAACATGGAATATGTCTCCATTTATTTAGTTCTCCTTTGATTTTTTTCGTCAGAATTTTAGCGTTTTCCTAATATAGCTCTTGTACATATTTAGTTAGAGCTACACCTAAATATTTATTTTTGTAGGGTGTCAATGTACATGATATTGTGTTTTTAATTTCAGATTCCACCTGTTCATATGCTGGTATATAGGAAAGCAATTGACTTTTGTATGTTAATTTTGTATCTGCCACCTTTTGATTTTATATTTAGGGACAAATGAAGGAAGGTCTAGGTTAGGACTTCCAACCAGACAATAGTTTAAATGAGAAATCCTTCTTCCTTATTTACTTACTCCCTTTCTCTCTTTCTTTAAATCTAACAGGAAGTGAGGATGATTTATCATAAAAAGAGGAACATGATTTACCCAGCTCTTTCTGCAATTGATGTAAAACAAACAAACAAACAAACCAAAACCAAAAACCTACCATGTTAAGATAACACAGTGCTGGGGAAGGAGGCTTGAGTTGGAAGTTTGGAACTTCAATTCCTGGTCCCTGCTCCACATGGACTTGCAGGAAAGACATGTGTGGCAATGATGAAGGTAACATTCAGCCCTGAATTACCTCTTCTTTGTAAAGTTTGGTGATCCCACTGCCTGAGGGCAGATCCCACTTCTAGGGTCTCTGCCTGAGGGCAGAGTGGGCTGTAAATGAAGTTCCAGAAGCGTGGAGACATTTAGTGGAAGATTAACTCAGGAGAGCACTGTATTTGTAGAAGGAACAAGGCAAGTGGCCTGGGGGTGGGGGCAGTGATGGGCCTCTGGCTCCCCACAACTGAGTGGGAACCAGGTAGCAGCTATCTGCTTTGTCCTCATAGGGCTGGGCTCTGCCTTAACCCCAAAGACAAACACATTCCCCACAGCAACACTATGCCCCAGCTCACAGGTAAGGAGGGGATGCATCCACTGGAGGACTGATGTGTCGCATCTCTTTAGGGAGTCATCAGTTGTCTTCTGGGGCTGAGCTGTCTTCTGGTTCCTCTAGCTGAAAAATAACCAGTGACTGCATGAATGGGTGGATGAATGGGTGAGGGTTTATGGAGGCCATGGAGGTCCCTGTGAGCCTTGGTGGATACTGTCATTACATGAGCGGCCCCCTCCCTGCCTGCTGCTCAGTCTGGGTCGTCAGGCTATCCAGGGCTCCTTGGGCAATAATCGGGCCTTTGTCCCTATATCTGCTTCCTCTGGAGAAGCAGGGGACAACCTCTCTCCATTCTGGGGTAGGAGGCAGGTATTGAGTGCCTGGAAAAGCAGAGGGCTGGATTTTGTTTCATGCACAGACCAAGGAAAGCAGAGAGAAATTACGGGAAGCTGTTGTTTGTGCCTTAGCTACCATCTCTATACCAGGCTTAGGGTTTCTCGTGATAAACCTTGACATTAACAAGATTGGTTCCCTGATGCACAGACTCACATATGTCCACAGAGTTTTCTGGTGAGATGAGAGTTACATGGCACAGGCCAGAACTTCTTTCTGTAGCTGGGTCCTCTGGGAGCCTGGGTCTCCTCTCGATTCTCCCAGGAGCACAGATGCAGCTAGAGCAGGCCTCACCTGATACCCTCCTGCCTGGTACCCAGTGCAGCGCAGAAGGTCCTGTAGTGGCCTGGGCAGGGCTGCCAGTCCAGGGAAGATGTCTCCCATGACAGCGACGGGCAGGTGCCTCCTCTTCTCTCTTCATCTGTCCTCAGGGAACTCACATTACCTGGTGCAGAAGAGGAAATTAAGCAAACCATTATCATAGATTTATTTTGATTGCACAAAAGAATCTCATCTGCATATATTAGAGTAATACAGGCAATAGCCAAATGCATTATAAGCATATTTTCTTAAGATAGAAATATCCTGGTTTTAGAGAAAGATCTGACGTTGGTACGTCTTGGCCCATGAGGTACTTGATGAACAGAAGGAGCAGATGGGACCTTTCATGTCTGACCCCAGAGGGGCCTCGAAAATTGTACTGTTTTCTGCAGTCTCCCCTTACCTGGCTGCCACAATGCTTGACATTCCTACAGTACCCATTCCCTTAGATTTAAGGAACCAATGCTACTTTTAAAAATATGAATGTTGTCTGGGAAGGGCAACATATTAAGCCATAATTTGCATTAGCTTGAATTAATTTATCCCGGTTAGAACTAGTCTCTTATGAGTGCTCAGAAGAAGGGGAGATGGGTTTTGATTAGGGCGGAGAGGGGAACAGAGGGGGCTGGCAGGGTAAGTGTGGTCCCCACAGGGGGAACAGCCTGAGAGCACTGGCCGTCAGGCTCCGGGATGAGGTGTATGCAGAGCAAAGAGCAGGGACACCAGAGCCAACTTGCACGCGGTTGCTTTTTTAGGGAGCAGCCTATCAATCACACACATGCAAAAACATGCTTTATGTGGCTCTCCCCTAATCTGCCCATCAGTTTAACCTCCTCTGCCAAAACTAAGCCTTATCTGTCTTTGCACCAGTTCTTCTGACTCTTTTCTGCACAGGAGTAGCATATCTTTAAGTCAAGACCTAAGTCATTTTTATTAAATTGCAGAGTAGCTGGGGTTTTTTTGTTGGATGCTGTTGAAATGAAGAGTGCAACCCAGGTTTCTGTGAGCTCTTCTAGATGGGGGAACAAATGGGCCATTTGCTTTTCATGAGCTCATGCTTCTACATGCTAATGCAGGGCCCCCAGCCCAGCCCAATGCATCCCCCAGGGTGGGTGGGTAGAGGAAGATGCCATAGAGCAGCTCTTGATTACTCAGGGCCCCTGCTTGCTCGGGGGCTGGGGGATAACCCAGCTTTTGTGACTTGGCAAGGTTCACCATTTCTTATACTTCTTGGTGGGCAGAGCTGGTCCCTGGGAAAGCTGTGGGTGTATAAAGGGCCGAGGAACTTCCTGGGAAAGGAGAACTAAACCCCAACCCCTTCTATTTTGAAGTTCAATGTGATAAGAACATCCCTGACAGATTGGGATGGTCCTCCACTGAGGTTGTTAAACAGGAAATTTAAAAAGCCCTGAGGGAGGGCTTCCCTGGTGGTGCAATCGTTGAGAGTCCGCCTGCCGATGCAGGGGACACGGATTTGTGCCCCCGTCCGGGAGGATCCCACATGCCGCGGAGCGGCTGGGCCCGTGAGCCATGGCCGCTGAGCCTGCGCGTCCGGAGCCTGTGCTCCGTGACCACAGCAGTGAGAGGCCCGCGTACCACACACACGCACACAAAGTCCTGAGGGGGACTCGCTGTGAGGGCAGAGGGGTGGAGGACCTGTGCTCAACCCCGAGGCCTTGGCTGTGTCTTGAGCTTGCTTCCGCCTCACCCTCCTCTTTACATCAATGCTCCTTCAGCGCAAGCCAGCTCTGTCCTCCCTGCCTGTGCACAGTGAAGAGGGGCTGAAAAAACAGCACACATGAAATTGATACCACTAAGCTCAAGTGCATCCTCAGCTCCTCTGGTGCTCCTCCTACATGGTCTTAGTTTACTCTTCAGGTCTGTAAGATCCTTTTATATATAGTACTGTGTATATGTTCTGTATATTTAAATAAAATGCTTTATTCCTATGAAAGTTACAAAAAGGACAGAATGCTGTCCTCCTATATATGATCGAAAACATTACTGATACAATTAAAGCCCTCTGTGTCTCTCCCTCTTGAATTACTTTTTTTCTTTATCGAATCTTGCTTCTGAGAACCCCACACCCAGTTTTTCTCCCATTTCATGGGCAGCTCCTTTTCTATCTCATCTGCCTCTTGACCTCTAACCCGACTCACTCTTTGGACCTTTCTATCTACCGACCCTCATTAGAGGGTCTCATTTAGTCCACAGCTTTAAACGTCGTGAATAGGCTGATGACTGCCCAGTTCACTTCTGCACACCTGCCTCTCACCACGATTCTAGATGTCTGTCTCCACTGGATGTCTTTCTAATAGAACCAAACCCTTGATGCTGAATCCTAGCACATCCCCTCACACCTGCTCCTCCACAGGTTTCTCATGGTAATGATGCGCCACCTGGCTGCTCAGGCCCTCTCCTAGCGCTCAAACTTAATGCTGCTCTTTCTTATTCTGTCTAATCATCAGTGCTCACTTTAAGTATGTCCCAAATCTGACTAGGTATCATTTCCATCAGCACAAGTTGTTGTCATTCTCTCTTGCCTGTCTGCCATTGCCTCCTAAATGGTCTCCCTGCCCACACCCCTGATTCCCTAGAAGTGATTTTCCTCATAGCAGCCAGAGTGATTCTTTTTTAAAATGAAAGTCAGGTCATGTCACTTCCTTGCTCAAATTCCTCTGTTTCCCATCATATTCAAAGCAAGATCCAAACTCTACTGTGGCTCATGTGACCTGATGTGATTTTCATCCTGTGTACATCTCTGACCTGATTTCATAACAGGCCCCTGGGCTAACTTTGCTCCAGCTACTCCGGTCCTTCAACAGGCAAGTGTGTTCCCACCACAGGACCTTTGAATTTGCTCTTCCCTCTGCTTGAAATGCTTCCTCCCCAGATTTTACATGGCTCATCTCTCACTTCATTCAGGTCTCTCTGTCTCTTCCTTTCTCAGACAGCCTTCCCTGACATCTGTGTAGCCCTGCTCCCTCTTCCCAACACTCTCTGTCCCTCACCCTGCTTTGATGTTTTTGTATCTCTGTTTATTTGTTTATTTTCTGTCACTGCTTTCTCTGTGAATGTAAACTCCAAGTGGCCCAACTGCCTAACATAGAGTAGATGCTTAATAAATATTTCCCAAATAAATAATAAATAAATGAACACAAGAAAAGTGGCAAACTCCAAAATTCTGAGTACACTCTAACCACAAAGGGATAGTGTCAAGTGTTCTGAGGTAAAGTGAAAGGCAGGATTCCATGTCATGACACGAACCACTAGTTAAAAACTATGGATGCTAGAAACCCTAGTGGGTGAGAACCATCACAGGGGGTCCTACCCCAGGAATCAGAAGGCAAGGCAATGGAAGTTGAACCAATGAGCAAGTGTAAGACACCCTCATAGATGTCTTCCTCTCAAGCTGGACTTCCAGAGCAGCTCTTCCCTATTCCCCTGCTCTTCTTTCCCAGGGGGCTCCTCGGACACTTGTGGAGAAGGGCTTCTGGCAGTTTGCCTCTCTGAGTCACCAGATATTCCAAACAAACTGAAGGCCAGAAGTGCACTCAGCTTTGGCTAGAGCTGGGAGCTTGCACTGGGAACAATCTAAGACCCCTCAAAAGAAAAGTTGTTGCACCTGTGGTGGCAACAGAGGAATATTAGGTTAGGACCTTTCCAAGTTAGAGCGAGGGTGTTCTGGCCTCTTGAAGGACGTTGCCATTTTTGTTTCCATTTTAAGTGTGTGCATTTGGCCTTTTCCCAGTACATCCTTCAGAGTCCCAGGCTAAGCAGAGAATAGGAGGACAACTCATAACCCAGGGAGAGATGGTGGAAAAGTTGTGGAAGGAAGCCTCTCAAGAGAATGGGATGGTTCACGATGCTTCTTCCAACCAATAGGTTCTGGGGAGGTTAGGCCCAGGGCAGGAGATGACCTGAGGGAATGACAGATTCTTGGGGAAAGAACTAGATGAGATGTGAGTTCTTCTAGACTCCCATTTCAATAAGTCTATGATGAAAATGATAATGGTGAGCAGAGAACCATAGTCCCTGAGTCCTGTGAAGATGGGCAGAGAGTCGGTCTATTTACCATTGTAACATCCACTAACACAGCATCTGACACATAGTAGGTACTCAGTAAATATTTATTGGTTCAGTGAATGAAAGAAGATATTCTAATACTGACTTCATACATGTGGAGTAGAATACGGTGCAAATGTAAAAATATCCTTTTTTTTTTAATAGATTAAAATGATCTTGAGCCAAAAATATGCCCTTCTGGAATCTCTAGATACGATTGGTGGGAAGAAGAAGAAGCATTCCTGTGAGCATCCTAGGCCTGTTGTCCCCTGAATTGGGGTCTGGGGCAAGAGTAGGGAGACATAAGTAAATACTTAAGCAGGGGGTCAAACTCTTTCTGGGTATAAAACTCTTTTGAGGCTCTGGGGGAAGCACGATCTCTATGCCCAGTAATATTAACATGCACACAGAAGAAATATGGGATGGGTAGTAAAAAAATACCTTGTCACGAGTTATGGAAACGAGGAAGTTGTGCATATTTTTTGTTGGGTATGTGGTAATCACAGATTTCCTTTATTTCCTCTTCTTCTTTCCTTTCCCCTACAACAAAGTTTCCTAGCCTTGCCACTCTTGATACTTTGGGTCAGATAATTCCTTGCTAAGCTGCAGGAGGTGCTGTAGGCTTTTTAAGAGCATCCCTGGCCTCTACCCACCAGATAACTATAGCGCCCCCTAGTGGTGACACTCAGAAATGTCTTCGGACTTTAGGGGAAAAATCACCCCCAACTGAGAAGCCCTGCTCTACTTTTTAATCTGAGGAGTGTTGGTCCTTAGATAACTGACCAGCCAGAAAAGGACTGTATATTGCCTGGGGATCCTGGCCTTGAGGGGTTACTGTAACCTTCACTGGTGTCTCCAGCAACAGCCCCTTCTTATCTGTGGCTCCGGCTCCGGCTGAGCAGTTTCACTCTGATTCTAGCTTCTTGCATATGCTTCTTCCTTTTGGTGACAGGATGCTGTTTATTGATTTGGAGGATCAGATAGCAAGCAGTTCACGATGGGCAACTCAGGTCCCATGGTCGCAGGATATCTCCTGTTCGGGTGTTTGGTCTCTGCTGAGGCCCAGTCACGAGCCAGGAATGGCTTCTCAGAAGGAGCAGAGATATTAGCGAGGAAGGCATGTCTTTGCTCCTGTGCCCTGGAGGTCTGTGTTGTGATTCTCCTATTGGGCTTCCAGAGGCCCCAGAAAGCCTCCTGATTTGCCACACATGCTTTGAGCAAGGTTGTGTCTGGTGGTTCAAAGACCCGCAACGGCAGGACTGCTTGTCCCTGCTGCTCTAGTCTGGACCCACTCAGAACTCACAGCTTCACTTCTTCCTTGGTAAACGGGTGAGGGAAGCATGCCCGCTGTGATATGTTCATTCTTCACAACCCAGAGAGGCTCAGGGCTAGCACCTGTCGATAATTAGAGCAACAAAGAACTACGTCCTCCTCTGTTTCCCTCCTCATGGGTCAAGGGCAGCACCTACTGGGAGACAAGACTTTCTGTAGAAGTTTCTTTGGGGAGCTGTGGAATGCTAATCACTGCCTCAGAGGGAGAACTGGCAGGCAGAACGCTGCTGAGTATTTTCCCAATGCCTCATTCTCATGCTTCCATCAATTATTAGCATTTGCTTTCTCAAGGTGTTAATTAAGCACAGATTCTGTGTCTGTATTTTTCAGTGCCTGAGTTGTCACAGCCCCTAATTTGCAGGAAAACAGGGTTAGCTGGGTTCCTTCTTCCCAGCTCTCTGTGTAGAGTGGGTTACTCCTTGGCTACTCACAGGTGTGCTTCTCTAAGTATTAAAAGTGAACAAAAGTAGACAAGGGGCTTCCCTGGTGGCGCAGTGGTTGAGAGTCCGCCTGCCGATGCAGGGGACACGGGTTCGTGCCCCGGCCCGGGAAGATCCCATATGCCGTGGAGCGGCTGGGCCCGTGAGCCATGGCCGCTGAGCCTGCACGTCCGGAGCCTGTGCTCCGCAACGGGAGAGGCCACAACAGTGAGAGGCCCGCGTACCGGGAAAAAAAAAAAAAAGTGTAGACAAGAACGCTTTAGCCAACCTGCCTTGAAATCTGGGAATCCTCCTCTACAGCATCCCTGAAGATGCCTAATGGAGACACAAGAGATTAACTTTATAAGGAGAGAATGCATTCTATTGTTGGGGAACTTCAGTTGTTAGAAAGCTACGTATCTGATTGAACTTTGTGTCATCAAGCTTGCAAGTCAGCCCTCAATCGCCAGCTTATTCCCTTTTAGGTATTTAAGTTTCAATTAGGAGACATTGGTTATTGTCTTAAGGTCCCAAGAGTTTACTTCCCAAAGATATGTTTAGCTGAAACTAAAAGACCTTCCTTAAAAAAATAGAGCTCCCTATTTAAAACAAAAACAGATAACGGAAAACAAAAAAAACCCCAAATATCAAACAATGCCCAATTATTGGAGCCTTGAGTAAGAAGTATCTTTCAATCCACCCTAAATTTTCCTGTTATAGTTTAAATCTTTTTAGATTGTGAGCATAGCTTTGAAGCTTCTGGCCATTTATTATTTCCATTTACAGATGAGAAACCTTTGGTCCAGGAAGGCTAAGCAACGTATTTAAGTGTACACAGAAAGTCTTAGGGCTGGGATGTGAATCCTACTCAGCTGGGAGACACAGCCTACGTGTTATCTATCATTTCACCTGAGTGGGGAGCCTCTGAGAGGTGAGATTCAATAAATAACTGCTTTCTGAAAATCAAAGAGAAATCCTTAGTTTGTGAGCAAGTTTTCTTCTCTACTTCTAAACCAGAACTATGTGAATCATCTGTACTTGCCAGAATGAAGAAACTCTCATTTCCAACTTGTTCACTGAGTTCTTTCTCCATCTGACTTTCCCTTGCTTGTGAGTATTTTTGTTGATGTTTGATGAAAACTTGCTCTAAGCTCAATCTTTTCCAAAGGTATTTCTTTGAATTTATTAGCTAGAGTCCTAATAGGAACCAGCCCTATATGTTAGTTACAAGGCCTTGGTTTGCACTGGACACGACCGATTTCTAGAACGGTGGGACCCTTCCAGATCAGCATTTGGACTGAGCATTCAGACCAGCCCTAACAAGGGCATCAAGAACCCACTCAGTAGTAAGTGTCCACTTACCATGCACCAGATATTATGGTACCAAGTAGATTCCACACCGGTACAGAGTTGCAGCAAATAGTTTTGGCAAGTATATGGAGGCATAAATCATATATTGCAAATAAATTTTGAAAAAAACCAAAAAGAAATTTTTAAGAAGTGGTTTTGCCAGTAGGTCAAGTATCTCAGGCTCCGGAAAGATCCATTCGTTCTGAAGGTCTCATCAATCTCTAGAGATATGCAGCAACTGGAAACATCAGTAACCTGAAAGAAGTCTCATCATGCCTTTTTGAGTTTTATGAATGTCCATCCTCCTGCATGATGACTTTGAGACCTTGGCCAGGGACCTGTGCTTTTTGTCAGTGGGCACGAATATGATATTTCCTTAATAATCCACATATGTATGTAAGACTGTCTGTTGAGCACCTGCTTACCTAGGCACTTGTGACACACGTATCTCATCTTCCTAACATCCCTGTGATCTGTATTATCCCTTTTTTCAGGTGAGGAAACTGAGACACAGAAGTTAAATAACTTGCTAAGGTCACATAGTAAGTGGCAAGGCTGATTCAACCCTGGGTCGGTTTAACCCTCTCTTCTTCTCCTTCCTTCTTTCACGCCCCCAGATTATCAATTCGAGGAACCCCGGGGTTGCCTGTTCTAGACACTCACACCCACTCTTTAGTCATCAATGGCCGCATTTCTCCTGGGATGCTCTGCTGGAAGCAGCCACGTGGTGCCATCTCTCCTGGTCCACTGGTCCACGCAGGAGAAGTGGGCTTCAGAGCTTTGCTTTCTTTGCACAGAGAGCCCCAGGGCTCTGCCGTGGGGGCAGCTCTCCCGTGGTTGGATACGCGCTTCATGGTGACTGCAGTGAAAGCTACAAGATGCCTGCAGCCAACGCAAGGCCAGTGACCTCAGCTCAGTGCCTGGTCCTGACTCCTTCTCCAGAGAGGCAGGATTTGGGGGGAGAGGAGTGGTTGGTGAGTGGATCATGTTCTTTCCTGCAGAGCCTACTGCCCTCTCTTGCTTCCTCCTGTCTCAGCTGAATGGCATTTGTAGCAGCTGCTCCCAGAAGGAGTCACTTTGGCGAAATGTCACAGGCTTCAGCATGAATGATCCTTCTTCATCCTTCACGTCTCTCCCTGCTGCCTCCTGTCCACCCTTCAAGTGCCTTTTTTTTATTTTGAAAGGACACTGCCTTGAAATTCAAGTGCAGGAAAAAGTAATTACATTTTCTCTTCAAGTCTGTTTCTCAAAAAGCCTCCAAATCATCTCTGGCTGAAACACAGGGATTATTCCGGATGGAAAACATTATTAGCCACAGCTTTGCCTGCTCCTGCTGTGGGTTTCATCCCCCGCTTCTCTCCCATGCTAGAGCCGATGATGACAGCGGGGTTGATTGCTGCTGTCTGCCTTGGTTGCCACTGTGGGAGGGCTGAGGCCCCTTTCCCAGGGGAGATCAATCGTCTTATTCAATGTCACCCAAGTAGTAATTGGTGGGCTTACCTGGAGTCCCAGCAGGGCCCCTGTGACTCCAGAACCATGCTTGTAATAACTCTGCCATGTAATTCAGGTGGTTATTTTTGCAGAAACAAAAATTGGGAAACTTCAGCTGACAGAAGACTTGCTTTTCCTGATTTATTGCTTTTTTCAAAATTTAACGTGAAAAGCCATTTGAAGTTACCCAAATGAAATCATATGTTGTTATATATTTAATATAATTACCATTATTAGAAAAAATAAATTATGTATGATCAGAATTATCCCAGGAAATCCAGCGCACAGAGTTGCTCTTTGGTAGGAATTACACTTGACCAGGAGCTAGGAGTCCTAGACTTAGCTCTTGACTAGCTCTGTGATCTCAGCTAATTTACGCCACCTGTCTGTGCCTTGTTTTCTTGGTTGGTGAAGTGAGAGGGCTGGATCAGGTGATGTCCCAGGACCTCCCTTGCACTGGTGTTCGTGGTGCCGACTTCATTATTTGGACTGTCAGCAATATATAGATGAGATTCTAACTTTAGAAATGATTTTGCTCCTCTTCTACTTTGGGTGAATCTTGGCAACATATGAACCCAGTCCTTTGCCATCTGGGACCCTCTCCCCTTCCCTGGGGAGTCTACTTTCTTTTTTGTCAGACTGAACCCTGGGAACTTATTTTTCTGTTTTTTCCAGTAAAACGATCTCTTAGACTTGCCTCCCCGCTTGCCCCTTGCCCTCCCTTCAGGCTAGACGACTCCCCTCCTCCTCTCAACCGCCCGCCCCTCCCACCCCTCCCTCTTCCTGCTGCTTCCACGTCTTGCCTACCCCAGCATCTCCCACTCTCTTTCATATTTCAGTCTCTGCACTGGCTCCTTCCTCTTCACATAAAACATAGGCTCTCCGGGGCTTTCCTGGTGGCGCCGTGGTTGAGAGTCCACCTGCCGATGCAGGGGACACGGGTTCGTGCCCCGGTCCGGGAAGATCCCACATGCCGTGGAGGGGCTGGGCCCGTGAGCCATGGCCGCTGGGCCTGCGCGTCCGGAGCCTGTGTTCCGCAACGGGAGAGGCCACAGCAGTGAGAGGCCCGCGTACCGCAAAAAAACCCAAAAAAAACCCCCAAAAAAACAAAAACATAGGCTCTCCCTAAACTGAAAGGGACAGATAAACAAGCCTTGGCTCTGCTGTCCCTGCCACAGAAGATAGAATTCTCTCTCCCCTCCTCCGGGCTCCCTCGCCTCACTGCCCCCTAAGCCATTTAAATTTCCTGCCCTTTCCACTGCTGAATTGCCCTCTTGAAGAGAACCAGAGGTAGCCTCTTCCTGAAAGCCAATAGCACTTCCCGTCTTCCCCTTGCCCTTCTGCAGCACTGTCACTCCCACCTTTGTGGAACACTCTCGTTTGGCTTCAATTGTCACTGCATTGTCCAGCTCTGTCTCCACTTGGGGAGGTTCTGACTTTGACTCCTATTCTACTTTCTCAGATCTCACTTAATCTCATTTAGCTTCTCATCTAGCTAAATCTCTTGGAGATTTTTGATACCAAATGCCCCCTGGGCATCGTTACTTGGGTGTTCCTTTGTCACCTTCTTCAACGTGTTTACAGCAGAATTGACCATCCTTGGTCAAAAGCACACTCCTCATCCTGATTTCCCATGGCTGTCGATCCAGTTAAGTGGGTTTGAAATCCAGTCCATGTCCCTCCTTCCCCTTGTCCCTCACCCACTCCTCATTCGTCAGTCACTAAGGCTGCTCTGCTTCTGTCTCTCAGATGTGTGGCCTCCTCTTTATTTTTCACTGCTGCTCTCCTGGATCTGACTCACACAAAGAATCCCTTCACAAGTCTTCAGTTTCCTGATTCTCCAACCCCTGCTATTTTCCTCCAGGCCAATGATCTTTCTAAAATATCACTTGGCATATTTCACTGCCTTCTTCTGGTTCCTGAATTCCCAATCCCTAAACAAACTTTCCAAGCTTCCCAGAATAACACTCAAAACTCTCAGGTCGATGTTCAAAGTCACCCAAACGTTGGCCCTAATTTATTCCCCTCTTATCCCCCACGTGTCCTCTTCTTAGACGAAGCGTGTATTCTTTGTCTGCCTCTGTGTATCCAGAGCTTGTTCCTCCTCAATCCTATGTGCTTGGGCCTCCATGAGACTCGGTTTCCTTACTTAAAAAATGCTAATCATACCTCCTCTGATTTCCTTAGGGCCTTGTGAGGATAAAATTCACTTTTCAACAAACATTTATTGGAGAGATACTTGGGATTTTCTAAATGTTTATGTGCCAGGTTCTGGGACTTTGCAAAGATAGATAAGTTCTAGTCCTTTCTTCGAGTTGCTCGCGTAATTGGGGAAACATATACATAAAACACCCACAGTATTAGTGGGGGGGTTGAGCAAGGCGTAGCTGCGTGGCATGCTCTGTGGGCCCAGCCTGGCCCTGCCCCTGGCTTCTGTGAAAATGAGTGATAACGGATGCTAATTTAATGTGTTACTTCTTCCAGGTGACATATTTACATTTTAATAGACAATTCAAAGGAGGCTATTTTAAGCCCTGTGGCAGGTGGGTGGGGACAAAATTTGAGTTAGGGAGGATTTGGGGGGCCTCCACGTACACTGTGTAGGCACCCACTGATTCTTCTCACGGGTCTGGCTCCACTCAGGGGTCCAGAGGTGAGGATCCCTCCCCAGGCCGTGCCGCCTCCACGTGCTCTCCAAGTATCTGGAGAGTCGGAGTCTTGGTGCAATGACGGATGAGACATCTGTTCCATGATGGGCTATTACCAACAAATCATTACTGCAAAATGGACTTAGTCTCATCAGCCCAGGAGCTCCGAGTTTCACGTGGTGTTCTGCAATCTCACAGATTCTGCTGCGCACATTGAAGGAGTGCCTCACATTTTATAGAGCCAGGAAACCTGAACTTCACAAACAGAAGAGATTTAGCATGCCTCTTGAATTGGTTGACATATTTACTCTTCATGAACACGCCTGTTTTCATGACACACTGTAGCTTACAGCCTCATTATTAGAAATTAATTCGCCCCACTGCCCTGCCCAAGGATGTGGTTCTCCTTGGGGAACAGTTTTGCCCTTATCATCCTGGTGCTTGCAGTAGGCGGATAGGTTTCTGAAGTTCTGGCCTGGGAATGTTTCTCTTGGGAGTTGTGGGGAAGGGACTGCACCTGTGGTCCCTGCCGGCCCTTCCTCACAACTCGCCGCTGTGAAATGTGCACATTCTGCATCGGGCCATTTCGGGAAGTTTTCTTTTTTCCTTTGTAATGCCTTCCAGCCACACTTTTTGGGGGGCAATTACTTATCCAGAACCAGTAATCAGTTTAAATAATGTGTGACAGACACGGTGTCAACTTCCTAAACTTTGATATTATAGGCACTGCTGTTGACGCGTGAACTCCCTGCCTGGGCTCAGCGTATCCTCGGAAATTACACAGGTACTTGTCACACTCCCACAGAATCGCAGCTCTTCTTTCAGGCTTCTTTTTCTTCAATAGCTCAAGGATCTCTAAGGTACCTTCTAGCTAGAAATTTCTATGTTGTCATTTACCAAATTACCAATCATAAATTGGGAAATTCTTTAAAACCCAGTGCCAGATGTTCTGCTTCATTCGGCGTTGTGACGGCAGATGAAGACGATAATATTTTGGGCCAAAGCATGGCCAATTACCTTATTTTTTCTCTTAGGAGTTAAACTTGGTACTTCATTTTCCTCACTCATATGTCTCACAAATATACAATAGCCTGTCTCCCAGGCTCAAAGGTACTTATTCACTTAATCATCCATCTCTTTCACAAATATTTACTGAATGTTCATTAGGTGCAAAGCATTGTTAGGTGCTGGGATTGTGCTGGGCATGGGGTTTCCAAGAGACTGTTTGGCTCCAGCGGAGATAGAATTCAATTAGATTTATCAAGCGCTTGTTGAGTATTTGCAGTGGATCCGGCCCTGGGGTGACAGGAAACCCAGACACTCCCTGAAAGGTACACACAACATCCCTGCAGGTCA